>NC_084959.1:8135489-8445489 GCF_949316205.1 Platichthys flesus | reverse complement strand
AATTGAATGACAAAATACACACTCTTATACATTATTTACAACTAAAGTTACTCATTTAATAAATCAGTTTTTGCTTCTAAATGAAAAGATTAATTCAGTAAATGAACAGCTTTGTATAATTATCACCCTTTCTTCTGAAAATGACACATAAAAACAAAGACTGGTTCATGTAGCTCTACATTTCTACTTTTAGCGACGCGGTGAGACAGGCCACAGGACTGAGAGTCTACACAGGTCCTAACTCAGGGATCTCGCTGCGCTCAGTCCATAAGTTGATTCTTTGTTCAGCATTAATAATAAACCTGCAGTGAAGAATGGAAATGAGCATTAAAGATGCACCTGGGACCCTTAGAATATGCAAATGAAGGGGAAATTAGGAAAAATACAATTTGCATGATAATTGCATCTGTTGCTCGTGCTCTACAGCCCCACGTTCCCTCCACAGACCATCGGACTGGAGCTGATCCCTCTGAGGGGAAACTGTCACAGCACCACCAAATTGTTGCAACGTCACTGCCGACTGACGCCATTATTTGTATGCACTTCAAACCAGTACCACATCTGACCACACAAGGTTTTCTCTGTAGTCAGTCCACATTGTGCACCCTGCCCCTCAGGCTCCACATATTTCTGATCTGGGTTTGGATGTACTGCACATAAGCATTTTCTCAATTCCGCTGCTGCTTATAAATACAGGCTTTGTTGAGCTCAACATATCGTTTATATAGCCTCAATTGAGTTAGACTTTCTTTTATTCCTGCTTTTGTTGACATGATTTTGAAGGTTGCTCTGTGATATTTATCATTTCTGTATCATATTTGGCCTTGTCAGACGTCTGTTTTTTTTAGTTAATGTAAAAAGTGATTTCTCACTCACTTTTCTGCCTTTGTGTTCAATCTTGATTCCACACAAAGTCAACTCAAATTGACCTTTACCTTTGGATGGCCTCTGAGCAAAATAATCAGTTAATTTCAGATGATACTTTAGACAGAAACAAGAAAACTATTGATTTATTTCCCAAAATAAATTATATATATATATGTTTTCATAGATTTCTGTCTGTCACATAATGAACTTCGACAATTTATGATTCTCTGTTTCCGTCCCACCTCTCACAGAGACTGTTTTGTGCCAGACACAGAGGAATTAATGATTTGCCTTTCATTGTTATCAATGATCTCATTATCTCGTTACATTATCATTTTCAGATTACATATGAAGCAAAGTTCTTCATATTTTATTTTTAAATAATAAAAGCAATATCCCAGCCTGAACAGGTACTCTGTCTTCCACTCAATTCCCCAAAGTGCTGCCGTCTGCCCACTGTTTAATTGAGCTATTCTTCATTGTAATTACTGGGACAGAGTGGCCTTGTGGTGATCTCTCTCAGCGTTTCATTACTTGAGATCAATGGGGGCTTGAGTGACACATTTGGCACCGAATCGACTCTGTAACCTGTGTTTGCAATAATTACAATTAAATAATAACATATTTTTAAATATATATATATCGGTGGTATTGAATCCAACCTCCTAACTTGTCAACTCCACAAATGGTTGTGGGTTTCATCTTGCTTGGCACCGGGAGTTATCGCTGTCAAATTAAAGTCCAGCCTCACAAAGAGAAGTTTTCATTTGATTTTATTCCCCTACAAATGCCTCCTCCTCTCTTTCCTCTCCTCTCGCTCTCTTTCACTCGTTTCATAAAGCTGCCTGATCGTGGCTTTCACCAGGAGGCAGATTATTGCTTTCCAGCTAACACCATGGACATTTCATGCTCAAGTAAGAAAAGGGATTTAAGGACAGAAATCTAATCTACTGTAGTGTGCCGTGATGAAATATCAGTGTAATATCTACCGAGAGGCCTGAGAGAACCTCGATAGAGAGTCATCGCCAGATATGATGGAGCATTTCTAATCCCATCTTGTCCTCTCTGCCACCTTCCTCCCATTCGTCTTTCCTCCTTTCCTTTCCTTGCTTTTGTTGCCACCTTGTATTGCATTCCGTTTCTTTCCTATTAATTTCCTTTTTTTCTTTCCTTTCCTTTCCTTTCCTTTCCTTTCCTTTCCTTCCCATCTCTGTGCATAATCCAGGAACGTCAGAGCCGATTGCGGCTGCTCGGCTGCATTAGCAGGTGTAATCTCAGGGTCGTCCATCTCTCATCTGCAGATCTCCCTCTGCAGCCTCCCTGGTGCTATTTATGGCTCACATGAACACGCAGCAGCGTTGCTGAGAGGGAGGCAGGGATTGGGAGAGCCTTGACGGGAGGAGGGGAGGGAGGGGAGGGAGGGGTTGAGAAGCGCAGGGTAGCCTTCCTGAGAAAGCACAGGCGGAGGCTATAATCTGCCTGCACGCTGCTGTCGATGCCTGAATTAGGTTCGAGGGCCGCATGCGCCGCACTGATCTGAGGTGATTGTGTGGGATGTTGGATTTGCATTGGGGCCACACACCGGGTTAGATCATGTAAGCTCACGCTGGGGCGAGTCTTGAAGGACGCAGCCCAAACAGGGTCAGACAACATTCCTCTGCACCACCAGCAGGACTGTCTACTGCCTAGCATGCCACATTATCCTCACAGCTCCAGCCACCCATGCATGTGCCTTCACACAGCCCTGTAATGGGAACAGCACTATCAGCACTTTGTCTCCACTCAGTTATCGTGGTGGTGGTGGTGGTGTGTGTGTGTGTGTAGGGGGGAGGTTGACTGTGGGTCGACATGTTAACAAAACACAGTGAATCCCCCTCTCCCTCTCTCTCTCTCTCCCTCTCTCTCTGCTCTGTCTTCGTCTCTACTCCTCTGCTGCTCCACCGCTGAGTTTGTTTGTGTCCAGCCAGCAGTCCTGAGAGCGAAAAGCTTCATCAGCTGAATCCCTGGAAGTTAGCTGTCTCACTCAATTAGGTCTTGCTGTTCCGGACACATGCAGCTGCGGAGGTGCACTTCCCTTACCTCGCCTTTCTCTCTGTGCTGCCATCTTGTTGTCCTTCATTTAGTCTCTTCTCCTTCCTCCATCATAAGCTGCTAATCCACATACATATTCAACAAATTACATTATCCATACGGAGCCCAGGGCAGCCTTTACTTGCTCCGCCTGCCCAGTAAGACATGGGATTCCAGGTAGAACCCTTACAGGTACATTTGTCTTCACATAACCAAACAGGCCATATAAGAACACATACACGGAGAGGATTGGATAGGAAAGAGCAGAGGAGGAGGAGAGGGACAAGACGACCCCCCGAGGTCCTGAGATAAGCAGTGATCCCTTTTCTTTTATTCTTCACATCCTCAAAAAGTGCTGAGAGGATGCTCACAAGGGCAGTGTCAACCACTGTACACACACACACACACACACACACACACACACACACACACATAAACACACACACACAATCACACACTCAACCCCTTCAGCCATACATCCTGTCATGTGCTCGGCTTGATCCTACAGTGTGGACGAGCCGTGTGCTGCCTCCTGACCAAAGGATTTTCCCACACAAAGATCGCACTGTAATTAGCAGTGACTGTGTGGAGGAGCTCAGAGGTTATTTCAATATTTGGTTGCTCTTGTTGCAGCACTGTGCAGGTGTGAGCTACTCTATGACCTACTTTTCCCTGCATGTTGTTGCAAATCACGGCCTTTTTGTCAACTTGAAACGATGCAGTGTGGGGACGAGATGAATGTTTTGTGATACTGATACAACCAGGAAATAAATGATGGAAATGTAAAGCGTTGATATCTGGAGCTAAGGCCCCCGTTCTCAGTGGCAGCAGAGCAGAGTATGGCCATATGAAAGAAAGTGTGTTCAAGATCTTTAATGATTCTATAAAGTATATAATGATCAGTTCTTATTCAAATAGTTTTACAGAGGTTTGGATTGAGTTTTATGATACTTTTTGAGGCCACAGTTTGTGGTGCGGGACAACCGGTCCTGCAACACACAACAACCTATTTCTATTATTTTGTCCACCCTATATCCACCCATATCAAAAAGAAAAAAATAAGGGAAACACATCTCTGAGGAAAGCAACACATACAACCGCACCCCTTTCTTCATCCTCACCATAGTCACAGAAGGTTTGAAACACTAAATGAATTTAAAGATCAAACACTTTTGTCATCTCAATATTTCGATTTTCAGCTTCCTCTTACAAACAATTCTTCGAACATGCAGTTGATATCACAAGAAAATCTGTTGGAAAGTAAAGGGACAACGGCATTGTTTAACTCGGACGGCTGCATTTCTGAATCTTAGACCACATTTTACTTCTTCAGAAAGACCAATGGGGCAGCATTGTGATGCAGTGATTAACACTACGGTATAAATCCCAGTTCGCCCGGGGTCTTTCTGTGTGGAGTCTGGATGTTCTTCTGTCCAAAGACATGGACTGTGAATTGACCAATGTGATACGATATTCTGGCGACCCTCTCATCCAATTTCAGCTTCGATAGGCTCCACCCCCCCGCTTCGATAGGCTCCACCCCCCCTCCTTATGACCCTAAAAGAGATAAGCGGTAGGTGATGGATGGAGAAAGACCAACGACAGAAATCTGAGAGATCGCATCAAGTTACAGGAGCTAGTGGAACAGAGGGTAGCTGTAACGTGATGTTGCAATCTTCTTATAAATAATGCAAATAGAAAATGTGTCAAATCAGTAACATTATTCCTAATCTAACAAGATCTAACACTAGATCACAACTGCTGAGCAACCACATGTGCTAAACTAAACCATCTAGAGGGGCCACTGTCATTGGTTGTTTCACTGTCAATTGATAAACAATAACCACCTATCATAGTATGGGTTAGTGTTCATGTGGGTTTTATAAGGTTTATTTTGGGCATAGGCATTCAAATATAACATGAAGCGGATCATCTGCCTCAGATGTGTGATATCCTCCATTTGTTAAAGACATAAAACAAACTGGGATTTTTTGTTTATTTTCCTCTTTAATATTTCCTCTTGATTCAAACAGCCGTGCTCTAATCCACCGCTCCTCTTCATGACTCTTTAAGCTCCTGTAGCAAGTGAGTCTGCACCACTAAATATAGCATTTCACAAAGTCAGGCAGCAGGTGATGAGTGTGTTCCTGTACGCTCCCTCCTGCTTTGCATGTTAGGCGTGTTTGTCTTCACAATGCGCCGCTGTGGCTCTGTCCCTGTGTTTGAAACGCTGCTGTGAAATTCCTCCTCACACCTGACCAGTGGAGTGGAGATGAAACATGATGACTTCTGGCCTCTTTAAGGGGGATGATAATTCGCTTGTCAAATTGTGTTCTGCACATGGTCATGGGCTGGTTTCCAAGGCGACGCTGTAATTCCCGAGTTAACTCCGGCAGCCTCACTTTTGTTTTTAAACACCGAGCGGCGAGCGGAGGGCGAACGTTTGTCATTCACAGACATGGCTTTGAGTGGGGAGCTTCACAGAGAAGTGAAAGCTGGTCATGTGATCTGCGTCACATGAGGGTTTCTGGCCCGCAAAGACTGTGTGTATTTGTGTGTGTATGCTTCTGTGTGTGTGTGTGCATTTGAGGGATTTTTTTTTTTTGTGCGTGTCTGAGCACATGCAGAAGCGAGTAGTGTATGTCTATGTCACATGAGTGTATAAGATATGTTGTGTGTCATCAAGCTTGTAGCGAAGCAGATGTGCTCCACAGACACACACACACACACACAGAGAGAGAGAGAGAGAGAGAGAGAGAGAGAGAGAGAGAGAGGGTCACATGGATAAGGTCACATGGGCTCACCATGTGCTGCTGCTTGAGGCCTGATGAACTACCCTCACAAAACAATCCTCCTACTGTGTGTGTGTGTGTGTGTGTGTGTGTGTGTGTGTGTGATTATGCTGATAAAAACAGAACAATAAGTGTGATTCATTGTGTCTTGTTTGTGCGACTGGTATTTTTGCAGTCTGACAATGAGGAATGGGTGCGAAAAGGGTGTTATGTTTGATTTGTTGGAAAATAAACCTCATAAATGAAATTATTTTTCCTGGTGAGGTCTTTGTGTTGATCGGTATTATTTTGCACCATATTGATATTTTCAGTAATAACACACAATTCTATGACTTGTGAAAACAACTGGGACAATTCTTCCCAGTCTAATAAAATGTGTATTCAAACCACAGAACTTGAATATATACAGATTTGGGGGTTTTTGTTTTAAACCCTAACCACATATTAGCGTGAGATCAGAGTATTGAGAGATGTGAGGTGTCTGGGATGGCTTTAGACAACAGGACCACAGATTGTAAATGAAAATGGACGACACATCTCCACTGCATTTTAAAACCAATCAAATAACACGTAGGCTACTCTTATACTCTCTGCTATCTCAGCTTCTGTATCTCCATTGAAGCAGTTGGTGTTAAGTTTGAGAAAACTAGTAAACAAAAGTAAAAACAATCATTCTAAGAAGAGATTATTTGAGTCTTAGATTATTGACCCTTGCGGGAATCCTATTCCATCAATGCAGTCATTGTTCTCGGGCTATATTTAGCATCAAACTGGTGTTTTATTTTCGAGCAGATGACTCCATTATGGGAACAACGTCACCGCCTCTGCGATATAATCCTGGATGGAACTGAGAATCTGAAAGATGTTATTACTTATGAAGGGATATTGGTTGCATTGTTATAGGTTTAAACAGGTGCTGTGAAGATACCAGGTTTCAAATCAATCAGGGTTCTGACAATGTGAATGCATGTGTGTGTGTCTGTGTCTGTGTGCCTTTGTTGTTTCCCTCAGCTGCTCTGTGGTGTCCTAATGGGGCAGGAATAACAACAGGAGATCGTAAACAGCAGCTGTGCCTGGTCAGACCGCACTGGGCTCTCCACCATCGAGGTACAGTCTCATGCAACTCTGTGTATAAGATGACAGAGTTCAGCAGGAAAAGACAGAGCCAGTGATGAAAGACGTGGGAGTGAATTTCACAGATATTGTGTCGAGCGTTAGCGGCAGAGGTCTGTGTCCGCTCGTGGCTGGATCACTTCTGACTGGAATATTCTAGATAAATTGCCATACAATTTTGGTTCAGAAAGTTGTGGTTCCCTCAGGATTGAGCTCGATTGCCTTGGCGACGCGATGATTTTTCTACTGGCACCACTAAGGTTGACATTTTTGGGTTAAAGTCAATTGCCTCAACAACCATTCCGGAGATTTCCATTAAATTTGATGCCCAAATGTTACCATTGGGATCAACTGTGATAACTTTGGTGATTCCCTAAAGAAGCATCACGATAGTACCATTAATGTGTTTGTGAGCATATATGAGCCAATTTCCAGCACAAGTTAGAAATTATGTTCATTCACAACTGAACTACAGCACCAAATATGTGTTATAGGAGATGCAGGTGGATTAGGATCAGAAGGAACTGTTCCAATGTAAAAAAAAAAAGGGCACATTGTTAATGGGGGTGGATTTGCAGAGGAGGGATCGTGGAGTTACAACATCGCGAATGTTCTTCTGTAATAAACCCAGACCTCTATCTTCCACTGACCTTAACCAAGAGCCGTGAACAAAACCATAAAAACGTGTCACACTGTTGTGGTCAGGACAAATTGTATCCCTTTTATGAAAGATATTTTGGGACATTTCATCTTTATTGATAAGCCTTTTTTTTATGTAGCGCCCGTTTGCTTACGGTTGAGCACCATATTGTCAAATATGTCCATTAAGAAAATATCCTCTCTCAGAGTGTGATCCTGTTTTAAGTTAATGTTTTTATAGGCTAACATCGTAAGTTTAGCAAAGCAATCAAGTGTTCCAAAAGATTGTAATGAGCTGCTTGCAGAAACGAACTGAGGAGAATCAGAATGCCCCCCCCCCCCCCCCCCCCCACCTTCGGCCTCTATGTCCTCATGTTGCGTATAGCAGGTTGTCCGTAATACACACAGATAACTTTACATCAGTCCTCACCTAACTCCTACCTCACATCCTTTTCTTATATGTACTTTGGCTCTAAAACACCAACACAGCTCATTGATGAAAATGTGATGAAGCAATGAGAGCTTATCTGGAGCTTTTAGTAAAGTGTGTGGATATATTGTTGACATTTGTTTTGCCTTGAGTGCCCATTCTACAGCTTAACAGAAAACGCTGAAAGATTTGCTTTTTTAATAAAATCCAATTTTTACTAATCTCCCTTTTAAAAAGGTGTTGAATGTCTTCACACATCCCATGGGAGGAATCAGTGGAGATGATAAACACTAGCCTTCTCACCCTGCGTGTACTGGCAGTAAAAGGAACACTGGCACAGAGAGCAAAAATTATGCTCGGTGTTTGTTTGGTTTCTTCTTCAAGCATATTTTAATAAGCCTGGCTGGAAAAGGACAATCACAGAGGAGTCGTGACGGAAAGAATTAAACGGCAGCCAGGGGTTAGAAGCAGATCGAGAGAGAAGGATGAGGCTCTGTGAGCCAGAGAGAGAGAATTCGGCCGATAGGATGGGATTAACTGTCCAAACCAGTCTGTCATCATCAAACCAGTCTGTCATCGTCATCAACGCAGATCTGGACATGGAGCGCTAGCGTTCGTTGCTACGACGACGGTAACCAGAGATACCCGCGTTGGTGTTCAATCACATGAGGTCACCCATTGTCCCCCGGGGAATCAGATCACCCCCGGTACAGGCAGCGCTCTGTGAAGTGGTACATCTACGTCAAACTGGGCAACCTGAACCAGGCCGTGGCGTCTCATGGGATTGATTATATTGAGGCACGAGTGTCGCGTTCCAAATCTTTCCTCATCTTTTCAGGTAAATCTGAATTCAAATGTTGGAAAAAATTCCTGCAGACTAAAAGTATTTCAATTTAAATTACAACACTTTTGGTCGTCTGTGCTAGAAACTAATTATTACCTTTAGTTATATCGTTTTTATTTTTGAGCGACGTCCTGCAGCTCTGATAATTATGACTGATATCAAAGGAGGAAGTCAGATGAAGGACAAAATCCATGTAAGAACGTGTGTGAAGTAATTCAACTTTCTCATTTGCAACCCACTGTTCCCACGTGAAAGGGATCCATGATGTAGAAGTAGATGTTTTAAACAACACAAAGAACTGAAGAAGTTTCATCAAGAAACTCAACCTAGTCCAGTTTTTTGTTTTTATTGGAATTTACCATGACCTGGATGACTGAGAATCTTCACAACCACAATTGAGTGTTTCATAGAATTGTCCAGTATGAAAATGAAAAACTTAAGATATGTTTATTCATACCAAACACATGCACAGACATGCACAACACACCCATGCAATGGCAGGCAAATTCAACCTCTGCATTTAACCCATCTGTGTGCAGGACACACAGAGCAGTGAGCGACCATGTACGGCGCTCGGGGAGCAGATGTTGGGGGAGTAAGGTGCCTTGCTCAGGGGCACTAGACAGGGTAGGGAGACTCTTGGATTTTTGGACAGATCAATCCAGGTTCGTCTTTTGTTGTCTCTCCGTGGAGTTGAACCAGAGACGAACCAGAGACCTTCTCTGCCCATAGTCCAAGTTTCTGCCACTAGACAATGTGCAGTAAATGGAGGGCTGTGGCTCAGGAGTTAAAACGGGTCGTTCACTGATCAGAGAAGGTTGCTGGTTCGATCTCTGGCATCATTACCAAGTAAAACTGTACTTGGGAAAAATGTTATTGTATATTAGTGTGTGCTAGTGCAAACATCATACAGTACACCCCATTAATAATGATTATTATTGACACAAAGGTGAACAAAAACACTAAAGAGATAAATAAATCATGTGGTTTTTGTTTCCTTACACATGAAGGCATCTTCAGCTGACATGCTTCTGGGATACATCTATTGAAAAGGTTCATAAAATTGATTTTACATCATCACCTTAGATGCTTTTGGGAAATTAAGCTGTGAAAAGTGCAGAAGTATGTGTCAGTCCACGTTTTTGAGGAGATCTAATGTCCTGAGAACTGCAATGATCTCATATTGGACTAAACTTCAAGACTGCAAATCAGTATGATTTTTTAAAGTTCTTCAGTCCTATGGTGGTTTGCGTAATTTGTTCTAATTGAAGTGAAAGTTACTGATAACAGTTTTTAACAAGTTGTATGGACTCAACATTACCAAAACTTTATCTAAGAAATGAAGTTAGTTCATCTTAATGAAGCTGAGGGAGGAACAATCTAATCCTGTTTTTAGCACCAGAAGTTGTTGTGCACAAAAACTACCAAACAGATTTCTATAAAATGTTGTGGAGGGGTGGAGCATGCCCTGAGGAGAAATCCTGTTTGGTGCAGATCGGGATCAGGGGCGGATGCAGGATCTTTTTTCTTTTTCACTTTCTTAAAAATTGGGAGATAGGACGTGATTTTGATTGATTTATCATATGGTAATTCATTGATCTTGGGGAAAAAAACCTGGCATGTTTACTGGACTGATATTTATGAGTATGTGAAATTTGGACTTTTGGACTGTTAATCAGCTGAGTGCCTTCCCGGCTTCACAATGCAAATTACGCTAGTGGTTCTCAACAGCACAGCAGAGACATGTCCCAGGATATCATTTATATACATTATTCAGTTACTTCACCAACAGACAGGAAGTATGGTGACCTATTAGACCCTTTGGATGTCAGTGCTGCTGTGAAGGGGGTTAACAACACCACTGAGCCGCTGCAAGGCGAGCTAAGGAAACCAAAGCATAATGCCAGCAGGGGAGGTGTTAGCTGCGTCCGCTGCAGCCATTGTTCAGCTCGTCTCTTTCAGGTCACATGGAAATTAAAGGTGTCTTTATTATATAGTATTAGGGCAAAGACGGAAAAAAAACAACCATTAAAGACGATGGTGACAAAGGAGTGTGTCAGGCAGCACGGAGGTGTCCCAGGGCTAATTACAGGTGTCAAGAACAATGTGTATGTTATGGAACCAGGATATTAAACATAGATGTGTGTTGACATTGGGGTCAGAGCAAGTGACTTGGAAAAATATTACATACAAATATTTTGAAAAGGGTTGACTGATCAACTGTGATGATAAAATGATACAAACATATACATATATATATATATATATATGTATGGGTTCCCTGGAATTATAAATACAAATGTTTTTTTTTGGAACCTGACAACTACATCAGAAGTGATTATTGATAACATACAGGGAAAGAAGATCCTCTTCTCTGACGCCTGATTAGGTTTCTCAGCTGCACTCAAAAATGTGGAGTAGTTATTAAATTATTTAGTTTATTTACTCACTTATTTAACAAGAGAAAAAAAAGCTGTAACCCCTTGTGCAATTACAAATTTTGTCACAAGGGGTTGAACGAGCAACACTGTGCAAATAAGTCGACTTTCATTCTTCTTCTTCATTTATATTTTTGAATGTTAAGGTTTTATGCTAAGCTAACAAGCCCTGACTCTGCTAGAAGCTCTTCACTTAAATCCAAAACAATTAGGAGAAGAACAAAGGGAAATATCATCATCATGGACTGTATGATGGTGGCTGGCTGCAGTAAAGTATATCCCACCTCCTCCATGTTAGCAGATGAGACATAGAACAAACAAAATAGGTATCAGTTATTTGTCGTTATGAGACTGAGTCACGATTGGTCGAGCACGTGTATCAACCGGACTTTGCTACTGTGTCCCCAAGTGTGAATTGGCATTTGGCTTCATTTCTAGATCGTGGGAGGAAGAGAAGACGTGTCATCCATCTTTATGGTTGCTGATTCAATTGCTAACAGTTGCTAATTCACACAAACAGCAGCCACGGAACAACATTACCATCCATTTGCAGTGGCGCTTCTGGCCAGCTGGTGATTGCAAGTCCAATATTCACTTACTCACTTTCAGCCTCTCTTCTGAACTCCTGGGGGGATTGTGTGGCTCCTCAGCAGATGGCTCTACTAAATGTTCCTGAATTCACCAGTTAGTTGCAGACTTCTGTCTTTGTCTGTGGGTCTCAGGTAGTGGATTACAATTTTAGAGCTCTGTTTTGGTGCTGTGGCAGAAAACCCTACAGGAGTGTGGTCACTTTAAATCTGCTGTAAAGGCAATTATCAATTTTTTCATCACTTACTCAATTTCACAGTGTAATTCAATACGTTGTTAATATGCGATATTAGGAATATGTCGATGTCACATTGATGGATACTTTGCTGCTGTACTATCCACTTATATTGTACTGCCTTGAGATGGCATGACGATGATTTTGTCTTGCTTATCCTATTCCATTCAGTTTCCCTGTTGAGAGATGAATAACATATATTGTATCGCATGGCATCTTATGGTATCATATCTTTTGGTATCATATCATCTAAAAAAAATTACATATATATATCAGTCTGGCAAATGACTGTATTTCGTAAAATGTTTAAATATGCATATATTATTTAATGATTACATAATGTGAAAAGTACTTAATTGCTCCTAAAAATAAGTAGGTAAATATAAGTATCGACTTTGAATAGTATCTTTGCACCATATACTTTTGTGTTTTGTCTATCCTCTGCTCTCCTCTCTTCCTTTCGACCCATTACCAGATGTGACCTATCACAGGCCCCATCTGTCTAATGCACCTCATATCTCCAGTGGTGCCATCTCCACAAAAAAGTCCAGGCTGTCTCTCTCTCTCTCTCTCTCTCTCTCTCTCTCTCTCTCTCTCACGCACACACACACACAAACAAACACAATCTGCCATAACATTTTTTTGCCACTGATTACCCCACAGTATCTAATGTATCTCTTACAATCAGCTTCTTCGGGTGATGTCCCACTTGTGCCTCATGTCCTTTCATACGATGCTGCAGTGATAGTGAGCCGGCGTCATTGTACATGAACATTAAAGGACTTCACCTGAGTCTGTAACGATGTGCGAGATCACAGATTTAGCAAGTTTTCCACCTAGATGGTGTTTTTACTGTGAGGCTGGCTCCATTATTTATTTATAGGCAAAACTCAAACCTCGATTAGGACTGACCTACTTATCTTTTCGGATACCAAAGCCTGGCGTTTCCCTTCACTATCTTTCCTCGAGCAGACTCTTTCTGCAACTCCTCCCTCCATCCCCCTCCTCTCCTCTCCTCTGAATCCTTCCCCCTTTCCGCTTTGCGGGCTGTCACACAGTCACTTCTGTTGCTATGGTGAGGCTGTGGGTGCGAAGATGGAAGGCCACGTATCCAAGACCACCACAGGCAGAGAGGGGAAGGTTAGAAAGAGGTGGAACAGAAAAGCAAAGACATGGGGCGGGATGAGTCGGAGACAGCAGGAGGTGAAGAGAACAAGGGCGAAAGAAAACCAGTCGGGTTTGGGGTGCAAAAGTGAAGGTGATGTGTGGAACCAGTCTGTGAATGTGAAGGTTACAGACAACAATTTAGTTCCACCTGTCCTGAAACTCAGTTTGAGGAACGTGAGGGCTGATGTTCTCCTCTTTCTTCACTGCTGCTGACAAGGTGCCCTTGAGCGAAGCGTCCAACCACGTGGAATTTGATGGTGTGTCAGCAGCAATGTGAATGAGGCTGACGCTGAGAAAGACACTGAACAGCATCCTCGGATGATGTAATGTAGCTCTGCCGCCGTTATGTATTAGATTAAGCTCCCACAGTTTAAACAGCACACGGTGCATATGCTGGATAAGCATGTTAAACAGGAGGAAGAGGAGGAAAGAGGAAGAAGAGTGTCACTGTGATGATTCATCAGTGCCATCACGTTCTTCTCTGCGGACTGTGCGGCCTCAGAAATAACCCCACCGTCTCTCCTTCATGTTGTCATGGTAATCCCTCCATCTTCTTTTTGATACCTGTGGCAATCAGAGGCATCAGGACACCAAGAAGAAAACGAGGAGGGAGAGATAAAACAGCAAAGATATAAATTGTGCGGAGTCACATAAACAAATACGCTGGGGGGAAACGGAATCTCTGAGTGTGAACCGTACAGACATTGTCGGCAGAAGCCCGACTCAGAGAAAAACAGTGTCAGATGTTTAGAGCCGGTGACTCGTTCCTGCACCGGCAAGTCTGTCATAACCTTCACACGCCAGTGCTGAAAAACAAAATGGCATCTGTGTTAGAAGTGACAGTGCAGTTTCGCTTTCACAAAGGAGCTTCTCAGGAGGTTAGGGTGGATGCAGCGAGTGGGCAGCTCTTGCTCTTTTTACGGCCCTGCCCATCTTCCCTCTCTCTCCTTCCCTCACACACACATGCTTGTGTGTGTATTAATGTTGTCGGAGTGTGTGTGTGTGTGTGTGTGTGTGTGTGTGTGTGTGTGTGTGTGTGTGTGTGTGTGTGGTGTAGTTTTTGGGGGCTTCAGAGGCAATCCTGTCAGGTGCCTATGTGGGACAATTACCTCCTATGGGGCCTTTTTAGATGAACACGCACTATCACATGCACACAAACACACCCACACACATACACACACACACAAATGGATATGAACTGAAGTGGAACAGCAAGGTCACAGTTTTTTTCCGGGTGCCCTGACACCCTCCTGAGAAGATGATAAAAGCTGAGAAAGAGGGAGAGGAGAGAAGGGGATATTTCTTCATAAATGATGAGTTCTCCTTGACCCCAATTATAACAGTGGGATCAGGTGATTATCATTTTTCTGTGAGAGAAATAGAAAGAAAGAGAGAATGAGTTAGATGTCTGCTTTGCTGGGAGGGTTTGAGCCACAGGAGGATTATTAACTGACTGAATAATAGCGATGGACAGAGATGACAAAAAGGGCAACTGCTTTCACAAATATTTAAGTCAGATATAAATTGGGTGGGTTCTATAGAGGCTGCAATCACCATTATGTTGTCTTAATATTGGAGGACACATTCCTCATTGTTACTGAGGCTTCGTCCTCTGAGGACCATGCATATCTGTAGAGAATTTCAAGACATATCTTGACATTTGTTCATTTTTCAGTTGCCTCGTGCAAATGCGGCTCCAGGGAATAGCCTGACCTGATAATAATTGCTTGGCACAATCCGAATGTTCTGGACGTCACCAAAATCATTATACGTCACTCTCTGGAAAAGAGGTTCACTCTTAACCTTTCACTGGGTTTATTGAATATGTACCACAATGACTTTGCAATGTCTAAAAATGGAAGATCCTTGCTCAACATCTGCTTTTGGGAAGTCAAACGCTGTGTAGCCTGTTCCATGGAAAAAAACAAACACCTTGTGTAACCTCAGAATGGCTGAAAGGAAGGACTTCTTTATTTGCTTTGAAAAAGATAAGTTACGCAACACAGAACATCTTGACCAGTCCTGGAACATCTGTAACTAGTTGAAGGAAAATAAACTGATAATAAACCGATTGCTACTGAAGACTGTGATTTGTTTTGTGAAATGATAAGAGTTGTTCTATAATAATTATTAATAATCACAATATTTGTATATTTGTATATTTATATGGGCACATGTATATCTTTTATGTTTGTATATCTACATGATACATCTTAGATAGAATAATTACTGTGATGTGGTAATTATTTGCGGTATAACTACTAGTATGAGTATAGCATTGTAAATACTACTATTCAGTATTGTATATTCTATGACATATGATTATCTGTACAATGTGTTTATACAATCTCATCATTAGTTTTAGCCACATTGTGAATCTAACCCAGTGGGGAAGCAACTTTTGGTTTTTGAGTGGCTGACAGCTGTAATCATTGTATTGTAACGTACTACAATTCATGTAAGGTATGTCTTCATTTTGCAACATTGCTCCTCTTTTACTCACTATTCTTCCGAGATGTAGTTACCTCCTAATCTGAGACATCAAACTGACAATCCCAGAGAGAAGATGTTCAAACATGAAAACATCAAAATGCCACTGCTGCTGACAGAGACTGGATGGACATGAAAATATGCCAAATTACAGGCTCTGTTATACTAACACACCATCATCCCTTCTTCGTGCCAACCCTCCCCCCCTACATTAGTGCAGATAAACTGCTGCCTTATGACCTTTGCTCCACTAAATGCTCCTTACAGATTGCAGATCTGGGCGCTGAATTGTGTTATTTGACTTGCATGCACCTGCTTGTGGGCTTAAAACCGTGTGAGTCCACAATGTCTATTTCTTTACATTTGTCACATCTGCTTGGAAGCAGCGATGTGTCACTCAGATTTCAACACCAGCTTTAACAGCAGCATCTGAAGTGTGATAGACTAATTGGATGACAGCACATCTGGTGATTCCAGCCTAAATAAAGAGATGACTTATACATTTCAGAGGGATTTTCTTCTTTCGGGTCCTTTGAGCCAGATTTTGTACTTTCCCATTGGAAAAGAAATGAATAGAGTGACTCAGTGACTGAACAGGCAGCTATTAGAATCACTACAATACAAGAGTCCACAGCCATGATAGCAGCCCTGTGAGGCTGCACTTAGGCACAGCAGTGCCTCCAGGTAAAATACTAACCCTGACAAAGGTAATGTGCTGATGTTTAGCAGGTTCAATTTAGCACGTACAACATCCTAGTTTATCCTGCTGACATTCGCTGATCATTAAGTACAGGTGAAGCTGATGAGAATGTTATCGGTTTTGTATTTAGGATATTTACTCACAAACCAAGGCTTTAGGCAAATTAGAATTTAGTAAAGATTCATCCTCCAGGGACCATGAATGTCTTAACCGAAGTCTGATTGTTTCAATAGCTGTTAAAAACGACATAATGTATATAAGGATGGACAGCAAGTCTCCACTTTCTCCCACTTCCCAGAAATGAATACAAAATGTTCTGGATGCAAACGCTGCCATGTCAGGGGATCGAGTTGTAGTATCGAGGTCTCACTAATACGCCAATCGACCAATCGTGGGTCCACACAGTGCCAATACTGGGCCACAGCCAAAACACAACCGGATAAGCCAAAACTGGACCAATCGGGAATCAAACATACCGACAAAATGAACATGTAAAGACACAACAAGAAGTCCCTGAAATGACAGACATCATCGTTAAATTTATTAAACATACTTTGACATGTTAGTTTGTTCCACTAACATGGATTAGGTGGCTTATAGGACCTATATACTGCAGCTCTTTGAACAACAAGAACTCTCAACTACAATGATTTCGAGTCACGTTTAAACAAGATGTATAAATTTAGGGTTAGTCAGGGTTTGCGTTTGCATCATGCTCATTTCACCAAACCAATGGAGGATGTGTCTGTTTGCAGCACAGTGTCTGGATATGTTAATAAAAGGCAAACACCACCTCGTGCCCCTGCACCACCTACACTTTAATGTTCAGCTGTTTCTGCATCGTTTCATCATCCACAACAACAAAGTTGATGCTCAAAGGAAGAGCAAAGGAGAAGACTTACAAACAATGCTTTATAGTGCTAATGTTTATTTCTTTATTTATTCAGCATGGCAAAGAGGTGCCACAATAAACTAACACAAGGCAACAGATAATGTTTGATAAAATTCTTCTGCTCCAACAAAACATGCTGCCTCTTACGTTCTGCAGTCAGTGGTGTTAGGAAGAGAACTAGAGCAATCTGTCTGGTCTCAAGCTTGATATGTAAGTGTTTGTGTTGGCAGTACTTGGCTTTAATAACAGTGGTGGCCTGTTGAGTCGAAATATGAACTTTGTGATACACTGACTTTCCAACTAATGGTGTCTGTTTCCACTACCATTAAATGGATTGCCGTGCAATTTGGTTCACAAATATATGTCTCTGTCAGGATCAAGGGTAATAAATTTGATTACCTGACTTTCCAGAGATGAAATACCTGCAAGGCTAACCGCTCTCACATTAGCTTCATCTGAAATTTGGAGCTATATGGCTTGAATTAGCAGAAGTTAGCATTCCGCACTGCCATAATAATGATCACTACATGAAGGTCATGACATGTTTGTTAGCATTGTCGCTTTGAGCATGTTTGCAGCATTAGCGTTTAACTGAAAGCACAACTGTGGCTTCAGTACAGCCTCGTCGCAGAGCTAATAGCATCACAGTTTAATGTTGGTGCAGAGCAGGAAGTATTGCAGTATTTGCATTGCATCACCTCTGCAAGGATCACCTCGTACTGTTAATTGAAAGGATCAACTCAGGAAATGATTTCTGATTTTAAATGATGATCCTGGTGTCTGTGTCGATCTCTCTTATGCATCTGTGCATGTGTGTGTTTGTGTGTTGGTGGTGGTTAAATGGCTGCCAACAACTTGGCAGAGCTTTGTTTAGACCTCGCTGTGCATCTCAATGACTGCAGACACACTGCAGGAGGAGAGCGTGGTCCACACTGGCAGAGAACTCAGACTCATCTCTGGGTCTGAATTCCTGAAAATCAAGGTGTGTGTATGTGTGTACTTTTACTTATATCTGTGAGGACCAGGAGCATGGACGTTACAGAATGAAGACATTTTCGGGAAGCTAGTACATTTTTGGTCGGCCCCCACTCAAAGGACTATCTGAGGCTTAACGTTTGCTTTTAGGGCTAGTGATGGTAGGGGTAAGGAGTTGGGAAATGCATTATACCAATGAGTGTCCTTGGATAGAAGTGTGTGTGTGTGTGTGTGTGTGTGTATGAGACCTGGTGACTGATCTCTGTGATAGTCTCTGCCTGCTTTGTTCTGCATGTCCAATGTCATTATGTGTAATTATCTGTCTAAAATAAAAGCGATACAGTGACCCACGCAGGTTATTAAAGGCCAGGATATGTGACAATGAACAGCTCTTCTGTGTGAGTGGGTGAGTGAGTGAGTCCTTGCATGTGAGAGCAGACACACTCCCCGGTTTATGCATGACTTGCATTTATTCATGCTATGATTGTCTCACTGTCCTCTGGCAAACCTCTTCAAATGTTTACTGCCTTTGCACACAGAATTGTACGTGACCCCTCACACAGCCGTAGCTGCGAGCCATCGGCTCACGTTATCTCTGCTTGGGGTTTCAGATCATGCAGCAGCCGGCTTGTGTTTGCCGTTCCCAGGGGGAAAACCTTTTACAACTTTAACAGTAAACTTTCGCAGACTCCGAGGCAATTTTAGATTATAAAACTTTATATGGTTAATATTTAAGAGCGAGGAGGCAAATCGAAAAGGAAAGGAAGTAACATGCCGACCATTAAAAGTGAGACAAAAAGAAATGCTGTCAACCTCCTGATGCATTTCAGAAACATTAAGACCATCATCTTCTTTCTGGTCAAAACAATCCTCTCATATATCACTGCAACATCCTCATTCATGTCGTGTTTGATCTTTTTAAGGCTTGTTTAATTTTATGGTGCGTTGCCTGTACTAAACATACCTGTTTGGAATGGGCCATTTAACTTTGGTATTGCTGATGGCGGCTTTATTGAGCAGCAAAAGTAACCTGCAGTTACTGAGCTGCACAAAGTAAATACTAGCTGCAGACATACTGTAGGTGAGGACATGAGGGACTCAGCGCTGCTGCACAAAGACTTATCTAGCTGTGAATTAAAAAAAAAAAATAATACTGGCAAGCATTGAAAAGCTAACTAGAGTACTTTGATAGGCGGGTGGGTAGTACCTGCCACATTTGAAGCAGATCTACAGACAGACAGACAGATTCCTCACATGAAAGTGAGAAGCGTTGGCGACCCACAACAAGCCCCAGTTCATAATCCTGTAAAACAATTATTCAGCAGAAATTCCCAGAATATCACAACCTCCTTTCAACAGTCATGTGTGTCTAGTTACTGCCTACTAACCCACTCGTAATGCGTTCCAACTGTGAGTTAGACACATGGACAGATTATCAAACGTGCATTTCCAAGATGGCGCCCATTCATCCTAGTGAAAGTTGCTTTCCCACTGTGCACTTCAAATAAAAAAAATCTCTCTTCCTGGTTTGTTCATGCTCTGCACATCCACAGCCTCTTCTTCCCTCAACTCACCAGAGGACATTTAGCCAATCCTAGGCCAGGGAACGTATTTTACAAATATATGAGGAAAAATAATTGAATTTGTTTCCAAGCGTCCTGTCAACATTTGGGAGTTGGGTATATACTTTTTTTCATCAGCTGCTGTCTCAGTTATTCACCAGAACAAACTGGCAGCTCTTGAGGTAATAAAGCTGATCTGAGAGCGAGGGATTTGTCTCGGCGTCACATAAGCTACAATAAAGACTAAAACATACAATGTAATCTCCTTATCGAAACCAGCGACTCAAACATGACAACCTGGAATGATCCCTGAAGCAGGTGGCGTTCTCGTTTTCCGAGAATATGCAAATTCATGATAAGAAAAGCAGCGAGCACGATTCGGTTGCATATAGAACAGAGGTGAAGACAGGCTGACTGCTGCGTGGCTGTCATCGAGGTGGTTGTGGTTGACTTGGCAACCAAATCTCTCTGGGGTTTGTTGGGATAGAAACAGGCTGATGATTATTTAGATATTCTCTAACTTGAGCATCTATTCATCTGCAACCTCATAAGTATGTATTAGGTTTTCCCTGCTTGAAAGTATCTTTAAGTGTGTGTTTCTGCAAAGATTTTCGGTCAAAATACTTTGTGATATTTTGTGACTGGAGGAATTACTACATCAAAATGTAAAATGTGTACCTGCTGAAATACATTGTTCAATACAGCTCAGCATTTAAGAAATTGGACTTTTGCTGCTGGACTTTACCTGAGCATCCACCCACGGTTCTGCAAGTTATATTGGATATATTTTCCGTCTAACAGTTTGCTGGATGTTACTGCATCATTCAGTGGGTGCAAAACCATGCTTGTTGTTTCACTAAAAGCCTGAAGGACATTGTTGCATGACATCAATTTCAGTTCCTCCAGCACCACCGCCGTCACCTTTCCTCTGCTTCCTCCTCCTGCTTCTCTTCTCCCCCGGCCGCTAATCGCCTGCGTTTCTCTCTTCCCATCCTCCTCAACCCTGTCATCCTCCTCCTCCTCCTCCTCCTCCTCCTCCTCCTCCTCCTGCTCCTCCTCCTCCTGCTCCTCCTCCTCCTCCTCGTTTCATTCGCCTGCTCTCTCTCTCTCCCTTGACTCATCATCCTTGTCCTCCCTTCTTCTCTATCGCCCTTCTCCTTTTGTATGAGATATAGGACCTCGGGGACTCGAGGCTGCAGTAAAACAAGTCTGATGCCTTCAATATGTCCTGATGAAAGTCCTTGAGCAGCAGGATAACAGAGACCCACCTTTGGGATGACGCACATGCGTTACACACAAGATCGTTTTCTGCTTACAAATTTACCCGGCCAGTGCCGACCAGTGACGATGCCATTCAGACCTCTATCAGTGCCCCATAACACGATCATTAGAAAGCTGCCTTGCTCTTGAGCTAGGTCTTTTTCATTTGAGTGTATGTACATGTGGGGGTGGTATATGGGTGGACCTCTATGATGTCAGGTAGTGAGCGTTTTGAGGCTGCGTCTGTGAGGTTGTAAATGTTTGATGGGGTTTGATCCCACCATCTGTCCACTACTGCTGGCTCAGAGAAAGAGTGTGTGGAGAGATCGGGTTAAAACCGGCAGCACAAACACAGACAGCGATTTAAAATAAAACAATGTTAGATTGTCATCGTGAGAGGAGAATTACAGAGGACTGACCGTTCATCTTTAAATGTGTGATTAATGCACATGCAATGCAGAATGCACACAGCGAATAAGCCTCACCATATAAGCTGGCAGGCCTATGGCGTTTGCATTTTGTATCATTTACATCCTTTGTTGATGTGCAACATGAATAAACATGGCTCGACAGTAAAGAGGAAAAGCACAAAATGCTCTTTGTCTCCTTTAACAGCACAATAGAATCTCATTATCATGTTCTGTGACAAATTCACATCAACGTTTAACTCTGCAAAGCTACGTTGCCCCGATGCTTTTATCCAGGAGAGTTTCAGAACATTGTTAGGGAGCCCAGGAAAAAGGTCAGTTTATAATTCCAATGTTCCAATGACTGCTTTTGTATCAAAGTGGATAACAAATTGCAGACTGTGCATAAACACAAATAACAGGAAAGGAGTCAATTTTGAGTGCAAACCTCCACCACCATCCCAGGCCCATCATACACAGACATTTAGATGCTCTGGTTTTCAACCAAACTGCTAAAATTACAAAGCTTTTGAAAGAACGACAGTGGCATGGGGCCTCATGGGGGGGGGGGGTTCCGACCATGGTTTTGTTGCAGCCTCCTGCAGACAATCATAGATTTTAAGGGGCTTCTCACAATAGTGTTGTCCCTGTGGATTAGCCATTCTCTGGGACTTCCTGTCATCTCAAGCCACCAGGCCTGCTTTGCCTACCTTGTAGTTACGCTCCCCTGTTTATGTATAAACCCTTTAGATGCTTAAAAACTGAATCCTCAACCACATTAGAGAAAAACAAAAGCTATTGTGTTTTAAAGCAACATTCAAACTATGATAAAAACCAAACAAGTGATCATGAATTTAAACCAGAAACAACTGAGGAGATAACATTTGCTATTGTTCTTCTGATATCACCATTGCAAATGATAAAATCATATTCAGACTCTCTAAGCAGTTTGTTTAGAGAGTGATTTTGGGTGATAAGCAAATATGCATGAACACACAAAAGGCCATTTTGTTTGCATGCATGCAGGAGAGCAGTCACATTGCTGTGTGCCTCCCATGACCCCAGAGGCTGGTGACAGGCCGAGCTCACAGCCACTGCGATTTTTAACAGATTGATCATCCATGTGTTGTACTCCAATCAATGGCTCTAACTACCAATGGACCAGATTGTGAACTCTTTATTCCGAGGTCAATAAACAAAACAGATCCTGGGGGGCCCCGAGGGGTTGGGTTGGGTCGAGCTAGGTTCGGGGGGGGGGGATCAATCTCTTCCACTAAAGGCCTCTGCCTCATACTGCAAAGGTCACAAAGTCTTTCTGCTTGATAATAATGCTAACGCAGCTTGTACAGCAATCATCACCAGTCCAGACATCAAATAGGATTAATAAAATCCTGTAAACTCCTGTGACCTCATCCGCGACCTTCCTCTTACAGTAGCCCTCCCTCCGATCAGTTCGGGAACCTCCCAGTCTGGAGATATTGTCTGAGATCAGCGTTTTGATAGAAGATTCGAGAAACCACATGCACCGTGTGTTATGCAACTTTGACCTCACTTTCAGAAAAGCCAGCAAAGAAAAGGTAGCCCTCCGCTACACCGCTGAAAATAATGTCAGTGATCGAGCTTTCTGGTGACAGTTCTGACAGGTTCCAAGGAGCAAAAACTTCAATCCACCTGTCAAATCTTTTATGAGCCAAGTTTGAGAGAAAGTTGAGCGAGACTTCAGTTCATTATGACCGAGAGCGATAACCTCAGTTGGCGTTAGACTTGAAGGAGCTCTCACGTCTGAAGGGACTGTGGCGAGGAAGGAAACATCCTCGCTGTGGAAGAGTAATTAACAGAGACCAGTCTGGCTCTCAGCTTATAAATCTTTGACAGAACGAATCACTTCTTCTTTTCCAAGGCTCTCACCAACCTCCCACTGATTCCTAATATAGACGACCATGCCAAATGAACCTGATAAAACTCATCACATTAAAATTTCTCGCCGGCCTGACAGTTAACACAATATGCATTTATGAATTTTCAGCCTTCATATTATTAATGGGGCATACATCTTTGTAGAAAACAGCTTAAAATGAAACACTGAAGGATTTTCTCATGCGCCAGAGGAAAGAGGAACAGTTTACTTTATTGAACAAAGCAAATAAAAAAAAAAAAAAAGATAAGAGCAGAAGTGAAATAATATTTAGCGTGTAACTTTTGATTAGACACACAGTGTAACAATCCCAAAATGAAATATATGATTATAAAGATTAATTTAATTTCACAGCTCACTATTGAGGTGAGTAAGGGGGGTATTTGGGATAGTCAATGAATCAGTGGACAGTAAAGTTAAATGTTAAATCTATAAAGAGAAACGGAATGATGGGGAGCCTGATTAAATAGGTGAGTGAACAGAGGCTTGGGTTCCAGACAACCCGGCTCTTCGCTGCATGTCTTCACTGCTCTCCCTCTCCTGCTTTCACGTTGAGATTGTCTCCTAGCGACAAAGGCCGACCTCAAAAAACTGAAAATAGTGAGTGATTTAAGGACACGTTACTCTTGAGGCTTATCAATGTTTTGCATACCGCAAACAGTATCTCGTTCCATTTGGGTGGCAGCGTTATAGGTCGGAGGCAGACAGCTCACAATCAGCCAGTGGCTTGATTCCAAGATGTGATGCAAGGAGAGAGTATACAGTTTATGATAGTGTGACGTGGCCCTCATACATATTGGCACAAAACCAACCCAATTAAAGCTCACAAGTGACGAGTTGGATATCAAAGCAATGCCTGGTTGCTTTGCTTTTCCTGCTTGTGACATAAGGCTCAGTCTTCAATTCTTTAATTCTCAACACATAGTTGAAGAAACTAAGATTTGGAGGATTAGAGAGTAGTTGGAGGGAGCGACACATTGTCTCGTCTGGAATCCTGATGCATTCGATTTAGCTTCATCCGTTGGCTGACACACACACACAGACACACAGACACACACACACAGACATCACAGTACATCGCAGTATCCTGGGAGGGACATCTGTGCCAACTGATAAGAGACACTTGGAGCTCCACCTTAAAGTTAAAGTAATGTGGAAAAAAAACTCAAGAAGCCTGAACTAATTATTTTAACACACACATGCACATCTCTCTATAGTTGTGAGGACACTCGTTGACATAATAGTCATTTATTTCCTTGCCCCATACCCGAACCTTAACCATCACAACTAGATGACTAGCCCTTACCTTAACCTACGCGTAATTTAGTGTCTAAGCACGTGTCTGTGTGTGTGTCTGTGTGTGTGGTTGGTAGGGTGTGTCACAAAAATGTCCTCACATTGATGGTATTGAACCAAAATTGTCCCTCATCACTATAGAGAGACGTGCGCAAACATAAACACACAGGATATCCAAACAATCTTGACACAAGCACACATTCATTTTCTTTTTAGTGACACACTCTTCCACCCACAAACACGGACAGACAGACAGACACCCCCCCCCCCACACACACACACACGCACACACACACACACACACACACACACATACATACGCACACATAGACAGAGACACACACACACATGACTTGCAGGGCTTTAGGGAGGACTTTCCATTATTGATGAGGCCACATGCTCTGTACCCTTATTGGGGTAGGGGGTGGCTCATGTCTGCTTGACTCAGCATTCCTCTATCCATTGGTTTTTATTTTAGCCTGGGTCAGCACTGCAAGTGTGCATGTGTGTGTGTGTGTGTGTGTGTGTGCATGTGTGTACAGACACACAGGAAAAAGAGAAAACAAGAGGGTTAGACACACACACAATGAACCACTCCAACGCAGACTAGACAAGACGAGGAAACAAGCCAAGACAGAGAGCAGCTCACAGGTCAGCGGATAACCAACAACAAGTCTGATGTGAAGATCAAATTTCATCCTCAGACCCTCAGAGCTGAAGAGGTTCAGGGAATCAAGGCCTCAAGCAGCCTCAATACACAACGTTTCCTTAAAGAGGGAGAGTTTTGGTGAAAATCTTTCATTTTCCTGGTCGTTGGGCTTAGTCTGAGAGTTGTGGAATTTCTCCTCCCGCACTTAAACAGCGATTTACACCATAAAGCCATTGATTCAGAATTGTATTATTACATTACAATTCATATTTCAACACTTTAGTAGGGATTTGACTTGATACGCGACTTGAACGTCACTTTCAAACCCAAACAAGCAGCTGAAGACAATCACACCACCTCATCCACCCGGCAGCTGTTGTCTGTTGTCCTTGCTCCTTTCAGCCTGTCCCTCAGCCAGACTCATCAGCCATGGAACAGCGCCCAGAAGGTAAATGAAACCGCTCCTTCTTTACGGGCATGGTCCCTCAATTGATTCCACACACATCTGTGCACATTCTTTAATTACACACACAAACACACACATGCACACACTTTATGGCCCTTTGGCAAATCAATCGTTTCCAATTGCTTTCCTTGCAATGATTGATTACAAAAATAAAGACCCAAATATATGAAAATAAGCAGGAGAAGAGTCACTTTCACATGTCACGAACATTGAATGAATGAAAATGTAGTGCAATTGTGACATTGCCATGGCAACAACAAATTCATACAGAGCAGACTATGTGTAGATATGAATTCTCTCAAGAAAAGAGAAAGACATTCAGATATAGTTTATCTGCATCCTTGACCCAGTTTTTCTTCGCAGAAAGATCAACAACATTTTGGGTAAAACAAGAAACTGTGTTTTCAGATTAATATAAAATCTGCTTTCACATATTCATCCATGAAAGTTTGGCATTAGTATGTGGAGTTCTCATCGGATTGTCATTGTTACCACCAGGGCAATAAAATATTAATATACCAGCACTATTTTTTTATCCCACAATTCTAATTTTGACCATGTTTTCTTTAGTGCCTCTTTTAAATTTCAGAATATTTCACAGATTCAGGTTAATAAATTGTTATGTGAGTTTTTAAAACACAAATTTTCAATCTCTTGTCCTATTTACTTCTATGCAGATGAGAATCAGACAAAAGTGAAGACCGACAAAAGAAAAAAAAGAGCAGATTTCCCAGTTTTGCTCAAAAACTTCCAAATGTTGTAATTTTAAATATGTGTCAATTCACATAACCACATATTTGCTCAATTTTGGGCACACACAAATACATACACACAAACTTGCGCATACAACCACTCACACTCAGACACACACACAGACTGCCACATCACAGACCCCCAGCTGCTGCTCTGCTGTAATTTATTATCCCTTCTGTACCCAGCGGAGTCATGAAATCAGCCTGGCCTTTATGACACACACACACACACACACACACACACACACACACACACATACACACACACACACACACACGCACACACACACACGCACAAACACACACAAACACACAGACACTGTCTTTTTCAAACAGTCATCCTGGCTCGCTACCCAGCAGAGACCTCTGTGACTTAATTAGTATAGCGTCCCAACAGAGACCACAACAGGGCAAAATGCACCGGACGGATGAAGGATGTGAACAGTGTCAGGCTGTCTGGAGAAAAACCACTGAGGGGAGGAATTGCTCTTTAATGTATGGATAATTAAGATGAAAGCTTTTAGGGGTTTTATATTCAAAATCATTTCAATAAGGTCATGAATCAGTTCGACTGTGGTAGAAATATGAGAAACCTCACCAATCGCCTAGGTTTTTGTGTGCAAAGGCTAAAGAATAGTGTTGAAAATAAAGCTCAAGATCTTTTACATCCCAGCTATATGCTAGTGATACTATTATGGACAGAACGATTTACATGCTTTTATTTGTTTTGCATCCATCCCTCAACCAGTTTTGCCCCCCCCCCCCCCCCATCCTCCCATCCTCCTCTTACATATTTGCTTTTTGCATCATCTAATTCCCCACCGCTCCACCTTGTACTCGGAGGTCTCTTTGTTGTGTCCCAGAGCCACTCAGGTTCATGTCCGCACCGTTTTGTTAGCAACATGAACCATCTCTGAATATTTCATAAGACATAAACACAACATACAGCAGCGACAGCAGCACATCACAAGACTGTTCTATCGTTCAAAACTAAATCTCCCTGTAACGGCAAACGTGCAAAACTCCAGATAATTTGCACAAATACAATAACTGCTGGGTCAGGACCTCGTATTTCCCAAATGTCAAGTTAGACAAGAGTTTGACTCGTCGCGTGAATAGGCTGCTGAATTTCTTTTCTTTTTTTATCCATCACATTAGCAGGCACATGTTCTATTTAAATTTTCAGATATAGGCCATAAACAACGCATCTTATGAGATTAGCATGTGCACAATTGCATTGAACAGCACACTCGCACCCACACGACACACACACACATGCACTCTGGGAGGAATTGCACCATAATTATGCCTAAGGTAGAGTCGATTAATTTTTTAATGGATTCAATGTTTTATTCATAGCACCTATCCAGTCTTGGATATGGCACAGAGCGCACACACGCACGCACACACACACACACACACACACACACACACACACACACACACACACACGTACACACACACATGCCCACACACTGCCAGAGAAAGAACACATGGTCAAAGTTGTTATTAGCTATTTCATACAGTAGACAAATTACATCATATCATCAATCACATTATCTCAGTAGGATCACAGAGTTCCATTTTCAACTGAAGCTGTAAATACAGAAAATGTCAATTCCATAAATATCTATGCCTTTTCTGCTTTGGGCATTGTTTTCATGTTGTTCCTGGACACGGACGATTTGATAAGACGTTTGTGAGAGAGCGAGTGAAAGACAGACAGCGGGCAGAAGGAGGAGAAGGTGTTGTCTCCGGAGTTAGGCCAGTCAGACCGGTTATTCTGTCCCAGAAATCCATTTACAGGACCGAGCTCTCCGTCTAATCACCCTCCCCACTGAGAGATGAATACTGTGCCCTATGCAGGAGACAGTGTAGAGCTGGAGCACATTTAGGACTATCAAATGTTGCTCCTTCCTCCTGCTGCTTCTCTCCCTCCGGTGTATGGTTAAGAATTCACTTGAACACTTTTGCTTGTTGAACAGAGATTAGAAAACGAGGAGAGAAAATGGAGGTCACACAAAGGAATGATGGGAATGAATGATATCAATGTGGAGCTGCCGTGCAATAATAATTATAATGTGGAACATAGCTGCTGCATTATTACATAATTATGATTAGACGATTAAATTATTTCACTCTAAATTATATTAGTCCAGAGAAAGTAAAAGGACAGGAAAAATGTTGCACTCTGAAATCAGAATTCAGCCTCGTAAAAAAGGAAATGATTCATTTGGAAGTTAAAGAGATTTGGGCTGATGCTTCTTCTTGTAAAACATTTTCCATCCCCCCCAATAAAATCTAATTGGATTCCAGATTATGTAGACCAGCCTGGTATCACCAAGAGACATAAATAACACATACTTATCCTTCATAAATGTTGTTTATCATCGCTATTTGGGGATTTTCTGTGTTTTTTGTGTCATGGTCATAGACAAGCATCAAATGAGGAATCAAATCCAAGCTCACTGGAAAACACTTGAGCAAGCATCAGTGTTGTGAAAATTAACTGCAAGGACAGACACCATCAGAAAATGTTACTTAATGTGTCTTTTCCCTTTTTTGTTTGGCGCATGTCCCAAACACTAACATGGAGGAGTTGGGGTTTATGACTTGTACTACAGCCAGCCACCAGGAGGCCATTGAGATACTTTGGCATTACTTTTAGGATGTTGATGATGTAACCCCTAACCCTTCCCCTGTCCCTAACACTGACTAAACCGAAGAGGCGTTATATTATGTATTATGTTTGTAATTCCATGATATGATGTTGGTGGACAAACGGTTACGTTCACATTGCTTGAGGTGACTGTTGCTGTGGTTTAGGGAATGGTCTGTCTTGGGAAACAAAGGACGTTCACACAGAAACAACTTCAAAATGTGAAATTTGTCCCTAATTGTGAAAATGTAGCTTTATGTTTATCATCTAATTGTAATTGTCAAAATATAAGACTCACTTGTGAGGCTACACATCCCTCCAAATTCTATCTCCTGTGTGGTTATTTGCGCAGCTCAAACCAATTTGTTGCTATCAGATATCAGTAATCTATTTTTTTAATCAGATTACTTCAAGCCGGTCACTATACGGAACCCTGCCAATAGCGGCCCCCCCACCCTGCTCATCCTTTCTGTACACAGCCGAACACTACAGATCCCCTAATTTATCACCCTCTCCCAGCTGGACTTGAAGTGACAGATTTATTAGATAGCCATTTGCGGCTGCATGTAGCTCTGCCAGTCGAGGGTCGGTGAGACTGACGGAGTCAAAGCTGTTTGATGACCTCCAAGTGATAATGACCGTACAGCGGAGAAGGACACAGAAGAGGACAGAGAGGGAGATAAAGAGATGTGCCGAATGGTGTGGGCGGGGGATAAAATCAAAGGGTTGGACGATCAGACATCCTTCGGAGAAATCGAAGATGGGCAGATCTCTAAGCTGGGCTATGTTGTGATTCACTTTCGTGAAGGTATTGTGATGTATCACAAGTTAAACTATTGTATCAGCAAATGCCATATGGGAATCAGAATAAAGGATAAGGAAAAATATCAGATAAAATACTTGGATGGTAATACAAGTTTTTAAAGGAGGTTATCGATGGACAAATTCAAGGGGGTGTGTGACATTTTAGGGAAATATGCGTACATTTGTACCACTCTCCTGTGTTTCGGCTAGATAAAGAGGTTCAGCCAGCAGGCAGTAAGCATAGCTTAGCGTAAAGACCAAAGAGGCCAATGGAAAGTGCTCGTCTTACTCCGTCTAAAGAAAGGTCAAAACAAAGGCACGCCTACAGCTCATAAAGGCCTCAGTTGTTCTCCTGTGTAGACACCACAGACTTGCTGTTCTTCTGTTGAAATAACTACGCGGATGCAGAAATTCTTCAATAATGTAGGCTCATGTTTTTTCAATCAGATGGAATAACATGAATGACATGATCTTTCCATTATCCTGGAAGGGACCCTTAATAACATGCACATTGTATATTGTGTATAAATTGTGTTGTGCATTGTATATAATGTATTATGTACTGTCTATATATTGTATTGTATATTGTCTACATTATCTGTACTAACAGAGTGTTACCATTAGCTGGAAACAATCTTCTTGTGTGTGCTAACTGGCCAGATAAACCTGATTCTTATTCTAACTGCGCTCACATCGCACAAGCTCACTCATCTACTCTCGCTCAAAGGTCACGTGACGACACCAGCAATACTCAGCAGTAACTACAGCTATGCAGCTGTGCTACTGGAACTAGCAATGCTACCATAACTAGCGATGCACATCTTGGGCGAGATCTTGTGCGCAGGAACGCGTTTCTCAGGCAGAAGGATAACAATTGACATTGGGGCTTAAAACATGGTGTAATTGACACCAATTCCAGTCGAAATTGAATGTCGGGCCTTACAGACACTTCAGTCACACCCAAGAAGCAGCATGGAGGATTTTTTATATTAGTTTTCTGTTTTTTCTTTATGTTTAAAGATGTTGCCACTTCAATTGTATTGGATTTGGCTGCAACGCTGCTTACCCCTTAAAATTCAAACCTGTTTTCAAAACACCTCACAACCCCCCCCCCCCCCCCCCCCCCCCCCAATGGCAGAGTGGTGAGCAGATAATGTCTAATCTTTCATTTTTGGTTCAACCATATTTGCTTTTTCGCGATGTGTTGCATTGAACAGAATGACAATGCTCAAACATTCCCCTTTATTTATTTATTTTCTTCAAACCGTTTCTGCCGTGGCACACAGGATGCGTGATGTAAAGCAGGTCATTCCCACTCGTGCACGGAGGGAGCCTGAGATTAAAACGCTCGGGCCCCGGTTGCTCTTTTCCATCCTTTCTGGATGGGAGGTGCAGATCTCAGCTTTCTCACGACCCGGTACCGGCTGCATCGTGAAAGGACACGACCGTGCAGCAGCAGCGATTCTCTTTCCTTTTTTTTTTTTACAATGATTCCGACCTCAGTGGGAGGGGCTTGCGGATGACAAGACTGTGCTATTGGTGTGCGGCCGTGAAGCGATGAGGAAATCGGGCGCGGCTGCCGGCACGCCGACCAACCACACGCCGAGGTGTGGCTCTCCGGGGGCGCGGCCGCGGTGAGAGGGGGCGGCGTCAGAAGCGGAAGTGAGTCTCGGCTGATCTCTCGCTGATATTCGGCCACAGTCGGTTCCAGGAGACAGGGGCAGCCAAGAGACGCACCGGGATCGACTTGGCTCTGCCGGATAAACGACCAAAAAATCAGACGAATTTGATCTTAAATCAAACGAACAATGAACCGCATCGAGTGAAGGCTCGTGACAGACCTGCGGCCGAGTTGACTCCACACACTGCCACGTTAACAAAGCTGTAGGGTGATACGGTCCAGATCTGAGGCTGTGTCATTGAGCAGGCAGGACACGTCAGGAGAAAAGGGAGAGAGAGAGAGAGAAAAAAAAAGGAGCTGACCGACTGCACTGTACGAGTCAGCCTTCAAACCCGCCCGTGGAAAGCTTCCCCTGCCTGTTCCACGACAACACCTCGCTGTCAGCCGGAGGGAAGCGTCTCGACAAAGACAACCGGTCGAAGGTGGCGATCAGAAGGTGAGAATCCCGTTTTTCTTCTCCTCTCTCCGCCTCTTATAGCCGGCTGCCCGGCTAGCTAGCATCCGCGCTAACCCTTAGCTAGCTAACGATCACGACGGGTGCACTCGCTAGCTTGGCATTTAACTCGCCTCGGTCCTTTTGCGAAACCCGCTCGACTCCACTGTTCGTGTCATGAGAGAAATGCATTTATGAATAACATGGCGTGACACTCCGTATTGGACGCGATTCGAGTAAAGCGAGCGATCGAGCTACATCTGATCAAATTTGAGGTTGGACCGGCAGCTGTCAAACAAGGTCGAGTGATTCCAGTCGGAAGTGCCGCTGTTCAAGTCTAATTTATTCAAGGGTTATTCGCATTCACAATCATTAGACGTTGTATTGTGGGGGATGGCTTGTCTGTCAATTGGGTTGCATTAGAAAAAACGTCTCTGAATGTGCGTGTGTGTGTGTATGTGTGCGTGCGTGCAAATGTGTGTGTGTGTGATCTCGACACACACACACACACACACACACACAGCAGTGCTCCAAGCTCTTCTGGTGGCTGCCAGCAGCTCAGCTGTAGTCGAGCTGGCAACGTCACGGGGTTATAATTAGCTAAAGATGCGATGTTAACTGGTTTGCTTTTGTCCACGGCTCTGCAGTAATAAGGTTAGACTGTTCAGAGCAAGAATGATCTCATTCATGACAGTGTTCTGTGTGATTATCATATGTCTAGGAAGCCTCTGAGTGAGTTGAACAGACCCCAAGAGGTATAAATATGTATAAAATGTCTCTGTCCAGGATTTGGTTGTGTGTAAACGCCTTGATCTGAAGGGGGGGATAAGAGGGGCCAGTTGCTAACTCGGTGCATGCCATCCTGTGTGCTCTTCTCTCAATAGGACCGAACGATCACGGGATAGCATTTGTGTGTGGGGGGAGAAAACAAATGGGGGATTACGGGTTCGGAGTCCTAGTTCAAAACAACACTGGCAACAAGTCTGCATTCCCGGTCCGAATCCACCCGCATCTGCAGCCCCCACACCACCACCAAAATGTGTCGCAGAGCCCTGCTGCCTTCATAAACAGCACCACAGCCGCAGGGAATGGCACCACGGGAGGCTCTCCCTGGCTCTTCCCTGCCTCTGCCACCCACAACAGTGTGCAAGACGAAATCCTGGGGGGGCCGGAGAAGCCCAAAGCACAGCAGCAACAGGAAATGCAGGAAACGCAAGAAAAGCAGCAGCAGTTGTCCCCTGGGAGTCACCAGGACGGTGGAGGCGGCGGTGGGATCATTTCAGAACTGGAAAAGGCCCGGTCAGAAGAAGGCAAGACAGACAACGGCACGTCTGAAGGTAGTAACGGAAAGGAGAAGCAGCTACGTCTCGAGTCTCCAGTCCTGGCAGGCTTTGATTACCAGGAAACGTCTGGTCTCGGGGGAACCGGGCAAGTCCAGTCCAGTGGAACCTCGTCATCGCTCACTGGCTTCAACAACTGGTCGGCTGCCATCCCACCGGCGCCATCAACCATCATCAATGAGGACGTGAGCTTCTTCAACCCGGCCTCTGCCAACAACGGCCCCCTGCTGTTCCAGAACTTCTCACACCATGTCAGTCCAGGGTTTGGTGGGAACTTCTCCCCCCAGATAGGACCGGCGGCGGCCTTGTCCCAGCACCACGCGGCTCCCCCGCCCCACCCCCACTTCCAACACCCTCACAACCAACACCAGCAGCATCGACGCTCGCCGGCCTCTCCACACCCTCCACCGCCCTTTCCGCACAGGAATCCGGCTTTCAGCCAGTTGCCGCATATGTCCAACAGCCTGAACAAGCCCCCGTCCCCCTGGGGTCCTGCCAGCTACCAGAGCCCCTCTCCCTCCCCCGGCTCCTCCACCTCCTGGAGTCCCGGAGGAGGCTACAGTAGTGGTGGTGGTGGTGGCTGGGGAGGATCTCAAGGCAGAGATTATCGCAGAGGGCTGAACGGTGGGATGACCCCCATCAACTCTATCTCTCCACTGAAGAAGACGTTCCCTAACAACCATGTGGCATCCCAGAAGTACCCTCGAAACAGTCCAGCAGGCTTCAACCCCAAGTCCTGGGTGGACGAAGGAGTTGGCCGCAGTGATAACATCTTCCCCTTTCAGGTCAGTTTACCTCTGAATAGCCTCATTGTATGCTTTAGAAATAATTCTGGTGTTCTTTTTCATTCTGTTCTATTTGCATTCTATTCTATTATATGTGCTTATTAATAAACATTAACATTTTATTTACGATAGCTCGTAATTTGATCACCCTATGCACTGCAAATGCTATTTTTAGAGATGGGGGGGAGGGCATGGATTCACATGATGCGTTTGTTTCAGCGTCAGCGTAGAAAGGCGTCGTTGGGCTCTGTACCTCCACAGCTGTATGTCCCTGATGATGACTAATGTGACTCTGTCACTGCAGTGGTGTGTGTGTGTGCCACGTATACAAGCCGGGGGGCTGGGGGGAGGAGTCGGGTGTGGGGAGTCGAGGAGTGATGGAAAGAAAGGGATGGGGAGAAATTGGGAAAGTGAGAGAGGGTGCGAAGAGAAGGATCAGACAGACGCCGAGATGAAAAGACAAAAGAAGATGAATCTGGGAACAGAAGACACCTTTATGGGATGTCCTTTATTCCAAACAAATAGAAATAAATAACAGAGGTTATATTGTAGATAGAAGGACCGAGATCTTTACCCTTTCAACGTAGCAGGGTACCAATCCATTCTATTCTGTGAAATTAAGCGTAATGATTTTTCAGGATGACCACTTAATAAATAACCCAGGTCGAGGCCTGGTAATGCCTAGCAACTCGATTTCAAGAACACCACCCTGCTCATAGAGTAATTTTGAAGCTGGAGGCCCACACAATGAAGATGGCGCAAATAATTGTATCGTCACATGTAGAATCCGCTGATAGAATTGATTGAAAGAGGTAAAGGGAGCACGGATATAGATTCATCTTATTGATCTGGCTCATGATTAATTGTGTCGTTTGTTACAAGGAGGGGTGGGTGAAGAGGGTAAGGTTGCTATTGGCCCAGCTCAGCCTGTTGACTTAATGAGAGGATTCTTTCAGTATCATGAATATTCTGTCTTTATCTTCGGACAATGTGTCCATCCATTTGCTTAATTTAAGGTCAGTCAGAGCTGCGTGGTCACAATCAATTACTCCATGTGATCTTGGGTGGAGCAGATAGTGTTAAATTGTCTGAGTGATTGCCTGCCTCTGTTTTGTCAATTTTCTGTCAACAGCTCAACAACATTACTAATTGGACTTAGAGACCACTAGTAACAGGTATAGCTTCATTTCCTGGCCTCGTCCATCCGCGGAGGAAGTCAAAATCTCTGGTTTCATGGAGACATTTTCTTCAGGAATAATTAAAAAAGCTTATTATCTCAATTAGAAATGTAGAAAGTGATGCTTTGACCCTTTTCAGGTATTTTCTTATCTTCACTCGCAATTACTGACGCGCAGCACAGGCCAAGCAGTGAAGGACTTTGTACTGACATGTCTTGACATGCCCTGAGTATTTTGTGCTGAATAAGTAGCAAAGCTTACCTCTGAGCAGCAATTTACCAGCAGATAACAGCCTAATTACTGTTGGAAGTCATGGGGTTACGATCATACCTAATGTGTTTTCAATGATTAAGGTCTCATTTATATTTTAAAGTCATATTATCTCTGTATATTTTGTCAACTTTGACAAGCATTATATTTAAATATTCAGGATTCAAGATTCAAGAGTTTTATTAATGAAATGCTTGAGTCACAGGCTCTCTTCTAACAATGCTCAAGAATTAATAAAAACGAACAAAATTTGAATAAAATAGTGTAAAATAGAATATCAAAAATTTAAAATATGAAATAAAATATATATATCTAAATTAGGACTGTGAAATGATTACAATTTTTAATCAAATAAATCACAGGTTTCTATGTATTACTCATGATTAATCACATTACCGATTTCTCTGTATATTTTTGTGAAAACAAACAATTTATGATAAAAGACGGATATAAATATATTTAACATGTTTTCTTTTAATAATCATAAAAAAACAAAACAATGGTGCTGCAACTCAGCAGTTCTTTAGCAGTTCTCTTTCCATATGGAACATTGATATAATCCTCATCCTAAACAGAATTCGGGCTTCTTATCCATTGTATGGTTGAATAAAACTTTTTTCTTTTCTTTTTAAATCAAACAGAAATTATTTGACCTTCTTATCCATTCTTTTTATAGGATGGTTGAATTTTTTTTTATAATTTGTCAAACAACCATTAAACACACCATGACACAATCCAATGCCTCTAAAGGTCCTCTTAGCTAGTCGTTCTTTAGCCAGTTGCTGAGGCAAACTAACTTGTTTACATTCTCTGATAGTAAAGCTTCTTCTGCCCAAAGTGTCCTGCGAGCGAAGCGGGTTTGGCGCATTGCACTTGAACGCCCCTCGCCAACCAACGCATGCTTCGCGTTGCGGTGATATTTTAGGCGGGTATTACTACTGTTAACATCTTCCCACAGAGTGTACATATCACCTTGGTTTTATTGAATGTTCGATCTTTGTTTTTTTGGAACACGATCTTCCTGTCCAGAAGGTTCTCAGGTCTGACTGCATTAGAGCGGCGACTAGTGCAGAGTGGGCAGAATTGTGGGTATATTGGAAGGTCCTTGTGCGCATGCGTTAAATGCGTTAAAAAAAAAACCCGAATTAATCCTGTAATTTAATCATAACGCGTTAACGCGTTATTTTTCACAGCTCTAATCTAAATATATATACAGCTGAAGAAAAATAATAAACTTAATAAAAGTGTACCAATTAATAATTGTAGATGTGAAATAAAAAGGGCCATCAATTTACACCCTGCTCAGATATTTGCTACAGAACCATGATTCTGCATCCATTTTGAGCAGCAGCACGTCCCTTCTGTTTCATCCCCATATCAGATTTAAGCTTAAGCGAGCATTACTGTGGCTGTAGCATGTTGCTATCCCTCGTACTTCAATCAGATCAGCTCAAGTAGCATTGTCCCTCTGCCCCCTTGATACAAGGGCAGATGGAGGATAGGTGTAGAATGACGTTACACTGCTTGTGTGTGAGTGTCATTGTAGTTTAGCTTAGACAACAATATTAATATTAAGTTTTGTCCGTGTGTCTCTGCATTGACATGCAGCCCTAAATCTCTTAGATCTGGGATTGCCGAGTGTGAGGTGATAAATAAGTTCCGTGATTTAGGATACACACACATTTCTACACAGAAACACCTCTCTTAATTTCCCTACAAAATCAGACATCTCTGCTCCTGCATCTATGCATGTGTGAAAAAGTTGAGTTTATCATATTAGCAAATGTGTGCACATTTGCCCTAGCCAATTTTTTTTTTAAACTGGAGCAAATGTGTTTCCACATCACTGTGTGCACCCAAGTGTGTTTCTCAATCATTTTGCCTACAGTATGTTCACATCTTCCAATGCCATCTGGATTAATGTCACTTTTAAATATTGACTCACATCGTACAATGCAACAGCTGAGAAGCATTTAGCACATACACTTAAGAAATTAGGGCTTGGTCCAAATATGGTGTAGATGAAATGAGCAAATTATGTTCCATATATCATGCGCTGACAGTATTGTTGTTCTCTTCTATAAATTGATAGAAAAATGTGTCATTTTTGGTCCTTGCATTGACATTGATCCTGTTGCAGCATTGAAGCCGTTACTGTAGAAACCACTGTTAAATTATTACAGAGTCAGTCAGTGTCAGGTTGGTTCGTCAGACGCCTCCTCTGTAGTTCACTCTGAAAAATATGTTTGTCAGGGTTTGATTTTGACTTTCATTTTCTTGATCTGTATTTAGATGTGACATGAAAATTGTCACGTCTGTGGGACCAGTTGAGTTGGGCCATTTCCTCTTTACTCACTTCCATTTTACTACCACTGCTGCAGAAGGGTTTCAGTCAAAACTGTTTGATCAAGAGCTTCGTTTTACCTTTAAAAAAAAGACGGCAGTCAGTGGTGCTTGTCACTGTTTGTCAGAGATCATGCACCGTTCAGATGACTGATGACACATGTTGCCTAACAAACCCCCCCCCCCAGGTTTGGTAATTAAAATACCGTCCCTCCTGTAACTCTGCACTAAACACACGCCATGAGGAACTGTTGTCACACTATTCCAGTAGCCGGCTCCAACTGCCACGCATAGTTTCCATTTTAGCACTGACACAACAGATGAATGCTCAGTGGCTTTTGACTTAGAAGCCTAATTGTTCTTCTTATGAACCATCTTCTTATGTTACTTCACTGTAGACTTTGTTTATTAGTTAACTTTTAATGCAAATGTGATTGCAAAACACAGCGTTAAATCCGAAAGTTAACCCGAATATAATTGTAAAACTGAAATATTGCCATTAAGATGCTGTGCAGTAGATATAAGTGCATACTAAAGGAGACATTATGCTGACTTGAAAAGGTTTACACGCTCTGATATTAAGAAAATACATCACTTTCCTCAATCTGTCCATTTTGGCAGCCCCTCATTTTATCCTTTGTCTGAACACGTTTGGTTTTAGCTCTGTTCCCTTAAGACCTATTGGGGTTCAAAGCTTCCTTTACCATGGACCTTGAGGCTTCTTTTGCAGAGCATCTATAAGAGCTTAAAATCTCATAACAGTTACTGATAACTTATCAATATGGTCACTGTGCTGCTGTATGACAGTGCTTGGCTGCTAAAGCTAAGACCCCTCATTCTGCTAACCTTCAGGAGGTTTGGCTTCATGGATTTGTATGTAAATTAGCAAATGTGTTTAGACCATTTGGTGGATAGTATCCAAAATGGTGTATGGCGCCATGGCACATGTATGTGCCAGTGTTCCAGTACCATTGCTGCTGCTGCGAAAAGCAATGCAGTTGGCGTATTAGAGCAGCTTTAGCATTTACGTTGGGCTCTTTGCCAAACAGTCTGACTGGTAATGCACTGGTCAGCTGGTAGCTAGCTTTAGAACAGAAATGTGTACTTTTTAATGCCAGGAAACCCTGTTCCACACCCTCCTGTATCTTTCTCTCTCCTTCTCTTATTCTTCACCTGTGGTATTCACAGTCAGAAGCCTGCTGCTGTGTCAGGTGTACTAGGCTGATTTGGCCAGTGACCATGGTAAGACCTGCAGTGCCTGATGGCGAGTAAGCCAGCACAGGATATTGTCTCAGTAAGCTACCTAAGTAACCGATGGTTAGGGCTACCTCCTCACTGTTTCTGTAGCTTGCATTTACATACACTGCAGACTTATACAGCACTGCTCTTTAAAGATATGTTATTGAAGAGTTTCTTCAGATCTGCAGTGGAAACACCTGTTCTCTGAATGCTTTACCGTGTGTATCTGTAACATTACTGTGTCACAGATACACATTTTCCGATCAGATCACAGAATGCATGGTCATAATTTCTTAGTTCATACATATGATTATATTAAGAATATCTTTTGTAATGTCGGCCTTCAGCAAGAGCTAATTAATTGAAAAGCTAATTTATTTTCGTAATCAGACCTGCCGAGGTTGAATTATCACCAGGTGAATATTCAGTGAAAAGGTGGGGAAGTTGAGCAAGAGTTGAAGCCAATGGTCCCATTAGCTGTTAGACTGGTGAAGAAATGTTTACATTTAAGTAAGGCGCTTGATTCCTTTCAGATAAACCTCCTTCCCTCATTTATGACAAATTCTATTACTTACATGCACATCTACAAACACTCTGAACCATTATGAAGCCGGAGGTTTCACTCATTACCTCAGTGGTTCTTTTTATTTTTCTTTGGACTAATGAGCGGCCCGAGCTGCGCTGGCAAGAACACAGCTCTGCTGCGCATACAGCCTCATTGTGCCCTTCCCACACCCTTGACGCTCTGAAAGAGAGATTGTGTGTGTATGTGCACATTCTCATGTGTGCACGAGTCCTAATTAGTCCCTGGCCTATGTCATCCCCACATGTGTCTTAACAAAGGTAGAAGACAAAGCAGAGTCCAAATGGAAGTGTCATAATGTATTTAGCCTAGCTCAATTGCATACAATAAAAGAGCCAGTTCAGTGTAATCCCCAGGCAGTGCAGATCCTGCTGGAACCCGGGCCTCTGTCACTCCTGTCACACCCCAATTGTACGCATGCACACACCGTCCAACGCTCCATTCAGCTGCAGCACCAGGCAGCAGGTTGTTTTTGACAGTTGGGGGTTTTTAATGTCATAGCAGGCCTTTGAAATACTTAGACCTGAAAGAAACATTATCACAAGCATCAAAAGCTCAACCTACTTCCCTTTCCCCCTTTTCTTCTTAGTTTTTTGTGCTGCCTTGCTTCAATACCCGCTTTCCCTCTCTCTATCATCCATTTTCTTTCATAGCCACTATCCTTTTCCCGTCTCTGCCTTGGGCTTCCTCTCTCCACGACGTCTCGGAGATGTGATCAGAAAAACGGAAATGTAAGGCACTTCATCCCGGGCGATGAATGTTACATGGATGTCTGAAAAAAAATCACACTCCCCAAAACCTCCTATATTCTTTATATTCTTTACATCCTTCACCCCGCTGCTTTCCCAACTCTTTCACTTTCCCTCGACTTCCAATTTTCATCAACAGGCAGGTGACACGGAAGATTAATGTTGGAGTTAATCACCTGCAGTATGCTCTATTTAATCATGCTTTGCAGCGCTACATGTCATCAAAATCAGTCGGAGGTTGTCCTGTCTGTTTTATGGTGCCGAAGATTAAAACCTGTCTGGAGGAGCCCACTTGCAGTTTAGCTGATCTGTTTTGTTCCTTCAAACATTTTTACTTTTATATAAAAAAACTCAAACCTCTACCTTGAGTTCCCTGGAGTCTGCATGTAGAGTTATCTGTTATTTTATTCACGATTAATGATTTATCGAGGAAAGGATCAACAGATTTACATAATCCAGGCACATACAGTATAGATTAGCACATTTAATGATTCTGGGTAAAACTGAAATGGCAGCAGGGCTCGCTGGAGGCTGCGTAACGCCAATCGATGCAGACAGTCACAGTAAGAAGGTGTTTTTCTCGCCTCTCTGATCATTTCACCTTCAACCAGACTGTATTATGCTCAGTGTTCTGTTTATCCAGGCACACTGGGCTACATTTCACTGCTGCCTGTAAATAATATAGTGTGTCATGCCATGTTTTCTATGTTTATACCTATGACCTTGGGTTCATATGGGCAAGCTTTCCTAGGCACACAATGACAGAGACTATCCTGTAAATTGTGTGTGTCTAGCTTGAGTATCAGTGTGCGTGTGTGTGTTTTTGTCTCTGGATAAGACAAGTGACCATAGCAGTGTGTTTGTGTGTAAAGACCCAGCAATCTGTCGGGATGAGTGCTTTACTGGTCAGCTGGCCAGTTGTTGAGAGACGGCGAGGGAGAATGTTGGATGACTCTGATGATTAATCACCGTGTGCAACTCTCCAGGCTAATGCTTAGCAACTGCAGAGCTCAAGCCAAGCTTCCAGCTCGGCCCATCTCTAGCACAAAACGAATTATTTTTCTTCTGAGACAACACAATAGGATTACCTTGCAACACTTAAATGAAACTGGTACCACAATCTGTGCAAAGGCTCCAGATAAAAGGAAAACTGCAACTTGCTGTGACTTTTTTTTTGTATTTGTTTTGTTTGGATTATGTGTTTTGTGTGCTTGCCTATGCTAAGATTTACCTTCCAGCTGGGTATACTTGCCACAATAACCAGTCCCAGACCAGAAAATAGTAGACACAGTCTGGTTTATAACCCTGCGTTGATATTTGTTTTGAGGGAGAGTGATCACTGGGTGTGTTCCTCCACCACGCCATCGCTGTTCTAGTCGGTTCCTTCAGTCAGTGTGGGAAATCTACGTCATCGTTTTTAAATGCCTCTAAAACACACGGTTGGTTGTTTTGGCAGCAATCGTGCCAGACCTCCATCTTCAATCAATGGCAGATGAGATAGCAGAAGGAGCCATTGAATTTGGTGAGCCACTGTAGACAGCACGCAGTAGATACCTGCCGCACCATTGTGCATATGCTTCACTGACGCAGATCTCTGTTTCTGATCCCTGTAGCATTTGATTCCGTGTTCGTGGTGTAACGGAGTATGCTGTGAGCTTTTGTCTCCCAGCTGGTTTTTTCTTTTCGAATGATCTCCTCAGACACTGGCCTACAGTTTGTTGCAAGGGTGTGACCTGACCTGGTTGTTGGATAAATACTAGAGGTTAGGCCCCAGATGCAAGACAAAGCAGTGCATCATAGGAGCGACTGACAATACAGATTACTAACAGGTTGCCTACATGTTGACAGGCAATTTCGGTAACTCTTGTTGGGCAAGGCTCGTCAATTATCAGCCAGGCCAATGGCAGATTTGATCTTGCAGTCTTGGTCTTAGGGAGTTTTTTCTTTCAGATATTTCAGGAGAGGTGAATTTGACAAAATGATTTTATTTGCTTTAATTGACGTGACTTGCAGAGCGTCATGCTTTATACCTCTTGTGTTTTGTCAATGTGTTGGTTTTAATCCAGGAACCTGAGCCCACAGTCGTCACTGTTGAGACTGCTGCACAATAGGCAAACAACATCTCTCTTCAACAATGAGGTCCCCACGTAAACGGTTGCTATACTAACTGACAGGCATACATCTTTTTAATTCCGCAACCTTTCCGCAGCCTGATACAAAGCTAATTGTGAATAGTCTCGGGTTGACATTATGTAAAATGATAATGGCTGGTTTAGACAATTTCTTGGACGGTATCTCTGCAACTAGTTCCTATTACTCCAAAATATATCCTGCTTTAAGGTGACACACATCGGAGGATGACTGGAAAAGAAATGGGGAAGAGACGGAGGATAGAATGAGACAGTCAGACACGTGAAGTTGAGTGCACATTTAGCACAGGGAAGGACTTTTTTAAACCAACGAGCACAAGTTGAAAAATTCAGGAGAACATTAGAAACCGTAGGAGTGCAATGATAATATATCAAATAATTTGTTACTGCTTAAGAAGGGGATCAGACAAAGAAGCTCTTTAAACTGTATAATTAAAACGAACAGCTCTATAATAATTCGTCCTTCTTAGTTCTTAACGCCAGACAGTCTGTGTAGTCCTTTTAGACTTTCAGGACATCACTGCTCCAGCAGCTGCTTTTTGTAAAGAGGTCATCTGGCCCGTCCTGTGCTCAGCCAGCGCTTCACAGCGTGACTGGGTTCAAATCTGTTTATTGAAGACCCCTCCAAGCCGATCTGCATCAAGTCCTCTCGCTGTTTTGGACCTTTGCTCTAACCATTGGATCAAGTGATTTAGAAAATATATATATTTATATCCAACGGTTCGTCACAGTGACTTATCAACTTTTGTTTCGAGCCCTGTGGTTTCAACTCTAAATGTAAATAAGTAGGGTAGAAATTCCAGCAGCATTGTGTGCCTTAACTGTGGCTGTGTGGGACAGGAGGAGCCCCGAAGCTTATTAGTTTGTTTACTAGCTGTTGTCAGTCAGTGGCTGCATTTTTTGTGGGGGTTGAGGTGGAGTCGAGTCAGAAGCCTTATCACCAAGGCACTTGGAGAATGTGCGAGCGTGTTTGGGTAAGAGCAAATGTTTTCGGTGCGCGCGCATATTTTCTGTGTACACATGGGTGTGTGTGGTATGCCAATGATGCCCTTGATTCAGGTGGAAATTGGCTTGGCTCCTGTTTGTTTCACTGTTGTCTTCTAATATTGTGCCTCATTGAATGAGTGAGTTTAGTGCTAAGACAAAGAAACCAAATATAACATTGTTTAATTTAAATGGTTCAGACGCAAGTGGCTACCTGGTTGAACGGAGGCTTGAGGCCTCCTGCAGCACCGCTGGTTTGTGTCCAAACGTGCCCTTTAAAGTGTGTCTTCCCCAATGTCAAAAATAAACACAAAAAAGGGTTCACACACCTGTGCCACTGACATGTCTGAGGTATTGTTTGAGCTCCTGCTTTGTGGCGTGTCCGAGTTGGCCAGGGGCCCAGACAATTAAAGCAGAACCAACTAGAATGTCACTCAGTAGAGCGCATAACTCCGCAAGGCCCGACAGTCCCTTTAAATCAAATGAAGCCAGACAACATTTCACACACTCATGGATATTAGTTCTCTCAATGTGCCTGACTGGTTCCCTGGGAAATCTGTGAAAATGTCAGGAAGTCTCAAAGAAAGGCATCTGTCCCTTTGTCTGAATTTCACGCAAAAATGGAATGAGTTTTTTTGGTCCAAGTCTTGTCCTTCAACAAGTTTGGTGGCAATCTGTTCAGAAGTTTGTGTTAACCTGCTAAAATACATTTAAAGATGTAAAATAAAAACTGCCCCTGAAGCAAAGTATTTTTCTAAGGTTGATCCAAGTTTTCATGTAGAGAATATTGGACTATACTTCACTTTAGAATACCAGTGATGCTTATGTGAAACTGGGACCTTCTCTTAATGTGTCTTGTTTGTAATTTCCCACTATGTAGGTCAACGTGCATTTAAACCTTCACACAGTATTCTGCAGTTCTTGCATGCATGCAAGGAAGAGAGAAACGCACACCGATATAAATGAGGCAATCTTCTGAGTTTCCAAACGAGAACAAAGTACAAACACATCACATATGAGGTGGAAAGCATCTGGGTTTATTTATTTTACTAATGCTCCATTCCTTGGTCATAAATGTCCAGGCTTGGCTAAGAGTGAGAAACAGGCAGAATTGCTAACGAGGTAAATGTCCTTGTAATAATGAAGATGAGTGCTGCCTCTTCTGCTTGTGTTGATCAGCTTTTGTGAACTGAACCGTTGTTGCATTAAAATAAGTCGATAAATGTGCCTGCCCCAGTTGTTCCTGTGGAGCTGCTCCGTGGCCACCTGGAAAAAAAACTGTTAAAATGACTTTGAATCACGTGCAACAAAAATTGAACGTGCTCCTCTTCTTTATCTCTCCTCTTCAGGAACGCACCAGGTCCTTTGACAGCTTCAACATGAACACTCTGGAGAGCTCCCTGATCGACATCATGAGGGCTGAGCAGGACACCCTGAAAGGTGAGCACGTCAGCCGTCAGTCAACAACATGAAACACTTAGTAGACTTACGTACAGTTAACAACACATATACGTAGTGATCAGACTCAAACATCAGTGAGGGCAAAATAAAACAAGATTTAACAGATCATGCATAAACCGTATTTATTTTCAGATAGGAAATAACCAAGTGTATTTGGATGTCCCTATGTTTCATACACATTTATGACATTATTATTAATAGCACTCTTGCACCTCCCACCATCATGGTTCCCACGCATCTGGAACTGACAGAAAATTTAGAGTGTCCTTTAGTCGTGGAAAAAAGTAATTTGATAATCGCAGACCTGGCCAAGATGCAATCAAGTTCTGCACTTCGTGTGACCAGTTTTTGACAAAAGACTCTTGGAAAATGTCCTGGAAAGATCCACAAAAATGTTTTCCTAATAAGAGTGGGAACCCTTAAATATTCTTCCAAACTATGTCAACTCATTCAAGGTGACTTTCAAAAGATCCAGATTGATTATAAATCGTCCAAAAATAACACTATCAACAGATTATAGAGAATTATGGCAAGAGACACATATTGAATTGTAAATTGAGCATACGCTGATATAAATATACTTATAAAGATGTGTGTCACAGTTTTATATCTCACAGGCCACGCATCACGTAGGAGCGTTACGCTTGAATTAGAGCCGGTAACCACTCACACATTCACACTCACGATACAACACCTCGTCCTCCACACATCAGACATCTTTTTGTGTTATGACCAACAACAAAAAGAAAGGTCATTCTGTGCAGTGCTCGGCTCACACCTCTGTCCTCCACCTACTTCCCTTCCCAGTCTGAGTTTCAAAAGAAAAACCACAACAAAAAGTGTTTGCTCACTTTGACTCATGTTGAGAATCCACCTGAGCGTGGTTTATGGTAGGAAGAGTACAGGGCTGATGGATGCTGGGGCCTTTTGTTTAAGAGGAGGTTTATGTGAGAGATGGAGGGATGCCCATTCATCTCAACTGAAGTTGTTGGCAATCATTAGTTTCTAATGATCACAGCTGCTGAGCCTCAACATCTGATGGATGATAAGTTCTCTCAACACAATGACTAAGTTGTTTCTGTCTAAAAAAGAAATGAAAAAGAAGAAAAGTCTGACACAGCTGTGATAAACATAAATGCACATTGTGGTTGTTAATCCGTGAATGTCACGTCACCAGAATGAAGATACTTTCAATTACAAATGAAACATCTGGTGTGTTCGCAAGGTGCAATCTTATAGCTTTCAGTTTCAAGATTGTTTTGTTTCTAGGTGAATGTGAATCACTCTTCAAGGGCTCTGAAACTCGATCCAATGTGGATTTAATGAGAACTGATGAGCGTTTATAGACATGTTGAGTATGTGTGCTTTATATTACAGAGCAAGGTCTGACAAGGAGCATAATCTATTTGAAATTGAGTTATAACAGACTTTGGTTATTGATTAACAGAGACAAGCCAGTGTTTGTTATTGGCTGAAAGGCGTTGGGCAACACTTGCTCAGTGGAAACCCAGAAATAGGTTATTGAATTCAGCAGGTAGCCGCTGTTGTTTCATCGTTAAGTGTTTACAGTAATTATTGACTGACACTAAGCGTTGTGACCAGGGTTATGAGCCATTGTTCGAGGGGGAATTGCTTGTCAGAGTAGTTCTGGTAATGATCATTGTTTGATAGGAAACACATTTGATTTCTCAAGGGTGGGGTGCGGTGCTGGAGATAGATTTGCTACAGATAAGTTTAAGATGTCTGCCATATTTCTCCGGAGTTTCCTCTCCTAATCCTTGATAACAAGCGATGCACAGAAATGTTTTATGGTTTGGTTGTCACAATCTATCAGCGAGCTCAAGCACCAGAAACGATTTACTTGTGTATCTGTGTGAGCTCAAACCTCAAAATGAAAGATCTCAAAATGGCAGTGGCAAAAAGGTTTTCTTTTTTCTCTTCTTTCCCTTTTGAACATTGAAATGTTAAGTGTCCCGGAATGGAAAATCAAAGCTAGTCCCCCCGAACTCCTTTCCTCCCAATCTCAGTCAAAAATTTTAGTAAATTATTACCTGTTTAATAATGCTGCCTGTATTTGTTCTACAAAAAATGCGTAGACACACACACACACACACACACACACGCACACACACCAGTTTCACTACCACAATACCATGGAGAGGGAAAGGTCCGAGCACTTGACACTTCACTGTCCTATTTATTTCAGCCTCACACCCACCGAGTTCAGCCACGTCCAGCTGTGACCTAATGTTCCGCTGTCAAACATTAGTAAATCTTCCCTTAATATTAAGAGAGGAGAACTGAAGTTAACTCTGGAGCCACGTTCTTTGGTATCCTAGATCCAACTGTGCTGGCACAGATTCCAGCGGCTGTGTGATCTCGGAGCGGGGCACCAGGATAAAAAAACACGTCTTCTCAATTGAAAGCAGAAACTTTAGGAAAAGACTTCATATCATATCAGTTTGTCATTTTTATCTTTTCAATCACTCCTTATTTGTCTTGCTTTCTCTCCATCTTTTCCTCAGCCACCGTCTCCTTCAGATCAGTTTCTCGTACTGCACCTCATTCTTTACTGCGTTCACATGATGCATCATGCCTGATCCCATTCCAGATTCCTTTTTGTCTTGTAGCCTTTGGCATGCTGCAAAATATTGTACTATTTATTACTCTTTTTCATAATTATAGTCCAGACTTGGCAGTGTGGTGTAGCTCTGACTTGCGTGAGCTCTTCCCTTTATTCCCTCACAGCGAAGTAGAAAGAAAGACATAATTACACCACATTTTCTTTGTGCGCCGACTCCTCTCCTTGCCGACTGACTCCTGCTCTCTCACACACACGTACATGCACGCACACAAATGTAACAAACAAGGACAGTGTGAACACACGGGAGCAACTTTTTGACACACATAAGCAAAGCACAAACTTCTCCTTCCAGCGGAACATGTTGAACAATGTGAGAGCGATGAAGCCAGGGAAATGGGCGAGACAAAATGTCTACAGCAGAAGTGGCTTTGAATCGCTTCCAGCATTGTCCTGACTGACAGAAAGGATCTCTCTGTTCTGCCACCACTCTCACACACACACACACACACACACACACACACACACACACACACACACACACACACACACACACACATACACGCACACACACACACCCTCACAAACACCGTCACACGGCACTGTGTGGTGTGTGCTTGTGTATGCATGTTCTTTAGCTGTTGCTGTACATGTATGCAGCCAACAGCATGCAAATATGGTTCACCGAGCGGGCACGCACAGCCCTGCAGACACCCGGGGATGTGCCGTGCTCTTTCGCCCTCAACATAAAAGCCTCTCAAAATCCAATGTGTTGTGTTCTGCTCAAATGGACTTTGATTTCGGGGTGGTGCACATATCAGCAAATATAACTGGACTGAATTACAGAGGGAGATAAAGTGGTGAATTCTGCAGTGCGGTCTGAAAGAATTGAGCTTATCTTGTGTTATCTGGTTTGGGCTGGAATCTGTGATTTAAGCTTTGTTAAGCCAAATGTGCCGGTAATGTCCACATTGTGATGACAGTGCGTTAATGTATGGAAATCTGCATTGTAGTATGATAGCTGATTGAGCCACGGGTGGTCCGCCCTGGTTTCTGTTCTCTGTGAGTCCCAGTTCTGTATTATGCACCACATCTACCGATGACTGTGGGGCTCAATAGACAAGGCGTGGGGGAGGGGCCAGCAGATTTCCATGTGACTGAGGCACTGGAATGCACCAATCACAGGGCGGTCCGTACCCGTACAACAATGGTTGTACTATTTCAGCTCTTTCATCTCATTATCCCTCTGCAGCAAGCGGGCCTTGCATAACTTCAGAGCTTGTTTGGCATCATAACATGTATTTGTGTGGGTACGTGTGTGTGTGTGTGTGTGTGTACGTGCCTGGCAAATAGCTCCATGTAAAATGTATGATTTTCGGCTCGGATGAGGAGAGAGAGGCACAGATAGGGAAATGGAGGTCGATGAGAGGGAGAGGGCTTGTTGGTGTCCCACAGATGTAGCCTCTAATGAGATTGAAGTGGAAACAACACTCGGCTCTCTGCTGCCACAGCCGTTTCTGCATTAGCACTTTAATACATGCTTCCATATAAGCCAGTTATATAAAACTCAAATCGTGTCATTTTATTTGGAGAGTGCTAAAAAGTGCCTTTCAACAAAGTCAGTCTATGGAACAAGGACATGAATAATCACTTAGAGCCCAACCAATTGAAAATCGGCCAATATGAGCATTTCACATACATATCAGTATATGTATATATATATATATATATATATATATATGTACAAAAGCAAAATATATTTTATACAGTTATAATAAAGAGCTTCGGTTTAATAGTTTTTTCTTTGTCTTTATAGTTATTTATATTAATGTTTAGGGTTAAACTGTAAAATATCAAGATTCAATTACGATTACATGCCATACAGTCTTTATACTGACTCTATGCCTGGCTTTATACTGACAATGTTTTACCTAACTACCGACAAATCTGAAATTTGTGCATCCTGATGGTATTGGCATCGGCCCCCTCAAAATCCATAATGGTCAGGCTCTATTAACAAGGTCACAACCTTTTTCCCAGTTGGGAGTAGGCTAATTTAAAGTATAACTGGTTTCATGCCTCTGACTGTGTAACTTTGATTAATGTGATTTTCATTTTGTGATTTGTTTCATCACAATCATGATTCTGTTGAAAATACAAATGGACTCCATATATATAAAAAGTGTCTGCATTTCTCCCACCCTGAAATAGAGATTTTTGTATGGAATAAGGTTTCAGCATTAAAAGTTTCTTACGTAAATAGCAGTGAGGTCAAAACTTTCCTAAAATAGCTTTAAAGCTGGTTATTATGTAAAAACTCATGTATCACATTTATTCACATGTTGTCTCCCTCATCTTAAATGTTTGTGCTCTGTCTCCCTGTGCAGGTCGTCTTGGGTTCCCTCATCCAGGCGGAGATAACCCTCTGCCCCTCAATGGTGCGTATGGCCATTGACGTTATAAATTATAATCATAAATTGTGTGAAAACTTTGATGGCTTCTTTTTTTGTACAAATTAAAATGATCAGCTATCCCTTAAAAAATATTTTTGAATGAATTCCGTGCCCAGGCCCTTTTATGAATGTCTACATATAATGATATGGCAGTTTTTCACATTTGCGTGATAAAAGAGTAGTATTAACCAACGAGCATCTTCACTGATGACCTTTCCCTTTGTTTTGTAATGTTTGTTGTGTCCTCCCCTTTCATTTGACTTCTGATATTGCAAAGCCAGCAAATGAGTAGCTGGATTTTAGGGGGGGGGGGGGGGGGGGTAGGGTAGGATGGATTGAGGGAATAGAACTTGAAAGAAGAATGGCCTACTTTTAGTGCACATACCCACTGTATGTGCACTAAAACGTCCATAATTTAAATAGCGTGTTGTTTTTGTTTTGGGAGACATATGCCTTCATTTGGTAGACACAGTACAGAAGCAGACAATACGTATTTAGGAGATGATGATGATTCAAACCAGGGATGTGGTTTGAATTTGTTTTGCATCTTCGACCAACATGCTGCTGTAAATCCCTTTGTTATATCGTTCATTCGATGGCCCCCACAGATGGGGCTATGTTTTCCCTTGTCAGCTTGTTTGTTCTTGGTTGGTTGGTTTGTCAGCAGGATTAAGCAAAACCTACTGAACAGATTTCCATGAATCTTGATGGCAGGATGGGACTTAGGCCAAGGAAAAAAGTCATAATATTTTGGGACAGATCCGGACAAAGTGACTTTTTTGGGACATTTCACAGATTTCCCATGGAATAATTCATGGATTTTGGTTGAATAATTCAGGCACAATCCAATTGAATTTAGCTAGGTGCCATCCTAGTAGTGAAAGTGGTGTGTTCTTTGTGTTCTACTTTTGAATACAATCATCCGTTCCTCTGTTAATACAAAATATGAGGATATACAGCCCATTGAATTTGAGATAACTCACTCTTTCGAGTGTTTCCTCATATGGTCAGGTTGCACTGAGCAAAAAAAAAAAGCCTCTTAAATTGCATATAAATATCTCTGCCTCTCTGAAATGATTGAAAAAAAAAACGTTTGCCAAATCCCCTTGACATGTGCTGCGGTTTCCACAAACAGCAGTTTAATATTCAGCTACCTCCACCGTGCCCTTGCGCAATCTCATTCCCTTTATCATTGCGTAATTGTGTTGTTGTCGCTTCTGCCTTCTGGTCTCGGGTCAGGATGCAAAACAGGAGAGGCCAGTAGTTTCTTCACAAGATTGCCGGGTCACATGGTGAGATCACATGGTCAGGAGCTGTCATCAAGCCCTGAAACAGATGGTGCCAGCGGATAGAGGGTTGTGCACACCACTCTTTCTGTCTTCCTCTATCTCTCTCGTCCTCTCCCCTTCTCTCTCTCTCTCGTAAGCATACACAGATTGCATTCCCCATTCTCTTGATCTCTCTTTCGCTCACTCTCATTTTCTCTCACCCCACACAGCTTTTTATCAGCTTGTTTCTTCATCTCTTCCAATCTATTTTCTCTCTCTCGCTCACTCGCGCACGCACACTCACACACGCGTCTTTTTATAGCACCCTCTGCTCTCCTTCATCTGCTTTCCTGTCTCTTTCTGTCCGTCCTCTCTCTCTCTTTTCAGCTCTCTTTGACCTTCTCCCCCAGAGTTAATGTCCATCTGGGTTGGAAAGTCCACGGAGGGAGCTGAGGATTATTGCTTGTGTGTACTGGCCAGTTCTTCATCCTCTCCGTGTTCTTATACGCTTTCAGCTGGGTCGATGCTTTAGTCTCTGAAGTGTCCATATTATAATACGTTTCACTTCGGCCCTGTGCAAAGAGAAATGATTTCCCAGTGAGCGTATTCAGTAGATTCAGTAGAATGAGCGGCTTTCGAATTTTAGCAGGAATCAAAGAAAAATGTGTCCGGGTTATTTATTAAAAACGTTGAAAAAGTATTATTTATTTTTTTACTCATGTGTTTGTTTATTTGTCAGCAGGATTATGCTAAATCAACCACCCGATTTTAATCAAACCAACAACATGTTCATTTTTAGGGGGGGATGAAGGCATTTTGTTTACTTTCTTTAACATTGCGAAATGTCACAGAATTGATCACGATATCCATTAATCCTCCATATAAATCTTTATATTTTGACTTTAGGAACTGGAGAGTCATGTAGGGTTGTTCTCTCTTGAAAGATGTATCTGCTCTACTCGGAGACATTTTAGTTCCCTACGTAAGAAGGTTAGCTTTTAATCTCTGTAGGTTTCTTTAGTTGTTTCTCTTTAGTCTGCACAAAAGCTGTTGGGACAGATTACCACAGAGTTTGGTAGAAATGGCGCGGTATGATTGCCACACTAGATTTTGAAACACATCACTCTCAGTGTACAGAAAGCTGTGCACTAACTTCATTTTCTCCTCAGATCTAATGCTGTATAGATTTAGGAGATGCCCGGGTTCACCACTGTTTTCCTCCAAATGCCGCCTCTGGTTGCCATGATTACAGGACGAGCACACAGGAGCTACCTGAGGAAAGATCAAGAATCCTAATGTCAAGCGACAGAGGCACATAGCCTCATGTGCGCGGGGGGGGGGCCTCACTTTGCTTGCTGCCCCTACTGCCTTCCTTGGCCACAGGGCTGCTGTCGTGTTTACTCTGCAAACAACGGAGAATACAACAGTCAACGCTCGCTCGCTGTCATAGATGCTTTGTGTTTAGGCTTTAGGAGAACCAAACTTGAACATCGTGGATCGTGACAAAACTCTAGTCTTGTGCTTTTACTTCTGTCATCCTCATTAAGTTTATTGTTGAATAATTGTTGAAATATAGCAACCGAGTCTGCTGTTTTCATGGTTGTATATTCTCTGTTTGTGCTATTTGAATTAGATGCTGTGTAGTGTCTTGGTTCACTGACGCAGAGGGTTATTGGTTTTAATTTTACTCAAACTGAGTGAACTGGATACACTTCACAGGTTTTTAGTCAGTGTTACTAAGCTGTTGTCCTTGTAACTGTCCCTGGGCATGTTTCTATGCATGCCTCACTTTTTCACATTTCCTCTGCAGGGCCCGACATACGTGACCTTGACTCTAAAATTCAGCAAGCGCGTCTTGAAGAACTTGGGGAATTAGTTTTCCCTTCATTTACTTTAATAACTGGAATACATTTCTTAATCTGCAGCTATGTTGATTGAATATTTCTGTTGTGGATCTGAGGCATTTAGTTCATGTTGTTTTTCAGAACGGAGCATAGGAGTAAATGCTTTTAATTTCCTGAAGGAGTGTTCAAATATCGTTGTTGTGGTCATTTGTTTTCTCCTCGAGAAGCCTGCCTGCTGTTTGTGAGGAGTCGTGTTTTGCTTGAGTCCGGAGCGTCATGGCTATTTCTTGTTTGTCGGTGTAGAGTTAAGGTTACCGTGCTATTTCTGTCAAGGTTGCCAGGGTTCAGAGCCGCCTGCTTCGGGGAACTCGGTCCAGGAAAGTCACAGCATCAGTATTTTTAATGTCCTCGGAAATCTATATCCTATTCAATTTATTTCAGTTCTCAGTTTCTATCTCTAATGGTTGTAATGTCTTTTTATTGTTAGGGAAATGATTAATTATATTCATTATTGTTACTTTTTTCTTCAGTTTTGTAAAACTGATCTGTCCTTTATTTTGATATATTTAATTTGATTTACATCATTAATCTCTGTCATTATTTGAACGTCGATTTCATGGGGTCTTAAATTTGAAAAAAAGTCCTAAATATGTTCATGGAATGCTATTTCTGTCAAACTTATAAAATTCATAAATGTTTTCGAGATATATATTTAGGTGGCTTATATACAGTCATGTCTCCCTTTATTCTAGTTCTTTCTCAATGATACAGATATTAGCATGCTGTAATAAAACTACAAACATGACCAACGTGGGACTGATCAATGATCACAAATAAAGACCCCAGTCGGGATGTATACACTTGGCTTGGCTATAAGGAAGACCGTGGATACCTACTGTCTTTTGCCATTTTTGTAAGATAATGTAGCGTATCAAGGGTTATAATCAATTATAGTCAATTGCAAGTATTTCCAGGATTCTTATATCCCTTTATATCTTGACATGGGTCTTGAAAAGGTTTAAAAGTCTTCGATTTAACTGGTTGAAATATGCTGGGACGCCGGTGAAACGCATGAGATAAAACTGTGGTGTTGACAGGTTCAAGCTGCCAAGTTATTCACTGCAATGTCCCTAAAGCAGAAACTGGACGTCATCTTTATGCCCCAGTCAGTAAAGCAACATGTTGACAGTCGCACAGGCTCATAATGATTCACAGCTGATTGGTAGAACAGAGGACAGGGAGGCAACGGGTCATCCCTCAGCTGTTAGGAGCCGTGTGGCACTTTTTTTGGAGGTAGAGTGTATCACACGTCTTTTAATAACCATACTCTCCTTTGGTCTGTCCTTATTCCACATGCAGCCAGGAATTATAGCAGGAGACGAGGTAACCTATAAGCATGGAAATGCTCTGTCACTTTTTTCAGCATAAATCTTTGATATTTTGACTTATTTTTGTCATGTTACAAATGTTGTGCTTTTTATGATTTCCTTGGTTTCGGGCCATTGGTTTTGCTGCTCATATGAATTTTGAATGGCCCTTTGCTTTGTTATTGTACAGTGAAGTGACGTCTGTCTGCATGATTGTGTCGAGCCTTGTCACGATGGCATGAAACCATCTTTAGCATCTTTCATCCCATGAATCTGTCTTTTCTCGTTCAGCGCAAATCTGAATCTTGTCACACGCCAGTTTTGCAGGGTTGTTAATTCACTGCAAGTTGTTTCCGTCACATTTAGCTGAAAGTTAATGAGGCACACACAGTGTAGTTGGTGATTTGCACACACATGGCCCAGTGGACACACTCACACACATCACGTACTGTAAGCTGAGGCTAACTCCCTTGCATAAATCTTTATAAAGCAGCTCAGAGTGGGTTGGTTGGGAGCAGGAACAGGCCAGGGAGGGCTTAACCTCTCCAACACACACACACACACACACACACACACACACACAAACATGCACACAGTCCACTGTGAAACTATTCACACTGCCTCACTGAGATGACTACTGTGTTTGTCCAGTTCTCCAGGGACGGCACAGTTGCTGCGGCCATGTGTGAGTCATGTCACCAAATTAAGAAACAACACATTTAGTCAGAAAAAGACATAACATGACATTCTGTGCTCTTATTTCTTTTTTTTTCCGATCCATGTGATTTCTTATGGTTTGAATCTTAATACAACGTGTAAGTTCTCAATGCTACAGAACTGGAATTTACTCATGTTTATGTATATATCAGTTTCACCTGTTTCTCGGCACTCGTCCAAAGTTTTTATAATAGTTAATTTACAGATGTCAAAGAGTGGTAGACATATTGATGTTGTGGTTTTAAAGCCACACGGTGCTAAAGGAAATAGAGAAAATGCTGTATGTTTAAATATGGCCCCTAGACAAAATACAATTTATGTGATAAGTTATATTGTTGTTTAACAATCTTAAAAGGAATGCTTTGCCTGTTCCCCCCCCCCAGCTGTCGCTGGGTGACAACAGGTCAAATGAAAGTGCGATTGCACAGGTGTCGTTGCTGCCTAGGTGCTACCATGACAACGCCGACCCCACCATTACCTCAGGATCTAAACCTCTCCTGCTCTCCCACACTCTCTCTCTCTCTCTCCCAGGCCACTCCTCTCTCTTCCCCATGGAGGATGGTTTCCCCGATGACGAGCGTGGTGATCAGGGTCTCGCCGGACTCGGATCCCCGCACTGCTTCCCACATCAGAACGGCGAGCGCGTCGAGCGCTACTCACGCAAGGTCTTTGTCGGAGGACTGCCCCCAGATATAGATGAAGGTAAAGGAAACCACATCCAAAGGGATACGATTGATATGCCACATCAGTCAATATTTACAATGATTTAAACATTTGGAGATTGGGAGAGGATGGTACAATATATGTCATCATCAAAAAGCTTCTTACTGTATAATTGATAAAATCCTGAGACATGACTTCGTCTTTAAATCTTCTTCTGTGCTTCCTTCTAAGAAGCTGCCTGTGAGTGAACCTTCTGTTTGCTTTATTTCAGATGAGATCACAGCCAGTTTCCGGCGTTTTGGACACCTGTTTGTGGACTGGCCTCACAAAGCTGAGAGCAAATCCTATTTTCCACCCAAAGGTTTGTGATATCATAAAACTAAAGATCGTCAGAGCTTCTTCATAGCGAGCTGTACTGTCTTTAAATGATCAAGCATTGCTGCACAAGTCTGTGTTGTATATTGACAGAACATCTTCCTTCATGGGAGGAAGACGGGCAGATGATACAACATTATCAACATGTGTGCATCTGTTCAGTGTCGTTCTGTATCTGAAGCATTTGTTAACTGTTAACTTGTCCTCATTCTGTGAATGCAGAACGTCCTGATCACACACCCGTCACAGTGATCAGTGCACAGATATCAGGATTCTTCTGGTCCCTGGCAGCATGAATAAACCTGCTGTACTTTCAATTTTATCTGTAGGATATGCCTTCCTGCTGTTCCAGGATGAGAGCTCAGTGCAGGCTTTGATCGATGCCTGCATCGAGGAGGACGGCAAGCTGTACCTCTGTGTGTCCAGCCCCACCATTAAAGACAAGCCGGTTAGTGGAAACACACACACACACACACTCGCATCTCTGGCCAGTTCCACTGAACTCTGTGACACTTGTGGTCATGAATTTGCATCTATTTGAACCTGTGGGTTCTGTTTGCGTGACAGGTCCAGATCCGCCCGTGGAACCTGAACGACAGCGATTTTGTCATGGATGGATCTCAGCCTCTGGACCCGAGGAAAACCATCTTTGTGGGAGGTGTCCCTCGTCCGCTCCGAGCCGGTAACCCTCCACTTTCATATGTTGATCTTTTTAAGCAGGTCTCCACAGAGTGTATTAACAACAAATGTGTTTACTATGACAACAGGTTGGAAGTATAATGTGGATAAGGGCGGATTTCTGTGTTTTTTGTTATGTCATTTATATAAGGCCTTATTTTCAATCACCCTTTCCATTAATCTCTACTTTCTTATACTTTTGCAAACACTATGTTTATACACCAATAGGCCGCACAAAGTAGCCGTCCCTCACTTCTTATGCCTCATTTCCTCCTGATCTTTGAAGTGGAAGCTGTGGGCGAGACTGTCCTGTAAGACGCTGCCGTGCTGATCGCCTTGTATTCATAATAAACATTAGATCTGCAAGAAATTTGAGCTTAAAGAGTCGCTGACCTGAACTGGTCCTAACAGGAAGTAGTCTGAGGCCGATCGAGCTGTGCATTTTATTCTTATCACGTGTAGTGGACCTTTCCTGCTGTGTAGAGTATGTTCAATATGTTGAAAAACAAACTGCCATTTGACTTTGTCTTTAACAAATTATCTCCCCTCACTGTGAATATTCAGCTCCCTTAAAGAAAAACACAAAAACTTAAGTAAATACATTTGTTTGAATTTCTTGCAGCCATCTTAGCAGCTGTCTTCAAATGCACCACCCTCATGTCTGCCCCATCAAACAACCCTCATAATGTTCCCATGTTTAGTGTTCACTGGCTACACGAGTTTATGTGTAAGGTCTGTGTGTGTGTGCGCACATTTGTGTTAAATTAAGCCAGAAGCTTTGTTCATTCGCTCGTTATTCCCTCTGTGCCTTAAACTTGTTTTTGTGAATACTTTTGCTCATCCAGTTTTAATTGTGTCCTCCTGTGCAGTGGAGCTGGCCATGATCATGGACCGCCTGTACGGTGGAGTTTGCTACGCTGGCATTGACACCGACCCGGAGCTGAAGTACCCGAAGGGAGCGGGGCGGGTCGCCTTCTCTAATCAGCAGAGCTACATTGCTGCTATCAGTGCTCGCTTTGTGCAGCTGCAGCATGGAGAAATCGATAAACGGGTGAGCAGAAAGAAAAGAGAGCTCAGTGTTTTTCGGTACCCCCTTCTCAGTGCCCACACTGTTTCCCCCAAATTGCAGAATTTAAAGTGTCCCCCCCCCCCCCCCCCCCTATTTATTTTCTATCATAGCTATCAACAGTTCAAGTTAGGTTGGATGAGCATACATGACAAGAATAAGAACACACTGCGATATTAATGGCACAGAAAAACTAAGATTCTGTGAAATAGAGTCGGATGATATTTGGGAAACATGCTGAATTTGTTCAACAGCAACATATCCATATTTTTTCAGAAGACATGTTGACTTGTCATAGGGGAGAAAGAAAAGCAAACAACATGGAACTGAAGATGCTAAATGGAATTCATCCATCCTTTGTTTAATTATTTACACCCGTACATGTCTTACATGTCAAAATGTCCTCTGTCAAAAATTCCACACGTCCCGCCGCCCCCCCTTCCCGATCTGCTGCATGTACTGACCTTGTAGTCACACACAGTACACTCAGTACACACAGTATTATGTATGTGCCCTTGCAAGCTAATGCTAACAATGACTTACGACACACTGCTGTCAGCAGCCGAGGAATTAAAGTCCTATGTGCAGGTGTGTTCGACATCTTACAGCGGCCTGTAACCGACACAGATATTGTTCACATTTGCATAACATGACATTGAGCGTGTTAATAAGAGAACGCTGCTTTTTCAGTTCCATAATTCCTGTGCACATGTGGTCGACTGGACGTCTTGTCACATTCTCTGGCTAATAGCAGAACCCAGCTATGGTCAGCAATGATGTCTCACAACTTTTAGAGAACAATTCCAGTAGTTTTCTATCCTGCTGGGCACAAAAAATAAGACATTTACTTGTTACACTTCCGCCCCAAAAAATGGTTGTGGAATTAGATTTTCCACCTCCAGGCAGCCATCTGTTTCATTTCCTCATTTTCCTCAGTCTTATTTCTGTACATGCACTGAACAACATCTTAAGAACTATTAACTTGGCATATGGCTGATGAAATGACTCCCTCCCGATTGCAGGTGGAAGTGAAGCCATACGTGCTGGACGACCAGCTGTGCGACGAGTGCCAGGGAACTCGCTGCGGCGGGAAGTTTGCACCGTTCTTCTGCGCCAACGTCACCTGCCTGCAGTACTACTGCGAGTACTGCTGGGCGGCCATCCACTCGCGTGCCGGCCGGGAGTTTCACAAGCCCCTGGTGAAGGAGGGCGGCGACCGACCCCGTCACATCTCCTTCCGCTGGAACTGAGCAGACGCCAGAGAGGGAGAGGGAGAGGCAGCAGGGGAGCAGGAGGGCAGGTAGTGCAGGAGTCGCAAATCATTGTACAAATAAATGCACTTTTCTGTTGCTGGTTCCTTTTCGCTCTAATCTTCACCAAACCTGTTTTTATTTCTCATTTCTCTTTTTTTGAGTTAATATATATCTATATTTTGAAGATAGAAAAGAAAAACTGGAATTATACCCGAATATGTCCAGCAAGGAAAAAAGATGTGTAACATCATTTTATTTATGCGTTTGATTTTTTGAAATATTTTTATTAGTTCTCAAAAAAAATCATATATAGGAAGGTTTGAGGTGTGAAATGGTACTCTGCTATCCAATTTGATTTATTTTATTTTTTTTCTAAACTATGTATTTGATTTTGATACAAGATGTCCCGAAAAAAACAAATACTCTTCATGTGACATTTGGTTCTTTTGTAGCAGAGCTGTTGCTTTTCGTTTTGTATCGAGTCTCCGAAGCAGCATCTCATTGGCTGTTTGATCTCTGAGAGGTGCGACCACGTTTTCTATTGATACAAGAGGCTCCAGAGCAAATGTGAATCGAAAAAGGTGTTGCTAAAGAAGAGTGCACTTATTTCCAGTTTGTAAGAGTGCAGATACACTTTACGAGACCCTTAGTTGTTAACCAAAGCTGAATCTTTAATTAACTTTGAAAAACACAGAGGGCCCACTGCAGAAAAAAGAAATCCATTTGTTTTTCTCTCTCCCAAATCAAAACGTTTTTAACCTCTTTTTTATTTTATTTTTTTATCATAATTTCCAAGTCCACACAGACGTTTTGATGTTACTTGAAAAAATCTCAAAACAAAATTTTTAGCAACACATATTTGGGTTTTGATCTCCATTTTGACATGCAAAAACTAATACCTCAAACTCAGCTGCTAATGTGCCGAATACAGGTTAAGGAAGAGAGCGAAAGAAGGAATGAATGAAAGAAAGAAGGCGAGCATCATCACCTGCTGCTGTTCTCCTTTCCCTCAGAAGCGTTAATCACAGGGAAGTGACGCGACAGGCAGTGTGTGACGGGACTGGTACCGTTTTGTACTCGCTTGCTTCATAACCTCCTTATTTTTGTAATCAAGCCGAGGGTTGTGCGAGGGACTGAGCATCGTACAGCATCCAGTGTATTAGGGGAATGTATGGCGTAGTGAGGCTACAGGGGAAGACAGGCTACCTGCTACACAGATAAATCCAGCCCCAATCCCCCCCCCCCCCTCCTCACGTCTGCCTGTGGCCTCTGCTAACAGAAGGTATAGGGCCTCGTTCGTGGATCAAAACCCACTTTCTGTGTCTGCCCACAGCGGAGCTCGGATACAGATCTTTCAGGACCGAGGTTTAGGTAACTCCTCGACAGGGCCGGTCAAATGGCCGCCTTTTTATTGCAGTTTTCACGGGGGAGGGGCCGCCGCCAATCGGTAGTCGCCTTTTCATTATTTTTCTTTTTTTTATCCATTTGTGCAATTCTCCCAAGTCTTTGACAAACAAAAAACATTCTAGTGCGCATCCAACAGTCCGCCACATTTGACGAAAGAAGCAGTTCAAACTGATTTCCAAATAGTCGGCACACATTTGAGTCGTGGAGGGTTGTGGCCTTCTGGGGCGAAACCCTCTATCCTTTCTCCTGCCAAGTTAGTCCAACTCAGCATCCAGTGTTTTTGAAGCATAAATGAAGATAGTCTCTGCAGTGTGCTCTGCTACTACACACTCGTGACCCACGTGCAGTGCGCTCTTGATAGCCGTGTCGCAGGTCCAGTCGGTTGTACCCAGTGGCTTTTGGGAACCAAAGATGGCTGTGCAGTAGTGGCGTCATACTGTAGCTCATTTCTTGTCTCGATTTTTTTTACTCTTTATTTCCTTTTTTTATTTCCTCCAGGAGGTTTTTTTTTTTTTTTTATCAACACAAACCTTTTTCAAACAAAATATGTCACTTCTGCCCAGTTTTACTTCGCTGTCAAGCCCTGATGAGATCCAGCAAACCAAAGATTGGCCTTGGAACACGATATATTTATATATACACACACAGTAATTATGTATTTGACGGTGCAGACAAAACCCATTAAAACACCAGAGGACAACCACATAGGGCTTGCAGGCGCACAGACACACACACACACACACACACACACATAAGGCCTCACACTCTCCATAGCTCAAAGTGGAGGTGCACGCCGGTAGGCATAAGTTTTTTTTTTTATTTCAAATAGATCTGCACATTTGGGACAATTCAACATCGAGTGCACATTCACACAGCGAAAAAGTAAAAACCAATCCTCACATTCGTTTGACACACGTTAGGTCACTCAGTGGCATCCTCACTAGCCGAGCATTTAAACATGGCAGGGAGTCAGTACAGAAACTTGATAATACACACTAGTGAGAATCCTCATATCGGCGTGGTGTCGTCGCACCAGTTTTGCACCCTGGACATTCGTTTTGTGGGTGCAGTGGGTGAGCATTTTAGAAGTTAAAACACTTTGTGAAGAATTTGCTGTTAAATGAGATGAAAAAAAAAAAAGATTATTTTATACATGGCCTGCTGATTTTTGGTACAGTGTTTTCTAGCTAAATTATTTTGTCATGCACATATAAACATTTATTATGCACTACTTTTCTAAATATTTTTTCTTTTTCCAACAGTCATTTTAGGCACATTTTTCACAAATGGGGAAACTCCTTTTTGCAATACCTCAATTTTTCACATTGTGAAAGGTAGCTTTTGTACTTTTGTTACTGAGAGATCTGCATATATGGAAATGTTCATTTTAAGAAAAAAAAAAAAAAAGTTGAGTGATTTCAATATATATTATTTTCAATTATGCTTTTTATACATTTCAGTGCTGAGGAATCTATACAACTAAGTGCGCACTTGTGTTGATGCGACTTCCGATCTGCAGAGGAGAGACCAAAGTGTATCGCTGTCTTGGTCTTAGCTTTTCGTACGCTAGATGTTTCCAGTCAATCTGGTCAATAACGGCATGGCGAGAAATATATATATATAAAGGAAAAGAAAAAAAAAAATTGTAATTTGAAATTGATGTTAACGTCTCTAAACATGGCTATACTAGTTGGAAATGGTAACTTCTGTCTTGGTTTCCTCTCTATAGATGGAGCATAACTTATTATAAGGAGAATGCAAATTCGGTTCACGCCTAACGCGGAATCTCGTATCACAAGGATGGATGTTTGGTGTTTAGATATTTTAATATTTGAAAAAAAAAGTATATATATATACATATATATATATATTCTTGAACTTGCCAACTAGCACCTATTGTAATCCGTAGCATGCATGACAAAAAAAAGAGAAAGTGACAAGTACATGAATTAGCTATTAAATTTAATTGTTGTGGTGTGCACCAAATGTTTCTCAACTATTAAGTTGTTAAGGACACCCCACCCGATCCCACTCTCACCTCACCTCACCCTTGTCCCCACCCGACCCACTCGACCCCTGCTCCCTTTCGACACGTGTTGATCTCCTCTCCCCCCCCAATCGCAGACCTCTGCAGGATGCACATGACAAGAGATAAGATATAAGACGAGAAACAAGACAGAATCTCACTTTAAATCGATTGTTTTGGGAGTGCATGACTTTGAGCATCCTTATAAGAACACTGTTTAAAAGACTTGAGAACTCATCCCCGCTGTCTGTCGAGGCGACCTTATATAGACCTATCTGGAGGAAGGGGAGCTTAAAGACTTGAATGTGGTAAATGTTGCAAGTTAACTTCAAGTTGTTATGTGCAATACTTCTTTTGAACCTTTTTCCAGATAAAGACTCTTTGCAATGTAATTCTTTAATGCCATTTTTAATTGCAGACATTTAATTAAAGAAGATGTTAATATGTTTTTCACAGTCATTTTCTACTGTTATTGTAATCCTTTTCATGCTGGTGTTTGTAAAAAAGAAAAGAAATCAAACTATTTGTACTAATATAAATAATTGAAGTTATTTTTAAAACATTAAAAGGTTTTGTGCTCATTTGCTTATTTTGTTTATTTTAAGCTACTGTGATTGATTGCATTGTAATTATTAGGTCAACAATGTATTTAGCTGTTTATTGGTATATTTTTAATTGGAATGTATAATTGATTTTTATAATTTTGATCAGATTTTTGTTATATTTTTGAGGTGAAGCTTTTAATATGTTAAAGTGTCTAGTTTTTACTAATTGCTATATTGTGCTCCACAATATATGGTTCACATTTTCTGAAGGAAAATAAATATTTAAATATTTGTCTGTTGTTACTTAATGGCAAGATTTCAATAGTTTTTAACTGTGTATGGGAAGGTTGTTGTATTTATTAATAGCATTTTTTTACTTAAGATATCACCTTAATTTTTATTGTCATTTCACTTTATAAGTTCCTATTTTTGTATTTTCATTTCTAATTAAGTTATGTAATACGGATATGTCCATATTTCTAGGAGTTGGTCTGTAGAAGTGCTAGTGAAACGAAAAAGAAAAATCTAATGTTATTTAATTGTTTGCAGCCAACTATTTATAACAGTATGCATAATTTTTAAATATTTGTAATGTGAAATGTTGAATGAAATAAATCTTAACTGTGATGAAAAACTTCTGCTCGTCGTGCTTTTTTATTTGCTTACTGCGACCTGACCCAGCCCTCCCTGTCTGTGTTGTAATGTTGTGTAATATTAACGTATGAATGAGCCTTTTAGACATTGACACAAATATAACGTGTGTGCTGGAGGCCGGGGTGACGTCACGTGGTACAGAACTGCATTGTTGCTTGTAGAAGTTTCAGAAAAACTCGAAGCCACAGCCAAAAAAATCACTTACAAATGCCCAAGCAGAGCCATGTCAAACCACTAGAGGTCAGCAAAAACAAAGATGGTGAAAAGTAGTTCTCTCAAACTCAATCCGCTCTCTTTGAATAAGGCAACCAAATCAAATCCAGTTTAAACTTTATATCCAATCCATTGATTCTGATTGTTTAGTTCACTATGAATCTACTAGCTCTTGTTATTACTATAATAATAGTCAGAAGTGGAAGAAAGTGTCTGACCTTGCAACATGCAGTTCACATTAATATGTGAGTTATATAAATATGTGTGCAGCCCTTTCAGTGGAGTAAGAAAATAAATCAATGACTGATAACCGGGCACGTGAGCTCTCGTTCAAAGAGTGCAGACTGGGTCATGTGTTGTTGTTTTCTCCAATTCTAGGAAAAACTGAACAAACTGAGGGAGGGCTCAGTAGCACCACCTCCTGGCTACATCGTGCACTGTGAGGGATATTTAATTTAGCATTTAGAGTCCACGTGAAGTATTATGTTCTCTCAAAGAAGATAAAGAAGAAATGCAAACATCTAAAATCCAACAGGTGGATGAACATCTGTGTTCCGACACTTTTATGCAGACCAGGCATATTTGTCTCTAAACTACTACTTGTTTTATGTTGTTATGATTTAAATTTGGAGGATTATGACCATACAACATCCGTACTGAGGGTGTCACATTAGCAAAGATTGATTTTAACATTGAAATACAAGTTCCTACATGTCTTTTTGATGACCTGTGAACCGGCTGTAGATCGCTCAGGTAGTCGGCTGGAACAAGTCATCTGGTTATTCCCCATAGGTGACAACTGGTGAAGGTGCCTTTAACACTTCTACTTAAAGCCGCAAATCACGCTCCAATGCTATCATCGTTTCAAACTTAATGGTTAACAAGCCTTACAGATCAGCTGGTTTCATACATGTTACTTTTTTTGTCCCTACTTTTTTATTTGTTTGTTGTTTTTAACCTGTGTCTAATGTTTATCTTTCCACAGTTTTTTGAGTAAAATCTACTTCTGAGGATAAAAAAAAAACAAACAAAGCTCAAATAAACTGTAGATCTCTCGCCATGACCTCACAACAACATTCCGGTTTCTCCCACGTGCACATCTGTCTTTTCGATTGTCTGAGTCACAGCTAATCGGATTATAGATAAATATTTTTTTATACAAACAAACGATGTTGACCACCAGCTTTCTGGATGCGTTTTACTAATCAAACCGCCAGATGGCGCTGTGGCACCGAAGAGAGTTGTTTTGGGGGCCATGTGTTTCACGCTGCTTTCATGTACTGTGGGAAATATCGATTGTCCGACTTGTTAACGCATGGGAAAACGTGCCGGACGTGAAGTTCTAACATTTGCTGAGCCAGAAATTAAAGACGGATTAGATAAAACAGATCCGTTTCATTATGGGTCGTTGGGGGTTAAATTGACCCATGTAACTCACAGTTAAATTTGAGAAGCAACTCAGAAATCTGCACGTATCTTCTATCTTTAAAATCACAAAGTAACACCGTAATAATACATCTGTAAATAGGTGTCTACATCATCCCCCTAGCGGTGGCTGCAGCTGCTGGGTGTAGCCGAGCAGCACAGAGGAGGAGGCTGTGTTGGGATTAGGGGGTTGGGCTGCCTGCTGGTCGGAAACCTGCCGCCACACTCCCAGTCTGTCTCCGCCGGAGCAGCGTCGCCTTCCCGCAGCATCAGCACCAGCACCAGCATCAACCTCCAGCAGCAGACTCCAGCATCAGCACCAGACTCTAGCATCAGCACCAGACTCCAGCATCCTCTCCTCCTGCTGCCCACACACACAAACACACACACCACACACACAGACACACTGCCGCAGCGCACAGCAAGCAGACGGACAAGGACGAGCCTCTGTGAGTAACTACTTTTAATCAATGTCTATGTTGTGAATCAGTCGTTCCTCAGTGTGATTGATTAAGATTCCATCGGAGAAGGTTTTTTTTTTTGGTTGGATGGCAAATAAAATGTGCTTTTAGAAGTGTTTTCCTCTTGTCTTCAGTCGCCAGTTAACCAAAACAGTAATTTCAAAACATGCATATTGTGCTTGCTGTGCAGTTTGAAGCTGAAATCCTCATTTAATAGATCTGTCTTTAGGTGTGCCAGGTTTAAGGCTCTGAGGTAAAATCCTTGTTTCTCCAAACCACCCCCTCTGTTCAGGAGCAGTCTTCGGGGAAATAAGGGAGGATATATAAGGCCGGGGGAAAGATGGTGAAACTGGGGAGTAATCTTCAAGACAAAGGGGCCAAACCTGTGAGCGTGGAGGACGGCTTTCAGAATGTGCCCCTCATCACCCCGCTGGACGTGGGCAGCCTCCAGAGCCAAGCACCTGACAAGGTGAGAGACCAGAGAGAGAGAGAGAGGGCAATGTGTCTACTACTTTGTGTCTTCCTCTGTATCTGTTAATTCTGTGTTGTTGACCCACCACCCACACACACTTTTATGCTGAATAACACCCCCCCACCCCCAAACACACACACACACCCACACACACACACTTTGAGACATTCACACACTCATTCATCTCCGCCGTCCCCCAGCCGCGTCCTTTGTTTTCCTGCTGAGATTAGGAGACAGATTTGGTGCCAGACAGGCTGTCATTTATCATCTCGACATCCCATAGTAAGTGCACCGCCGCGCGTTAATCCAGTTACCATGGTGGCTCTGCAACATGGAGAGCTGACTGGTGTTTCCATGGGGTCGGGACGGAGAGCTGCACTGATTGCACATTCTGAAAATTAATGGATTTGGACAATAGGCTCACTGACGCTCTGCATGTGCACATATGGAATCTTTATTGCTCACTCACTGGGGGACAGGGTTTGGCTGGTTTCAGGGAAACAGTCATAGTTTGATGATTCTACATCCATATTTCTACACTGAGCTACTGATTGATTATTGTAGGGAAAAGAATCGTAGCATCACTGCACAGTTTCGTCGGTTCTCGTGTGATTCATGGTAATAAAACAGTATTTGAGTCAGTGTGCTCGGCCTAGAGTCCAATAGGTTGATGGATCCCTTTTGATGAATCAACCCCAATCCTGCTAGTCAGTGTTTTTAACCTCACTATGAGATTTTAGCTAAACTGGATTAATTCAAAATCAAAAAAGAGTTTTGTAATAAAACATGTTGAGCGATAACTTGAGATTTGTTCTTCTTGTAAAAAACTTCACTTCAACACAGCCTCAATGCTTATGCTGCAATGATTGATTAATTTATTAGAGGACCATCAAGAAAATGAATATTTTGATAAATGATTTATCGTTGAAGATTTACTGCAGTTTTTGAATTTAAATGAACCGTTTGACATATTTAGAAATATGTTTTTCTCACCTTCTTGTAGATGAGAAGCTTCATATCTGATCAGTTAGTATTGGCCTCTTATTTCCAGTGTGTATGCTAAATGCTAAGCTAACTGGATGGGCTTGTGGCCTGAGAGTGGCATCAATATAAAAAGAAAAAGTAGAGTTCATGATATAGACAACAATCAATCACTTGATCAAAACAAACCTTTACAGAATAATACACAATGAAAAGAATAGTCAGTTGCAACCCTGAATCACTGCTATGCCCTGAAAAAGAAAGAAAAATAAATAACAACACAAAAGTAAAGATGTAACACCTGAGTTTACGGCCCCTGAGAAGCACAGCAGAGCAGGGTCACGTCCTCTGTGTGATGGATACCAACTGTTCATATGTGCTGAAGCTCTTTAAGTGGTTTTTAGAGTCGAGGGGTTTCACAGTGAAGTCTTAGAATAATCCCAGAAATGTTCCGTACACTGCAGAAAAACACCCAGAGCATTCAGAGCGCTTACTGTTGTTATTCTGCTGACAGACGCGCAGTCTTTTTCTATTTCATGTATTTCATGTTAAGTACACACACACACACACACACACACACACACACACACACACACCCCACACACACACAATATAGCTTGCATTTTTATGAGTGTGTTGTGTCCAATGCAGGCATATGTGTGTGTGTGTGTGTGTGTGTGTGTGTCTGTGTGTGTGTAAGTGTGTAACACAAGTCAGCAGCAGTTCGTGACATGACATTCATAGAGCTGTCAGTCAATTTACACTGATTAAATCTGTCCCAGTAGACACAAGAACAACACTCATACTACCATCACAGCTACACACACACACACACACACACACACACACACACACACACACAAACACACACACACACACACACACACACACATATCGAGTGATGGCTCAGGGGTGTGTTTTGGTTTTTACTGATAACCTGATTTAAACTTCAGGCAGGTAGTCAATACAATTTATTTGCTCAGCACTTTTTTACAGATAAAAGTCACAGTGCTTTCACACAACCACATAAAAACAGATGAAGTCAATAGAATAAAAAACACAGACCTCCTGGTGTAAAGAGATTACCTCAAGGCTCGTCTGAACGGACTTGTCTTCAAAAGCCTTTTCAAACACAATGGGTGCAGGCGGAGCAACAGGGTTGAGACGTCACAGCCTCATAAGCTCGGTTACCGCGGGTCTTTGAGCGTGGGCGTGGGACAGACACTGAGTTTAGATGATCTGACCTACGAAATCGAGCTGATGGGCGAGGACGGAATAAATCAGCCGCGTGTGCAGGAGCCTGGGCAAAGCTCTGTGAGTAAGAATTTTAAGAATTTTCCAGGTTTTAACTTTTAACCTGGATCTTGAATGTTACAGAGTCAGTGAGGAGATGTGAGCAGAGAGGTTAATGTGAGACTGTCTATCTGACCTAGAATTTAAAGTGATGCCCTCAGGCCGATGGGTGTAGACGGAATCAGTAAAATAACTCATCATCCCAATCTTCCATCAGGTTACTGCTTTGCTTTCAGTTGCCCCCATTGCACATGTGAAGAAGAGCGTGCTTTTTGGGGGGGTTTCTGTTGGAGCTTAAATGTTTGTTCACTTGCAAATATGACACCACCACACAATGAGATTTATAGGTTTGAATGCAAATTGATGTATTGGATGTCGAGGACACTGAGGGAAGGAGTTGAGGTGAGGATGGCGCTGGGAGGATGCAGTGATGAATGACGTGGAGGGAGACTCAGATTGGGGGCTAGTCTCAGGCATGGCTAGGGATGAGGGAAGACAGGATGAAGGGATGTGGGCAGGGATGGGAGAATAGAGGATGAAGGGATGTAGGCAGGGATGAGAGAAGAGAGGATGAAGGGATGTTGGTATGGATGAGGGAAGGAAAAGAGGGGATGTGGGTATGGACGTGGGAAAGAGGATGAATAGACGTGGGTATGGATGAGGGAAGGAGATGAAGGGATGTGGGTATGGACTAGGGAAGGAGGATGAACAGACTTGGGTATGGATGAGGGAAGGAAGTGAAGGGATGTGGGTAGGGACGAGGGAAGGAGAGGAAGGGATGTGGGTATGGATGAGGGAAGGAGGATGAATAGACGTGGGTATGGACTAGGGAAGGACATGAAGGAATGTGGGTAGGGAAGGAGAGGAAGGGATGTGGGTAGGGACGAGGGTAGGAGATGAAGGGATGTGGGTAGGGACGAGGGAAGGAGATGAAGGGATGTGGGTAAGGAAGAGAGAAGGAGATGAAGGGATGTGGGTATGGACGAGAGAAGGAGATGAAGGGATGTGGGTATGGACGAGGGAAGGAGATGAAGGGATGTGGGTAAGTAAGAGAGAAAGAGATGAAGGGATGTGGGTAAGGAAGAGAGAAGGAGATGAAGGAATGTGGATAAGGAAGCGAGAAGGAGATGAAGGGATGTGGGTATGGACGAGGGAAGGAGATAAAGGGATGTGGGTATGGAAGAGAGAAGGAGGATGAAGGGATGTGGGTATGGAAGAGAGAAGGAGGATGAAGGGATGTGGGTAAGGAGGAGAGAAGGAGGATGAAGGGATTTTGGTAAGGAGGCGAGAAGGAGGATGAAGGGATGTGGGTAAGGAGGAGAGAAGGAGATGAAGGGATGTGGGTATGGACGAGGGAAGGAGATGAAGGGATGTGGGTAAGTAAGAGAGAAAGAGATGAAGGGATGTGGGTAAGGAAGAGAGAAGGAGATGAAGGAATGTGGATAAGGAAGCGAGAAGGAGATGAAGGGATGTGGGTATGGACGAGGGAAGGAGATAAAGGGATGTGGGTATGGAAGAGAGAAGGAGGATGAAGGGATGTGGGTAAGGAGGAGAGAAGGAGGATGAAGGGATGTGGGTAAGGAGGAGAGAAGGAGGATGAAGGGATGTGGGTATTCCCTGCAGACGAAGAGCCAAGCACACAGAGAAGTGCAGAATCAATACAGGATGAGGAAAGAAATCTTGAATCTAGAGATTTCAGATGTTGATTAAACCGTGTGTTAAACCAGGAGGACTGATCGAACCCCGACATCAGCTGGAGTAGGAGGAAAGAAGCCGTGAGCTGTGAGAAACTCCCTCAAACATCCGTATACCTGGAGTCTGAGCTCCTGCGATGTTACAGCCGCTGACATTTGAATGCAACAGAGGTCGTTTGAGGTTTGCTGTTCCGTCGACTATCAGTGAATTTCTACACGCCTCAGGAGACGCAGGCACAGAGATTGTTGCTGCTCCTGGAAACACCGGCTGAATCACATGGTGGTGTTGGTGCTGCGCTCACAGGGCCGAGGGAAAGGGTCAGCTCAGCAACTGCGTGTTCCGGCACATGCAGGAAACTACTTTTCTCTTTTTCCAAGTCATTATGTAAATGCAGACGGGTCAATTATTCGTTCTCAAATGGGACAGTGTGGGAGTCGCAAAGGTCAGTTTGCTGCGGAATCTTTTGCATTTGTCTCCGGCTGTGAGGTTGGGCATTTCGTCTTCCTGGCAAGTGATGCATGAAGGCAACAGAAGAGAAATAATGAAATCTGTAATTAAACATCAGAGCACAGAGGGAATGGATGATGGCGAGCGCAGGTCGTTTAATTGAAATTCTACACGCATCGCTTTTTCTCCTCCATACTCTATGTGTGATGATATTCCTCTGGCTTCTAATAGAGCCGTGTTTTGCACCAGTAACATTAAGCAGTTTTCATTGTTAGTTTCCCAACAGTCATCTGCGTCAGATCTGTATTAAGTCACTTCTGAGGATTCTTATCAACAACATTCAACAAAAACAGAAGCAGTCATCAGAAGCATTGGCGTTGGTACCTCCAGCAAGGATGTTATGTTTTTATTGTTAGCGTGATTACGCTGTTGGGCTAAAGAATAATCCATTCTCTTTTGGAGCTGAGTAAATAGAACATCTTCATTATGCTTCACACAAAAGCAAGAATACATAAAAAAACATCCTTAAAGAATAAACGAAAGAATGAAAACACCCATAACACAAATATAATTAGAAGATGCAACATGATAAAAGTATATTTTAACCCCTTATTTAAAGAAAGTTACTAATTCAGCCATATTTATTAGGATAGCTTCATTATTTACTGTTTAACCTGCTTTGTTAAAACCAGTTTAGTTCAGATTTTAACCTGTATTCATGAACATAAAATGTAGCCATAAAGCAAATGTTTATATATATGCCTATATTTTGTTTTTGGATTTTAAACAGTATATTTCTAAAAGACCAGAGGTTTTCAGCAATGTAGTTGGTGGTAAATATAGAAAAGAGTATTCCCAATTCCAGTCTCAGAAAAGGACAGTGGAACAGCTTGGACTTAAATCTTAAAAGACGTTTCACCAACAATACCCCTGTGAGGCAAAGATATGTTGTTTTTGCCGCTGGCCTCACGCAGAAGTAGTTCAGGGTTAATCAGCTTTTATTTGTCCTTCAGGATCTGACGTCAGACCAGTTTCTGTGTCTCCGTCCTTCAGAGCTAAAGGGAGGTTTATCTGGTCATGTGACCTCAATAGTACCCCAGATCAGCGTCCTGGTTCTGAGCAGCTTTACAAATATGACCGCAGCGATTTTTCAGCCTGGACCTGCTGCGTGACCTCCTGACTACAGGGTTACCTAGGGATATTTGCAGGGGAGGGATTGTGGTGATGGCATGGTTGGAAGCAAAGTTGACACACACACACAAACAAACACTCACACACACACAAACACACACACACTCTTAACAATGCGGCTGTGGCCAACAGAGGCTGAGGCATTAGAGAGGTATTAGATTTGATTCCATCTGGGCAGGGACGCGTCGCAGCCACCGCCGGGTCACCAATATCGTGATTGGATTGCCGATACAAAAGAAAAGAGGGAGGAGAGAGATAGAGAGAGAGAGAGAGAGAGAGAGAGAGAGAGAGAGAGAGAGAGAGAGAAATAGACTCACATAAAGTCAGCCAAATCTTTTCTCTCTCTCCGCGCGTCGTTTCTCTGGGAACAGAGCCGAGGTACAAAGAGCTGCTTCAAAGCCTGTGATAGACAAATGTTCTCTATTCCTCTCCAGACACGCCTCCCTACACACCCTCACCCTGTTCCTCTGCTCTCCTTACTTCCTCTGGAGCAGCTTTTATGTCTCGTTCCTCCTTCACGGCCGTGTTTTCCCTTTCGTCATAAAATAGTGAGGGATCCCTCAGACGATGTTAAGTCAGTAATGGAGCGTTGAATAATTTCGTACGTGTTGCGATGACGCGGGGCCTCATGACGAGATGAAACATCGTCTGAGGTTAATTTCACAAATCACCACAAATTATACTTTTTATGGCATCAATCCGATCGGCTGTGTACATGTGACTTCTGAAGAAAAACAAATGTATTACCCAATCACTGACACACTGGTTATGAAAGCCTGCGCACAGATAGAGCCTGTATCTCCTAGGATACCAAGTGTTGGTTATTGTTAAATTAATTTCAAATTGTACAAATCAAAGGGATTCAGTCATCCTGGTTCTAGTTCAGTCAAAATTATAGATAGTGATTATTTCCATTATCGATTAGTTTGCTGTAGATCTTCTCTACTGAGCGATGAACCATTTGTCAAGTGTCAGAAAATCCCTGAGCCGAGTGCAACGTCTTCAGATGTCGTGTTTTGACCTTTGACCTACAGTCCCTAAATTGAGGAATAGCTCCAACAAGAGAAAGATCAAGATGTTATATAATTTTATGCAGTCAACATCTCCCCTGTATTGTTTACTGCCCAATTCAATGGCATTTCATTGCTGTTTATCTGTTTTCATTTGAGCCTTAATACAGATTGATTTAGGCCTTGAATGCTGGGGGATGCAAATAACTCAATATAGGTACAAGTGCTGCAGCCTTTTATAGTGGATCCGAGGTGGCACTCTGATTGGTTTGTTGCATATTTGCACATTATAGCCCAAAAACTTTTTTGAGCCATGCAACGTTTTTTTTGCGTTTAAAGTAGAAAATTCAGTTCCCTAAATGCAATTGCACAATACGCTTCAGATCAAGCACTTAGATAATTCAAATGAAGCCCATAGTGTGCACAATAAAGAGAGTATGAAGGTGACTGACTCAACTTTATAGCAGACATAGAAACCTAAATTCCCTGAAATGGTATTTAAGTGATAAAAGTGATATTCAATGGTTTTAATATAAAGGTTCTGATTTCTTATTTTGCAAACTTTACCCTGATTTTTTCTTGTCGAGTCATTTCCCACTTTGGAGGTCTGTGTCTGCAGAGCTGTCTGAGTCCAATCAACCAAATATCTAAACACTAAGAGAGAAGTCGATTAAACATTCATCACCTTTGTCTATAACCTCACTTCATCTTGTTAGAGTTTCACATCGTACCCGCACTCTGCCACAGGGATACGGCTCTCCTCTGCTTTTCCTATTGATTTTATTCACTGTTTTATTCACGAGGAGCTACCTCCCGTGCCGAAAACATCCCCATAAAAATCCACTCCAGGAGCGCAGTCTTTGGGAATGAAAAAATGAAATGATAGTGATAACAGGTTTGAGAAACAACGGGAAGACGGGGAGGAAAGAGAAGTTCTGACAGCTGTTCTACAGAGAGTATAGAACAGAAAGAAATACTGTGATTGGAGAAAGAAGGATGGAGAAAAATAAATAAGGATCGACAGGCTGAGTCTGACCGGCTTAAATGGTCTTTTCTGAAATGTGCCTGACTGGACTTGTATTGAAATATCTATGTTATAGATTACTGCTGTTGATGTTTAAACTAGTTAGTTCCAGTTTCTACCGAGTCCTGCCTGCCTGCCGAAGATGGTAAAATCCTTATGGATGTTAAAAAGGCCACTGGCCATCAACATGCTGGTGTGGCTGGTGGTCAGTTTGACAGACGTCAATGTGTTTGTGTGGATGAGGGAGAGAGCGAGGAAACGAGCGCCGATCTCCTGCCATCTCAATTTAAACTGTGGACTGTGAGATTTAGTCATCAGCTTCGACGACAGGATGTTCACCTGCACAAGCAAATTCTCCATGTGCACACACAGCAGTCTCCTAAGGGATGTGATGGCTGAGAGGAAATGGCAGAATTGACAGGTTATTTAGGGGCATGGATTTTTGGTCATTTTTGTTTAAATCGCCTCCTGCTAGAGCCTAACTCCAAACTCTGTGAGGCTGTAATGCTGTAAACTAAGACAGATTAAAGAAAAATCTGACAGCAAACAAATGATGGGGAATTAAAGGGGAAATGAGGCTAATGGATACTGTTCAAATCAAAGAAACAAATCAAAAGAGGATTCATTGCTTGACTAATAATATAAAATAAGACATTACTGATGACTCTGAAAATCTTTCCACAAACCAAAAGCTGCCAGACAGCGACCATGATATTAGTGAGTCTGAAACTATTCGTTCTTGATGTGGAAGCACACATAACGATTTTGTCCAATTCATCCTCTGGGAACCATGAATGTCTCAACTGAATTTCAAGGCAATGCCATCGACAGCTGTTGAGCTATTTGAATCAAACCAATGGACCAGTTGACCCATTGAAAACATAAATAAATACTGTGGAGAAATTACAAATGCAAAAATGTGACTTTATCTCTTTGTAATTAAGCTGTAATTACATTTCCACTCATCCTGTCGTGACTGTTCATGACTGCATCATTGATGGAATGTTTTATTTAACATCAAACTTTGTCAAACCCGATTTTACTCCTCATGGATAAATGTTTTACCAGCGGGTATCTAATGAAAGAAGGAGGCACTTTGTTCTGTACCACTGACTCACAGCTAAGAGGCTGTATAGACGAGCCAACGTTGGATTGATAACCTCTTCATCAGGGGATATGTAATAAAGGAGTTAGAATGAGGACTGATCAACCCACGTGACGCTCTGGTGTATTTAAACCTCGACATCCTGAACACGTAACTGTGAAATGAGTCAGAGAACCAGGAAGTTGAGGCAAAACGGAGACATTAGTTATGACGAAGAAAAGCCACAGGGCTCCGGAGCATTAGGGGGTCCGATCAAAACGCTCTGTCTTCACTGCGGCCTTGAACTCTTAAGATAAGTGCTTACTGGAGCCAACCGGCTGCTTTGCTATTCAGATAGCGGAGCCGCGACGTGTGCACAGCAGTTTGTGGTTTTCTCCCGGAGACAGCGGCTCAGAGGCAGCACAATTAGCCACAAGGACACTGAGACATTGATCTTTTCCTCTCCCTTCACCTCTGCTCTGCCGTCCATTCACCTTCCTCTGGTGCACATGAATATACAGTGAATGCACAAAACAGCAGGGACACTTTGTCCTTTCCTTTTCAAAGTCGAGGGGGAAACCTGGTAAAAACTATTACTTCTTCCATTTGTGTTGGTGACGGGAAAGAAGAGATTTGTGTCAGGATTCGGAATTTAAAGTTTATATTGTGAAAATGAGGAGGAAGTTCATCACTGTTTTTAATCATTTATGCACAGGTTCAGATTGATATAAATATAAAAAATTATAATTATTTGATATCAAGTTAAGTCTTTTAAATAAGTATTCAGGTGACACAGATATGATCTTGCCTAGAGTAACTACCTGATTTTTTACCTGACATTTGGAAACAAAGACGCGTCACGACTCGACTGGTAAACCAGAATTAACCTTAAGAAGAGTTGACGCTTTGCTCAGTGGAACCTCAGCTGCATTTGCCAAATTCCTGTAGAAACCTCCTCCACTTTCTCTTTACTCACTGACTTTGAGAGAGTTCCACTCCGTCTCTTTTACTCGTGTCCTCCTCCTCCTCCCGTATTTTGACCGTAGCTCTAAACGGGTTTGCTTGAGGAGCTTTGGACTGACAGTATTGGGGCAAGCCTTTGCTGCTCTGACTCTCCCCCCCCACCCCACCCCCCCTTCTAGCTGTCGGCACCAAAGCATAGTGTTTTCTCTCCGGACCCTGGGTTTTGGATTGTGGGCACCAGACCTTATTAAGATACAGTGGAGCTCTAACAGATACCTGCCACCAGTATCTCCAGCAGGATATGGCTTCTATAGCTTTGCTGGGTTTCATTCTATGCCCAAATCCAGGTTTCCAGTAAAATAAAGTGAACTTGCTCTGGAGAAAGATATATCAGCAGTCGTGTTATTATATCTGCCACCTGTGCTCAATATTTGTTTGTGTCTTCTTCTTCTTCTATCCTAACTTACACCTTTGGGTTTTGAAATGTGCCCTTTTCTCAATCTCTCTTTATGACATTTCTGAGCCCCTGGTGTGCTTCTAGTGTCGTATCAACCTGTGAATATGAAACTGTGTGCACTAAAGGTACGAGTAATGCTTTGTTGCTTTATTACTGTTAAAAAAAAACTCAGAAGACAAATGGAAATCTCTTCAACTTTTGAATTCTCTGGACAGCTGCAACAAAGCAGAGAAGGTTGTGCACACTCAGCTCCAGTGGCATATATTGAATGTGCGGAGATATAGCAACAGATGACCCGTGTGGCGCTCTCTCTATTCATAGGCATGTGACTCCCGTTCAGAGGTACATCTTGTGAAGAGAAGCAACCGAGACTGAGACTCTACCGATTCCGACAATGTCAGAACGTTGTCTGTAGGAAGAATTTCCACTGAGATACTGATAGGAATATGTATTTATACGCATGGACAGATGCACCCTTAGCCTGTGCAGACTTTTCTTATCTTCACATTCGATTTGTTAGGTCTTCTTACTCGGCTCACAGTGTCCTGGACACAGTGTTCTCAAATATATTCCATTATTTATGTGCCTCTGCATCTTGTATTCTACATTTTAAACATTAACGCCTTTTAATATAAAGTTTATTAAAGCATCTCTCTGTGTCTCACTGGTTGAACCGTTTCTCCCTCCTGCAGGTGGTGGTGAAAACTCGCACCGAGTACCAGACGGAGAAGAAGAGACTGAAGGTTCCCAAGGTGGAGGAGTTCACCATCAGCTTCACTGACGGGGTGTCCGAGAGACTTAAGGTAAGAACGGACAAGTTGGATGAATACAAAAACAAAAGCTCTACGTGATTATATAGTTGAACTTCTCTTTTTCAGTTTGATCTGAGGTCATTCTTGTCATCATCGTTCCAATTCGAAGCAGGATGTTTATTCATCTGACATTTCCTCCTTCAGTTCACCAAAATTGAATCAGCGTGACCGGGTCGGCTGCCAGTTTGGTTTAGAAGTGTTCCGGCAGCTGAGTCTGTTCACAATGCAAATATTCAGGAGGTAGACATGCGAGCAGAACACTGGTAACAAGATAAATAACCCATGCAAACACAAATATCACTGATAATAAAGTATAATTATTTACTGAAGATTTGTGCAACATCATAGTGTTTACTCCGCTACATTTATTGGAGAGATAATATTGCTAGTTAGTTAACCTTTAAATACTTTACATAACAAATTAAGATGTATTTATAGCATACAACACACTCACAGGGGCTCTTGACCTTTTGGCTTGGGGTCACTTGAAAAAGCTGCAGTTTGGTGCCTTTGCCTCATTCAATCACCTGTTTGAGATCAATAGAGAACAGATTAGAGAGATTAGAACAGTAAAAGTAAAGCAGAACTTGTTTTTTCTCTCATGATTCATCTCACAACCCCTCTACAGACACTCATTAGGACTGTTTAGCATGTTTTGAATGAGGTTTGGTTTTGTGACGGATCCTCTGGCCGAGCTCTGGATCACCTGGTGTTGAGCCGCGGTCGATAAAGTCATGCTGTGTGCGACATGTAAAGATTGTGATCTTAAGTTCTTCCCTCCTGTCGTCCAATGTGTTTATAAGTGTCACTACTCTGATGAAACCTGATGATGCGTCCCGACAGCAAAAGACTAAAACAGTCTGTTCACATTATTGGAAACAATCTTCACTTGGCTTTTACTTGTAACAGTGTATTCTTACGCCACTGCACTTCCTCAGCAAAGGTTAGGACAGGGGACGTCAGCTGCACCGTCCAACAGCGCCTTCGTCTCCGAGGCGATGTCTGAGCCACTCTGCTGTCGTTAGGGGAGACATAAGACAGCCGACGTTGTCATGGCAGCAAAGAAAACCTCAATCAATGGCAACCCTGACAGAGAGAGAGAGAGAGATAGAGAGAGAGAGAGAGAGAGAGAGTGAGAGTGCGAGTGAGAGTGAGAGTGACAGAGTGAGAAAGTGAGAGGGAGAGAGAGAGAGAGAGAGAGAGAGAGAGAGAGAAGTTGTGCAAATGTCAGAGTGTGTGTGTGTGTGTGTGTGTGTGTATAAATGGGAGGTGTAACACGGGCGTGAAAGGTTCTTGAAAGCGGAGGAGAGCAGGATTAGATATCAGACACCAAAAGAGGCTTTCTAATTGTCAGGATGAGACACCCACAGACACACACACATATACACAACACACACACACACACAAACACACACTGAAGCTGTGTCAGAGCACTGCTGCAAAGGTTAAGTAGAAAACTGCATCACCTGGACCTCCACACTTCAAAGCGATGCAATGAGGTCGGTGTCTTGGAAGTGGCAGCGGTGGACCAGCGTGTCGGCCAGCGTCTGTGTGGATGAAATCCTCGTCTTGTCCTCGGAGTCGACTGAAACCAGCTGAGCCCGTATCGATTTCAAATGGCAGCGTAATGTCAGCCAAGTGTTCTGAGCTGGATTTGACACAGGTTCAACAGGGACAGCAGAACAAATCTTGTATCACAGTATATTTAAAATAGGTTTTTCAAATCACATTAATATACAGTTAGTTTGCAGTTAATTAGGTACACCTAATACAGTCTAATATAGCCGACCTACAGCAAACCATCATTATAATGCTCAGTTTGTATTGAAACTCTGTCATAAAGGTGTCGATTTGGACTGTAACAAGTTAGCGTGTCTGATCTTTGGCTGATCACCATTCATGTGAATGGGTTGGACAAAATAGTAGGAACACCTCTCAATGTAATGCTACGTGTGAGTCAAGTTCAACATCGACACAACCTGCAGCTGCTTAATCTTAGTCTTTGTCGACCATGTTGTCACTTCGTGCTATTATTGGTAGCACAGGTGTTTTGTCGACTCGAGGCTCCGGGACACTTGCGTTGGTGGAAACAAATCACGACACAGCTTCGACAAATTGCCAAACAGCAGTTGTTGATTCCCAGAGTTGTTAAAACTGTTGCCACAGACATTCCAATCGAGTCTTGTTGTGTCGCACATCATCAGCTTCTGTTTGGCAGAAATTCATTTCAGTCTCTCAGTCTTTGTGATGTCGGTTGTTTTTGGGTTCTCGACCGAAGCGCTTGTTGTGTTTGACTACTAGTACTGATTCTGCAGATACACATGCATGTCCCCCCCCCCCCACACACACACACACAGTGTAACATTTCTGGATGAAAAGCTTGCACATCTCTTCTCCCTTCAAAGCTTTGCAGATTGTGTTGATGGATGAAGAGCTCAGAGTGTAAAACGTTCTCTAATCTGCCCTCCCTCACTGTCTTACTCCTGCTTACCACTCTCCTCCTCTCCATCCTCCTCTCCTCCGCTCTCCTTCCCTGCTGCGGATTTCTTTTTCCTCTCTTCGCATGTTTCTGCTTACTGCAACACTTTGACCCCTTTTTGATTAAACTGCTTTACTCCGAAATGCAACACAGCATCACTCCTAAATGACATTTCAGGCATTTAGCTGCAGCTTTAATCCACAGTGACAAACGTGGCCATGGAGTGTTCCTGTGATCCAGAATCCTGCCAACATGGCAGATAAAATACATGAGCGAGTGAAATGAAAAGCAACCAGAGGTCAATGCATATCCTCCATCACATGGCTTATACCTATCTCCAATCGGACCAGGGTTACTTTGTATAATGTGATAATACCAGCACTTTATGATGACATCATCATAAAAAATTAGATTTATCTAAATAAACTGTATAACTTGTCAGTAATCATATTGGTTGTAACAGTTAATGCATCAATATACTATAAGATGACTTTATTATGTCATTTCTACCATATTATCAAAAGTTATTGTTTTTCCTACACTAACTGTTGTCGAGCCCAATCAATATATTGATACACTGATACAGATTTATTTTAAGGACAATGATTGAAGATGATGAAGATGTTATCAGTGTTGATATTTTACAGTTTAAATATAAACGTTTATCATAAATAGCTATAAATGAGTTTTAAAACCTGGGTAAAATGACTGAACATTTGTAGGGAAAATAATTCAGGCGGCAATTAAAAGTTATGTTTGATTAAATATGTAAATTATGTAAAACTGTGTAGTTTTCGTGATATGAAGATGTGAAGGGTTTTAGGAGTTTTCTGGGGTAGTTTTTCCTAACTCTTACCCTTTGAAGCAAACTGTGGTTTGTAAACTACACTAATTAAATTAGATTGATTGCAACATTTTTTTATGTGATCATCAAATATACCATCATTGAACACATGGAAACTCTCAAGTATTAGTATTGGATTGGATTAAAAAACGAATACAGGTCTGGCTCTAATGAGAAGGATGGAACCGAGATAGGAGGAAGGTGTTGAGATGCTGTGTTTTTTCGGTTCACATTCAGCTAATGACCTTTGCTGCAAAAGATTTCTTCTACTTCTTGTCCGTCGCCCCCCCCCCCCCCCCCCCCCATCACGCTCAACGGCAGACTTTTCTAATAAAGAGTAAATGCCACGAGGAGGATCTGTGAAAATGAGAAACCTGGAGGAGAGGATTAGCGTGGCTCGTGGGGGGGGGGGAGACGATGCAGGTGTAGAGTGTGATGAAGGGGCAGATTTCATTCGTGTCGTCCTGCTTGCTTTCTGGTTTGGCCCCCGCCGTCCTGGGAACATGGTGCACGCCTCACTCCTACAGGCCTGACTGGAACCCTTATACCCCCACAAACACATGCCAACACAATCCTCATCTCACACACACGCACACACACACACACACTGACCCCCTGACAGCGCCGTGACTGCCAAGCCGAAGTTAGCATAGCCTGCGCAGGTAGCTGTGGGAGAGACAGCCACCGTCCAAAACAATTATCCCATTATTACCTGCACTTTGCCTGCAGATAAAAGCTTTGCTGCAGTCGGCCGCCTCCACACAAGCCCTGCGCTGTTTGTCAGGTTGGAGGTGATTACTGCTGCGGCTCGAAACCTCGCACAACCTCACTGTTCCGCGTATTGTTCCTCCTTGTGTTGTATGGAAGACTAATGCTATGCTGATTGCAGGGACAGTTTATAGCCCAGTTGTCTGCCCTCCGTTAAACACCCACACTGAAGCACACACGCACACAAACACACAAACATTTAAATGCACAATTGATTTACCGTCAGCACTGGTTTAATAGTCTGAGCGTTGTTTGCCGTGAGCGGAGGGAGAACATCAGAGGGAGGAGTCAGAAGTGGAGCTGCAGTCTAACGCTCCACGTCCCGACATCGATACGCTTTAGGGAGGATGCTTTTTATGTTTCGACCCGGCCTGATGGAGACGGCCTCTGGGTCTAACTTGCTTAAAGTGCATTTTGTTACAACCAAAAAGTTGTGTACAAACTTTATAAACAGCTCAACAACCAACATGACACATAATCTAGTAACAAAAGGTTACAGGGTCTGTTTTGGGATGTTCTGTTCCTCAGGTTTAGTGCCTGAATCGGAGTATGCACTTATACAAATATGTTTGGTCTAATGTTTTCATATTCAATTTAATATTCAATTTATTTGGTTGACTACAGCCCAAAGAAACTTTCAGGTGTGTGCCAGGAAGTTTCAGGTGTATCTGGTGTATCCGTTGAGCAAAGACGTTCGGAGACAACGTAACAGTGACGACATGCGAGCAGAGACAGTTTCATGAGGAAGTCCAAGGTTGAAATATGACACAGCTAATTTCCAAATGGAGACATAACAAGCCAAGAGGCAGTAGGTGACTGTGCGTCCTCCAGTGTCTGCCAGAAACTCTCCGGAACTCGTTTGCATTTGAAAGTTAGTTTCTGATGCACAAACAAAACTTTCAGACGTGCACCAGAAAGTTTTATTTAGTCTATTTTGCCTACGTCTGATAAAGGGCTCCAAAGTTATCATTTTTTTTTTTTAAATCTATATTTTTTTTTTAAACAATAAAAATGCCAATCATTTTTAGTGTGTACAGACTTTCCCCTGCATTATTTAGCAGAACAATTTTTGAGCCCCATTGAAAGTAAATCTTGTCGGTGGATGTTGTTTCCTGTTGCAAGAAAAACTGATGCCCACAGTTTACTCTCGGATAAAGACAAGTCGGAACTTGGCTCCATAACCAACAGTGGAAATTGTGAAGCCTCTGCTCCTTTTTCCTCACATCCATCCCTCTCTCTCTCTCCTTCACCTTCTCCCTTTCATCAAACTCATCGCTGTATTTTACACTTTCAACACCAACACCCTCACAGCTCCTGATATAGCTCTGCCAGCTTCCCCTTGGCTGGTAGTCAAAGACATTGTTCCAAATTGGCTTCTTATAAAATGAGACCAGCCAGATGTGATACCTGGATCTCACAGCCCTGGCGTGCACACACACACAAACACACACTTGAAGTCCACGCACGTTGAATAGCTGACTGTCTTTGTTGAATTATGAATTGGCGCCGGCTGAAGAGCTGCGTTCAGATCTCAGCTGGATATGTTGCTTGTGTTGGCCGAGCAGGAGCAACAGCACCGGTTATCAGGGCACAACAGGCCGGGAACAGGGTGCTGTTAACAGGCGGAAAAATCTAAACGGTGTAAAATCAGAACCAGCGCACGACTGGATGGTTCCACACGAGTATCTTCACGCTCCGCTGAAGCACAAACACCATCTCGGTGAGGTCAGTCCGCCGTCCCCACACAGCATGGAAGCCGACTCGAGTTTGAGTCATTTGTCAGTGCAAAGAGGCCCCCCGTGTCAGCCGCCATGTGAGACACGCTGACAGACGCTCAGACAGCCTGACAACCACAGGGACGGACAACAGACGCCGCCGCTGTGTGAGGGACATCGGGGATGATTTAAACGTCCAGATGGCTTCTGTTCTGCTCTACTTCTTGCCTCAGATCCCGAATCAAACAGCACCTCAAAGGACGTCAGGCTTCAGGCACTGTCGGCCTATCATCATCAGCAGCAGACGTGAATACACGAGGACAAGTTCAAATTCTCACTGCGCGTCCTATTTTATCTCAAAGGTCAAAGCGCTTTGAGAAAATCCGATATGCAATCACCGAACCAGGACGTGGGATCTGTCTGAGATCTGGGTCTGGTTTTTCAGACGAGGACGCGGAGGTCGGTTGGATCCAAACTCTTTTGTTTGGACTTTGTAATTAAGTTGCCAGTGGAGAGGTTGCCAAGATGGAAAAGGATTTGAGAGGCTGATCGATGGCCCAGACGTCCGTGTGACCCAACAGCTTTAAATCTCTGAGCTCACATTTTCATACGCAGCCGGACTTAAGTGAAAATGCTTCAGATAGTTTTAAATCCTCTGGAACGGATCATTACTAGGTTTTACAAATACCTGTGTTTTTCTTTATGTCAACACTGTAGACTCCACTCGTGTTCTTGATATTATTAAAATCCAGATTTCTTTAGGTTTAAATTTGGGGATTGGTTGTTGGTTAAGATATTTCTTATATTTCAACGGTGAACAGTAAAAGGACTGTGTTTATATTGAGCTTTAGAATGTGGTTGGGCATCGAACCAACCACCTTCTGGCTAGTGGATGAGGCTTCCTCCTATCTGGACTGTCAGTGCTGATACAGTGGTTTTTAATGGATTGAAAGTAAAAAAGTAATAAATGACGTGGTTAGTTTACAGCCCTAGAGAGAGGATTAGCAAGATGACACTACTGTACATGGATCACAAGTGTTTTAAGGGTTAATCATATTGATGATAATGAAAACCATTCATGTTCATATGAAAATTAGAATAAAAGTCCAATAATTCAAACGTTGAAAATTAGGATCAGATAAATAACTTGCTTTGTGATTTATCAAATTTGGGGGTTTCTAAGGAGCTTCTAAAAATGGAATCCAAATCAAATGTGTCAAAAACAATATATCAAAGTCTGTACGAACATATAATTAAAACTGACATGTTAACATTAGTATTTTCCATCACTGGTGCAGACACTTGATTTGATATGATAATAACAAGCTGAAATAATAGGACAGTAGGAGTAAGCCCCGCCCATGACACAGATACCAAAGGACTAACTGAAATTAAGATGTCAATTTGTTTTAAACAATATTACAACACTTAGCATTGCACACACACACACACACACACACACACACACACAGCTGCGTACATGGTGAACATATGCAGGAACATAAAAAACACCCATGAGACTGAGCTGGGGAGACATTAGAGTAATCAACCTTGTCTGGTGATGTAAACAAGTCTGTATGGGTGTGCTCTGAGTGAGTCAGAGTGGGTGGGTGCGTGTGTTTGTGTGTTTATGTGTGTGTGTGTGTGTGTGTGTGTGTTTGTGTGTGTGTGTATGGAAGGCCGATCCCATCATTAATAATATCTCCCTCTTTTGCAACATCTTCAGCCAGCAGAGTAGAGGCTGATTAGTAAATCTAATCCAGATGTTTAGTGTCTCCTCAGAGAGCCATTACTGATTCACAATTAGAATCCACTTGTGCCTAGATGCTATAGAGGAAGAACGGTTGTTCGTTATAATTTGAATTTGTTCGTTGTTACCGATTTGCGTTGTTTATTTCCCCAGTGCAGATCCTAATGTAGGTCTTTGGATTTCGGGGGTTTTGCGGAGTGGCAGCACACGATGATGTTTATTCATCGAGGCCTTGTTTACTCGTCAGTGTCTTTGTCTCTTTTACCCTTTCTGTCACTTTGCGTTTCTCATTTCGGGCAATATGAGCCCACCTGCTATTTGATTTGGAGTCTACCCCCCACCCTCCCCCCGGAGCACATCCCACTCCGAGCGCAGTCTCCAACCAATATGACAGTGTGCTCGGGAAACCTTTGAAGTTTTGTCTCCATAGAGACCTGGCTTAATTGGGAAACATTAGCATAATTAGCGTCTATCTCCTGCAGAACATGCACTGTCTTACCCGTCGGGCGCCTGTGGTTTCTGTGCACATGTGAGGGAAACTGACTTTTGATGTTCTTTAATGACAAGAACAGGAAGTGGAAGTTCACAATGATGCACGCTATGATTTATTTAGACACACACACGCTCAGGATACTATTATCCCAGTCACACAAGATATTCCTTCACTAAACACATTATGTGATATAAGGACTGATTTCAATTCCAAACTTTCCCATGAAAAATGCTTTTGAAAGAGTCTTGCCTTCGATCGTCTCCTGGAAAATAGGCCAAGTCACAACGGACATTCAGCGAGTTATCTCACAATTTAAAATCTCCCAGCGCCCACAGAAGCAGCAGAGCGGCCGGATGCTTCAAGATAAAATCACAATAGATTGATTATTACAATATAAATAGCCTAATATTGCTGGGAAACTGTGGTTTAAGACGATAAATCCAAAAGTATTTGAACTGAGACGACTCTAATCTGCATAAATAAGTTGTTACACGTGTACTTTTCATGTGCATGTGAGGATTCTAAATGTCCTCGGGTTCATTTCTGCCAGGAATTTGTCCCATTTAGGTTGAACACATAAATCTGCAAGAAGCAGAGCCCTTGCTTTGTTTCCAGCTTTCCACAACAACTGCCACTGAGCTTTACGGAGGAGGCTGCAGAGGACGTTCAAGTACAACGTGTTTTGTTAGATATTCACCTCGAGATGTACGCAGTAAAAGCTTCTTTTTATTTTTACCCTCATCACTTGTGCATTATTTTCTCTGTACGTGACAAAGAAGCTTTAAATCGGTCTCAATCCTCGAATTCAGGGATCAAACCTGCAGTCATCAACATATGCAGCTTTACTGAGGACAGCGTTTTCTTTATTGCATCCGAGTGACCTTTATAAGAGGTGGTGGCTCTGTAATAAAATCACCTCACATGCACAGAAAAAACATCAAGGGCACAGATTAAAGATCCACAAGGTCCCGCTCTCTATTCGATGTTTTTTTCCTTTTGGCAAGCAATAAGACAATGGATGTTTTTGCGGCTTGTTGTGTTTTGTCGGGTTAACATTGTAACACTTGCCGTTTCCGATCAGAGACGCTGTGCAGCATCTCCGCAGTGGAGTGTTTGCACCTTGTCGGCACACCACTGCAGCCGCGCTCGTCTCCACCGGATGGCCAGTCCCCCAGAGCCCAAATCCCCCAACACGGTCTCCTTGACATCCCGCCGCCCCCGTCTCAGATCCTCCGCTCTGAGCTGGCCGGCTCCCCGAGCGATCAGAGCTTGGAGAGTTTGACTTTGGGAGGAAGGACAGTGCAAAATGGAAAATACCTAAAAACCATGTGCTTTTCTCAAATACTGACAAAAATAGTTCTGTTGGATAGAAATGTCTAAATCCGTACAGTATTATTTTCAGGCTTTTATATCCCTTTGCAGATCTACTTTGCTTTACCCATGTACTTTATACATTTATGTAACTTTTCCAGCTACTGGTTATGGTTCGCATTCATATTTAACATAAACAAAATATGTATGCATATAATCCTGAATTTGAATTTCCAAACACTTCAGGTGTTACCAAAAGGTATTCAGTCATCCAGTTATTAGAAGTTCCACTAAAGAGACATTTTACCTTTACTCTGCTCGGGTGTTTTCGTTAAAAATAACAGTGCACGGCCTAAAGACTGGGAGATCACATATCTCTGTTGTTAATCCACAAACAAACAAACCAATGCTGCTGAAAATCTACTTGGCAGAGATATTGATTAAAACCCTTTCATTATCTGTCTGTTTGTGTGTCTGTCTGTGTGTGTCTGTGTGTGTTATGGGGGACAGTGACCATTATGTTAAGAAACCACTAGACTAAAGTGAAGAAGTTTAATTTAACTCCAACTCAAAGGAAAATGCTGACTATGCATTAAATTATCAGTATTAATAATGTACAAAGAGAGCACTTTCATTTTAATATTTTAAGTACTTTCAGCTTTCAGGACTTCTTTATTTAAATGAAAAAAAATTCTTCATGTGCCTCTGAAAAACCAAACGATATAATAAAATGTGTTTTTTAGGCCAAAATGGCTGCTGCTGTTCTTTTTTGGTTTTTGCTAAACTACTTGAATATTAGATTTTTAATATAATGTGTATTTACAGAAGTCAATGTTTTGTCTTCATATAACTTCAAATAATAATCCTGCACATGTATATTCCATGTACAGAGACAGGGTAGATAGGGGCTCTGAGTGTTTTGCTCAAGGACACAAAGGGATCAAACCTGTGACCTTTCGGTTATACCTGCCAGTTTCCACCCACTTGCCCCCTCCCCCGACTGGTATACGCTGTGACCCACTTTATTTATTTCATCAATGTAAAAACTTGCCCTTAAGAGGATAGGAGAATATTTCATTTACATTTTTATGTAGGGATCTGATCCCTGACTTAGTCGCTCATACATGTGACGAGTGGGAGAGGCTTAGCGTCTCGATTAGACCCTTCAGCAGGACACGATTCCATCGGCACCACTGAACCTCCAGGCTATAGACCCACCGACTGGTTTGTTTCCAGAGGGGATGAGAGAAGAATCTATCTGTGCATTTTAATATCCTGAGCTGAGTTGTCTCTACTGTTGATGTTATTTATGATACATTTACAATAACTGTAATTGTAATTTATTTTACAATTATTAAAATCCACAAGACATCTTAATGTGTAGAGATGCTATCAAAAGCTTTTAATCAGTCCTCGGCCCTCTAGCTAATCGCAGAAGGCCTAATACAGGGGTCTGAGCTCATGTCAATCAAAAATTTCAGCTTTAGGTCCAGTGCTCCCCTCGCACTGAGCCCCCAATCCCCCCAACCCCCCCAAAGCTCGTATGAGCCGCAGGTAGATGCTGCATGAGCTGAGACTACTAAAAATACCCAGAATGCAGGTAAGAGAAGGGAGAGAAACACCAAGTGCAGACAAATTGTAACAGTTAGACTATCAGGTTATTAAAGAGTAGGTTCACATGTAATATTGATAAAATACACAGCACTTAACCAAACAACTGTGCACATGATTTTTTAACTGTGATTGAACTGATGGACAAACTGTTCCCACAACTCTCTTATTAAGGACTTATTGTCCTTACATGTTAGATGTTAAATATAAGTGAACTGGCTTTCACTGCGATCTGACCTTTAAAGGGTTCTAATTATGTTTTGGTTAGGGAGTCTTTCTCTCTGTGCAAGCTCAACCCGTTATGCTCATTCATTTTATTAATCAACAAACTTCCCTGCAGGCATTCAACGTTGTAACAGCCGAGATCAAATGTATTTAATGTAAGAACTTTTCACATTTGATATTAATAGCTCCTTCTTGTATGTTGGCGTGCAGCTCGGCTCATATCCTCCACGTGCAGCACGAGGCTTCGGTCACAAAAGAGCGGAACAAATGATTCGGGAAATACGGGTCCACCGAGCTCCCTTTATGCTGCTGCTGAGGAGCTGTCACAGGAGTAATATGGAGGATAAATGAAAAATAGTTGTTTATGCTTCAACTGATATCCCACTGCGTCTGCTGCCCACTCGCCTGTCTGTCTGTGCCACCTGCCAACCGGGAGAGGGAGCGACATCCTCCATCTGCCCCTGGATCTCGCTCGCCCGCTCGTTGCTCTCTGTCTGCCCCCTCGCTCGCCGCTTTATTGTCTCTTGTCATCCCCTCCTTTATTTCTCACTTTGCTCCCTCCGTCACTCTGTTATCCACTTTTATTAGCGTCATTTCTCTCTCGCATCCCTCTCCTGTCACACCTCCCCCCTCCCCTCCCCTCCCTCTCTCTCTCTCTCTCTACATATTCTCCTCTTTTCCTTGGGTGAATGTGAGGAGGTGTCTGCCTCCCCATATGGCCTGTCAAGTTCCAGCAGTGAGAGTGTGGGTGGTGTATTGCAAGCGTGGCGTTAACCCCCCCATCCCCCCCAAAAGAAAGAAGAGAGAAATCATATGTAGAGCGTTAGTTAAATAGGCCGTGAAAAAGCAGATCCATTGAGGAGACTGTCTTTGACCTCGTCATGCACCGAGCAACGATAAATAATTGACGGCAAATGTGTTTTGTGGAAATCATAGGAGACGTCTTTTCTTCTCAGATTCAGAGACAGTCAGTGTTAAAGCAGGTGGTGTGTGCGTGTGTATGTGTGGGTGTGCGTGTGTGTCAATGGAAAACTGTGGGTAAACATCAACAATGAGCAAAGTGTAGATACTTAATCTGCGGTGGGAGATGAGAAAGCCCGGGGAACAGAGAACAATCCTCCTGGATCTTCTGTAATCTGCTTTGATTGTTTGTCTTTGTCCATAATACACAACCCTCTCCAGCTGCAGCTGCCTGTTGTTTCACGGACACCGCTCTGTGAGGCAACAACAAAAACAACAACACAAATGGGACAAGTCATCCATAGTTCAGTTGCGTACCAAAGTATTTTAAAGTAAATTTAGGATTTGAATTGTTTGATAAAAGTGGGCCTTCAGAAAATTAGATTTTTATTCAAATGTTGTGTTGGATGGATTGTATTCGGTGTATAGTTATTTTATTGTATTCATTGCTTTTAAACATATGTCAAAGGGAAAATTTGGGGAAATACATTTGTTTACTGTCTTGCAGAGATATATGTGAAGCTCATCTCTCTTTACACTAAATATGAGAAGTTAGTTTAGTATAAAGACTGGAAACAGATAAGCAGCTGTATGGGTTTGTACAAGTTGACAAAATCCAACTACAAGTACCGTTAAAGATTTGGTTGTGCAAAGTCCAAAAATGAAAATTCACAATTTTAAAGGGTTTTATTACCACATGACTTCAACTTAACCAGAACTATACATTTTCTGGAGGGAGCTTTTTAACTTTTTTTTAAATTTATGACATGAATCAACTCGGTGCTGACATCATTCAATAAATTTGTCCAGAGTTACTCCCCAAAATGTCAAGTTTAACAATTATTTTCATCCAATTACAGTATTCATCTTGGGAGATTTCATTCTCAATGTTAAATAAAAGTTGAAACTTGGCATAATTTCATTTTAGTTTCACAGCATAATATAGAATGAGTATATAGGCTAAAAGTCTTGTATAAAGGTAGTTGGCTATGGGATGTGATCTATATTTATTTTTTGTTTCATAATAGCATATTTTCTTGACTTAATTCTTATGTTTTATAATATTTATCACATGATAGTAGATTCTTTGATGATATCAATTTTAATAAAAAGGATAATATACAATGAAGTATATTTTTTAATGTTTTCTTTATCTGTATTAAATGTTGGTTTTGGCAGTTGCAGTTTCATCTGGTGAAACAGCGGTCAAAATCCATTTTTGCATCAAAGCCTTAAATACAATCACAGTGTTTCTTATTTTTCAAAAAGGGTTCAATAAACCCTGAGTGGCTTTGGGGGGGTCGGGTGGGGGGGGGGGGCGGTTAAAACCCAGTGGGGACAGACACCTGCCACAAAGTCAATCCAATCTTCTTTACCGATGCAGCCAATTCTGACTCAGGACACATTGTTCTTGGTCCAAATTACAGCCACATGCTGTGCGTCTATACCTACATCCAAGGGTAACAAACGTCTGTGTGTTATCTGTGGCGCACAGCAAACAGGGATGATGGTTGTGCTGGTGGTGATAGTGGTTTAGGATGGCAAGTACTGGTGCAGTGATGACACAACATCCGCATGTGTGGCGGGGGAAGATGCCTTGTAGGGAGATATCGGAGCCGAGTGTTGACCGGAAAGGTTTTTATATTTAATTCTATTCTGTTCTCATGCTCAGCGTGAGAACAGGGGAATATTACATCAGACCAACGCTGCCAGACAGAAGTTATGAATCCAGCTCATGCAAGGAGGAAGTCTTCATCGGTGAGCTGGTGCGTTGCCCGGACGACCCCCTATGGTTTACTGCGGATTTCAGCCAGATTATGAATAATGGAGAAAGGTCAGGGTAGATATTTAATGGATTTATACGCCACATGGCTGCAGCTGCATCCACATCATTCTCTATTACACAAAGGCCATGTTGTTGCTCCAACTATTGCTCATGTTCACAAAGGCTCTGCCCCTCGTGCCAGGGTTAATTCCACTAATCGGTTTCACGCCCTGTATGTGCAATGTCAAGACCTAATTTGAAGCATCATTAAAGAGTGGCCAGACAATATATTACGGAGGAGGCAGTTTTATTCAATAAATAATCCGCTGGATGATTATGTCAGTGTCGAATACATGCAGGCAAATTTCCTCCCTTTTGGATTCAGTGTGTAAACAAGTAAATCTCTGACGTTATTAACTCCAGTCTTTGCTTCATGTTTCAAAGTGTCAGAGCAAAGTCTCTACATGCACCAAACACTGATAGCTGGCCTCATGATATGGAGCTTTACAGTAATCCCTCTTCTTAATAAACTGTTATTTATGTGCGAAGCTATTCAAATAGGGGTCAGGGTTGGTCTTAATCAGTCATTCCACATCTGTTTCCTCTCCAAAAGCCGGGTCGCTGTGACTTTAGACGCGTCCCTTTGAACGTACCGGGAGAAGCAATTTAAAAGGATGTCAGCGGCGACCGGAGCTGAGAGTCGTGTCCCCCAGTTGACACCAAGTAAACAGTCACTTAACTTGCGTGTCCCCGTCCGCCCCCACAGCGCTGATGGAGACTGATGATCACACCCCTGTGTAATTGCTCCGACATCCCGTGGTGATAGATCACACTCAGGGGCGGAAGAAAACAGCTTTAACGCTGGACTCTGACTAGAAATGGAAATAGGAAATTAGAGATGTTCATCCATTACGGCCCCATTTTCAACATAACTCACTGGGGTCGATATGACTTTTTAAATGGCAAAACAGACTCATGCAGGAATATGTATGCGCCGCATATACCCACAGTGGCATTTACCACTTGGCAGACAGGACCATTTTTAAACACTGCTATCCCTTCCGCTTCATTTGCATGAGTTGGAGGAAACAAATCCTTCTATATGTTAATCTGCTTTGCCTCGACATTGTCTGGAACTGCCAGCAAAATGAATATTTCTCACCTCAAACAGGACAGAGGCATCAACATGCAGAAATAAATGCATAATTTCCATCGCTTTAGATGAGCTCTGCTTTTGACTGCATTTGTCACACTATATGTGGTTTGATTCCGAAACAAATGCAAACACAATGAAACAGAATGTAACAGTTCATACTTCTTTGTTGAGGAAACTGGCTGTAACATTTTGAGTGTGTCCCACTTTATGATTAGAGATCTTGTATAAAGCGATTTAATGGCTTCATTTTGCTCACGTCAGGAACTCAGCTTTATGCAGTGTCAGGAAACGCAGTTCATAAAGATCGTTGCCAACAGTGAGGAAGGGAAAGAGATTCTATTTTTTCTGAATTTGGCAGGAAAAACAGAGGGAAACATTCGGAAAGTGGACGATTTCTATACTTGAGAGATTCTTAAATAAAAAGCTCAACCTGTGAAATCAACAGCAGAGTTCAACTCAGTATGAATCGTAAACGTTCGATACATAAAAGCCATGTATTTGTGGGGGGGGGGGGGGGGGGGGTTGTTTCCACCCCTGTCTGTTTGTTCGTCGGTAGGTTAGGTTTTGCTTGTCAACACAATTAGACAAAAACTACCCTCAGTGAAACTTGGAGGAAGGATGGCACATTGGTAAAGAAAGGACCTGAAAGGGCAGATCAAGGCTTTTTTATTTCTCTTTTTTTAACATTTCTATTTTATTAAAAAGTAATGGGTTGTGATGAAAAACTCGGGCATATTCAGGGCACTGATTTATGAGTGCACCAAGGGTCAGCCTGTCCGTGGAGGTATAAGCTCTACTGAGTGCCTTTTTACTTCTTTTGTGTTTTGTTTTTTAACGTAAGACCTTTACTCGGAATAGTCATATTGCAATCTTTTGTGCAGCATCATTAAAATGCTGAACACAGATCAGTAGAAACCTAGAACAGCATTGTGATTATTCTCATGTTCCTCCTGATTAACGTCACTGACTTGACATCTCATAATTTTCCAAGCAGCGCCGTGTCCATGGAAACAAAGTAGTTTTTAACAGTGTCACAACCTGAGTCATTCATCACCCAACTCCACAGGAACACCTTGCCTGCAGGAGCCATTGACCTCAGTCAGCAGCATCTTACCATTTATCATGACTGCACACACACACACACACACACGCAAAGACACACTAGTGCACCTACTCCATCTTCCTCACTGTCTAACACTAATTCTGTCTCATATATATAAACCATACCCTCAAAATACTGACCAGCATTTGTCCTCCCTGCAGGTGACCATCCTGATCATCCTGGCACTGGCCTTCCTCGCCTGCATCGTGTTCCTGGTGGTTTATAAAGCCTTCACCTACGACCACGCCTGCCCAGATGGATTCATTTACAAGGTAAGATGCAGTATTCAGTAGTGACGCAACACATCTGTGGGCTGCAGGATTATGCAGAGGGTCATAGGACATCCTCTCCACTTTGTGACAACAACTGTGCTAGTTAACATAAGCTACAGGTGTCTCTGGAGAATATGGATAATGGGAAATGGGAACACAGACTGTCAGACCTAAAATAAACAGGATGATGTGAATATACCGCTGGGATTTCAATATCTAAGGGCAGGATGACCAGAGGAAGGGGCTCATGATAGTGCACTGTAGCATATTTTGCTATGTAGCATAAAGTAGCTTGTCTAGTTATCTGTCCTAATCAACAGGGAGGATGAGTCTCAACAGATTTGAAATATAGTTTTACTAAAGGGGGTGGTGCCGAAACCTGTAAAAGCAGACATACTGTTCATCACTAACCGTAGTCTGGGCATGAAGATGTACGACATTATAAGTCACCTAAAGTAAAGCCAAAGAGTGGCTGACTCCAGTATAGATCGTAAATCTGGCCTCCTTCATGGTAGTGGATGGGACAAACTAACAAGTCAAAGTACATGTTAAAGAAATCTATACAAATAAAAGATTTTGGATAGTTACACTTTGTTCAAGTGTACATCTTTCTGATGTTTGGTTTAATAGTTTTTTGTTGATGACTGACAGATGAGACTCCTGTGATTGGTCAAGTGGATACATTGGTACTGTCGTAGCTCCATCCGCTGACCACTACTGACCTTCGCTCCAAATGTGTAAAAAGGCAGCGATCAAACCCGGGACAGTTTGGCCTATATAGTCATATAGAGTCTATGACATAGACCATATACAGTCTATGTCTCTAACAAAACACACACGTTTTAAATGAAACCCATGAAAGTTTCCTTGTTTTGACTGAGAAGTGACTTAAGGGGTTAATGAACTAAATAATAATAATGACACTAAATAATGTTTTCTGCAACTTCACCAAACATCCGCCTTGCAGATGTGCTGAATCCTCTTGATCGTTCACCATCTCCTTTTCTATACGTTTACTTCTTCCTGTAAATCATAACTCAAAGATGAGGTCATCTTCCATTAGTCTCTCAAAGGAAAAGGGAAAAACATGAAAACACTCCCTTCCTCCTTGACCCATTTCAGCTGTCATTACAAGATGAAGGTAACACGTCTCATCAGAAGAGCGATCATCATCAGTGATATCAGGGCTTTTATCGTGACCTGTGTCATCAGCTGTAATTTTATGTCTTTGTTCCTTAAAACTAAAGACGAATAAAGAGACTCTTTTGAAGCCCATAGCAGAAGTCATTAGCAGGGCTGACTATTAGAAGAAAATGAGACAAATGAGACTCACTGTCTATTTCACATTAACGACCACCTTATAACTCCTGATCCACATTAACCTGCACTGCCTGAGCTATCTGCTTTGGGAATGGGTCTTAAACCTCAAATATTAGCATTCGTGGAACAGCCCTACAACCAATCAAAGTGACGTAGGACAATTAGAAGCAAATTTGGTTTCTATAATTTTAGGTATGAGTGTGCATTGGCGGCACCTCGCTACCACAGCTCCACCCCCCGGATCAGAGCTGTTCAGACTGTCTCCAAATGTGCAAATATAACAATGCTCATATGGGAAAGTTCGGCTTTATCTCTGGATAGTGGGAGGAAGTGTCCATCTTTATATACAGTCTTTGAATGAGAGGAGGATCAGACCCATTTGCAAGAGCAAATAAAAAATGAGCTTTCTGATTTGTCTGCTTTCCAGGCTATATCCATATGGCTGAGGTAGTAAAACACGGAACAATCTGCTGTTCAAGTGCTGTATCACAGTTGGATCTTTAAGGTTTTTACAGTCTAGGGATGCAGTTTATCTCGTCCTCTACTTCCCGGTATAGATTTCCACTGCACTTAAAGGCTTCACGGTACTTTGTACGCAGTCACCTTGGAAGTCTGTGTCTCTGGTCAAATCCTTTTTTTATTTTTTTAGGTGGAATAAATCTAGTTTGAGGCTTATAACCTCTGCAGGCGCTCAGACTGCAGTCAGCAGAGGTATTATTAGCTGTGCACGTTCACCAGGTGCAAAGTTGCCGATGGAGAAAAACGCACGTGCACGGGCCGGCACGCAAAGTGGCTCGCACACAGCGACCAAGTTATAAATAAACAAGGCATTACAGGGCCAACAACAATAAACATGAACACTGACAGGATTATACGAAACCTATCTTGAGAATTGGCGATTACAAAGATGCTACGTATTTAACAGATAATGACTTGATGAATCTTCTCACACTGTTCTCCTTCTCTTGATGGCAGCACAAGCGCTGTATCCCAGCCTCTCTGGAGGCCTACTACGCCGCCCAGGACGCCAACTCGAGGGGCCGATTCTACACAGTGATCAGCCACTACAGCATGGCCAAGCAGACCACCTCGCACTCCGTCTCCCCCTGGCTTCCTGGAGGGGTGGCGGGGCAGCAGCACGACGCCAAACCCCCCGCCAACGAGGGCCACTGAGCTAGCTGCCATAACCGATGTTGTACAAACGCATACAGACAAAACGCAGACGGGACGACACACACACACGTAGGGAGAACATGTAGAAACGTAGACAAAAGAGGTACACACCAACACAGCAGCTACATATGTAATGCCAATATAGATTGAAGACGTGCATGCAGACATGAAAACACACAAGCAGATGCTAGGCCATATCGTCTGCCCATTTCAGAGAGCTTTTTCCACTGATCCTTTGCACTCGTTGGAACATCTTCATCGGCTAATATACATACACACACACACACACACATACACAGTCTGCTCTGTCGTTACCTTGTTTTCTCGCGTACCTCTTATTTATTATTTATTGACTGTCATTATGATATATTTATTTTTTAACTGTACTGTATGGATGTTTTCTATGTGATTACCCGGCAACTCTTTGTACAAAGGCACGAGTCGATGCTTGGCTCGACGCTTCTTCTCCGTGAGATTCACGTTCAAAGTGTGTTTACTGCAGAGTTACAGTACAGTTATTATTTCTTACCTTTCTTGTCCTAACTGTGCAACTTTAGGCATGTCTGTCAAACACCACACACACACACAAACACACACACACACACAGATCCCATTATACCCCAATCCAGAATAAATCAGTATGGTCTTGTATTGCTGTAACACATTTTATATAGAACATTTCAGTTCTAGAGAAGGTGTAATGCCTATGTCCACATCCACTGCACATCCTGGTTTGATTGAATTATTTTTTTCCCCATCCTGGTTGTTTAATAGCTCACATTCAATGACATGTCCAATGTGCTGTGTGATACATTTTAAATCCTCTAGTGACCCAAGCTGTACATAGAACTTTGAATTCAGGCTAGTTTTTGGTGTGTATGCATTGTAGTAGCTTTTCTTAGGAGGTTTTTCCTACTTCTACACATTGTTTCTTGTTTTTTTTCGGTTTTACAATTCCTCCGTGCGAGTTACTGCTTCAGCTGCTGGACCTGTAGCTCCATCGGACACAGTGTTGCAGAGAGAAAGAACATCGCCGTCTCTTGCCAAATCGTATTTTATCGCATTTTCGTTTAAGTTTGTAACGTTGGATCTGCTGTCAAAGAGCGCTTTTACGAGATATTGTGATGTTGTTAGTTAATATGTAGCGATACCTGGTGTAATTGATCAGTGTGCATCCCCGTCCCTCCTCTGTTTGATTTGAATTGAAAATAAAAAGAAGCTGTGACCTGTGCCGAGCGTGTCTGTCAGTCCCACCTACCGGCGCCTAATGCCGCCCCGAGGCAGAGAGACGTGAATGACAGTGATGACTTCTCATCACGGCGCATTCCGCTATTCACACTTTTCAAATCCACCTACACACATTCATATTACATGAGTGATGGTCTCTGCTGTGTGTTGATGTGTGTGTGTGTGTGTGTGGAACGTTCCGAGCAGTGAAAAGCAGGTTTGTCGGTAATGATGAGCGCCTGTGATTGACAGGGAAAGAAAAATACCTGTATCTGTAATGGCTGCTGAATGTGTTATTCATGTGCAGGGTCTGCTGCAAATGACAGATAAGGCCTTTGGTTTTTTCTTATGTGTAGCACTAACAACAGTGTCCTGCAGTGAGTGACATGAATAGCTGAATTTCCTAATTAGAGGCCTGTATTCTAACGAATCCGTCAGCTCTCGGTCTTTTCACAACACAGGAGCTGAATGCACCAGCTTCAACATTACTGAAATGCATGAGGATGAAAAGGCATCAAATCAGGGTAATTTATGTCTCTGTGACACAGTGGCAGCAGTAATACCAGCTTTTTCTCTTTGACGATAACACCAGAATCGTAGTCAACACTTTTATTCTTCACGATTTCCGCCATGATCCAGCTGCTGCTCACGCTCAGTAATACGTGATATGTTGTCGTCTGGCATAAAACCAAAGTATCTCCAAACAACAGATGATCATCCAGTCGTAAAACCAACTGTGTTCCCATTAGGGCCGGGCAGACAGCATCTTTAATCTGTGCTCATGGCCATGTTTTCTATAATTAGTTCACAATGGAGCCATTAAAGGTTTCTCTCCCTTTTCTCCCAGAATTACATGCTTTCTTATCTCAACATTAAAAGTGGTGTCACATGATGCTCGGGGACAATAGAAAGAAGCACATATAGAAACCATACATCATGGTTTGTTGAATGAAATTGTCAATCACTATCTGCATATAGTATTACATGATAATAAGAATTTAATAGACACATTTAAATTATAAAATAGACAGGCATGAATATCTGATGTTGGTTAATCAAGCAAATGAAAAATTAAAGATATAATGATCGAAAAAACATAAAAATCTAATTTTGCCATATAATGTTTAATTGATGGAAAACTATACTATTTACAACATTAATATAATGGTGGACACATTTTCTTTATCCTAAATCCAACTACTGCTTATTCAAAAGACATAAACAAGGACATTTTTAAGTAATTGACAGGAGTTGACGTTAGTATGTATGTTAGTTAGTAACATAATAGGATAGGGCAGTCAATGCTAATTCAATAAATATATACCTAAATAAAAATAACCCAGGTCTCTCTCAGTTTGTTGTATCCTTCTGAAAAATTATGATATAAAGCTTCAACATCAGGTTATTTCTGATTAAAATAAATATTTCATGTGATCGCTAGCACATATTCAATTTAGAAACCAGTAACTGTATAAAAAATGGATGGTATGACGGCTGGCCAAAAGTGAAGTCTAAGCATCTTGGTCGCCACCTGGTGGCTGGGGTGTAAAGACAGGTCATAAACTCTGCCTCCTCCGTGTTAACAGATGGCACATTAACAAATCCAAAAACTAAAAGTACACTTCTTTTCACACAGATGTTTGCTCAACTGTTCATATTTGATTTTAATTGGTTGTTTGATTAACTGTCATGATTGACAGGTGAAACTGTCCACAGATCGCTACTGCACAGACTCTGGTTCGAACATGGAGGCGTTCATATCAGTGATCTTTGGGCTTCATCTGTGGATAGTGGGAGGAGGTTGTGACCCGTCATCTAGCTTTACTTTCAGTCTATGCTCTGAAAAAATGGTGCATGACAGCCCAAGTCACTTGTGGCTCTTTGAATCAACATGCTCACAATAGCAATGCAAACTTGTTGGTGTTGAGCACACATTATTTTTTACAGTGCCCACCATCTCAGATTATCCTTTGCTAATTGGCACTAAAGCCCTGACAGTGATGGGAGTGTCACAGCACGTAAACCAAAGTGCATGACATTCAATTCTACGAGTTGCTGGATGTTGACAAGCGAAAGACGTCTTTCCAAATGTTTGCCGTTTTCTTGACACAACTGAATCAGTCTTTTCAAACCCGAGAGATGGTTTGCAGCGCTGACACGATGCTAACACAACACTGGCATGTTGTGACTGAAGGGGAGGCAGCTGGTGACTTAACATGGACGACAGAGTGTGCACATCATCCATTTCCTTCAGGTTGAATCGACAGTGACTCAACCGAGAGGAAATTTGTTGAAAATATGTGAAAAGTTAAAGAAAGGACAGAAACGGTTGGAGATGCACGTCCTCTTTCGACACCAGTAGAGGATGATGTAGCATCGCTGCATCATTTTTTATCGACTGATTTAAGAATCCACTTGTGAACAATCCTCACCGAGCCCATTAGACCATTCATTCAAGAAATACCTTTTTCACAGCAGCAGTGTCACTCTGACATGTCAAATGGCTTCAGAACTCCTATACGGACCTGATTACTTGCGAGGGACAATTGGCCATCAGATATGGAATGACCTGTGGCCCAATCCTCTCCGTGACCCTCTAATTATAGCAGCAAAAAGCTTTCGGCGCCACAATTCATGCCAAACCACTTCCAGCGCAGGATATTAGATGTGGAAATGAAGAAGGACTAATTGTTGCAGACAGGTCATTGGGGCTTTTCTCAAATCAGACATGGTGTTGGAGGAAAATCGGAAACAAGGGAGAGGGAGGTGGAGAGAGTGAAAAATTAAGGTTCTCCATTTTCTTGGCAAAGACAGAGATTAAGTCTGACAAGTGGAAACCATTCTAGGAGTCTTGGTCGCCCCCTGGTGGCTGGCTAGAGGGTAGGTCATAAGGCCTGCCTCCTGCATGTTATTGGATGGGACATGGATCAAACTAAAAAGTCAGAGAAAACATCAAAAATATATTTCTCAAAAGTGGTTTCGGTTTAATTTCTAAGTAGCAGGAGGAATTGAGACGGGTTGTCCATCTTTATTTACAGTCTATGGTCGAAATGAACAACCATACATATACATCCTTTCTTTTCCCTACACAATAAAATGGCTTGTGCTTGCTTCTCAGACTATATGGACGTGCTGCGTTGGACTCCTCTACAGAATGATGAGAACTGCCTCCTTTGTATTCAGAGTATCATTCCCCTTGTATACCTTTCCTCCTCACAATTGTCCTCTTTGTTTGATCGTCAAACTCTCTGTCTCTCTTTTACTCACCCTTCACTGCTGTCATCGCTTTTCCCCCTCGACTCTCAACTGCTGCTTGCTTCGAGGATCCGTCTCTGAGACAACGTAAACGTTAATCAACACTTTACTGATTTCATTGTTGAAGCGGCGGAAACATGTTCTGTGTCAGTAACTGCTGTCATATTTTACTAGATGATACAATTACAGATGTGCTCACAAACAATTGAAATTAAATTAATAACTTATGGTGAAGACTTTAGGTCGAAATGTGCAAGATGGCAGCGCTCGTATCTATATTTTGGCTTCATGCCTGGACTGTGGGGACACGTCAAAATGTAATCATGGTTACAAGAAGTGCATCAACTCCCTGTAACCAATCAAAACTCAGAAGTCTCAGTGGGTGTGGTATAAGATTCGTTAAGCACGGAGTAGTAAAGCTCTTCAAGTACATCGCCAATCTCCTTAGTCCCTGTTCTTCATCCACACTCTTCACAGATCCTGATTACAGCTCCTCATCATTCTGTAATTCCTGTTAAAGTCTTTAGTCTTTTTCATTCATACACCTTGATCTCCTCCATGAATTTGCAAATTTTAAAATCCCAGTTTTTTCCTCGTTTCAAAGCAGCTTTTGAGTCTGAGCAGTTAATAATAACATGACTACAGGATTTATTGATTGCCTTTAAATGCCTATTCATTCTAATTATTACATTATATAAAAGAGAATGTATGCAAAAGACGATGTTTTCAAAGCTCTTTGATATAAATTGTCTTATGTTTTTCAACAATGGAACTAAAAATAAAAAAAAGATTAGTCAGTCCTGCGTCCAACTTCCTTCACACCCACACACCGACACACACATGCACAGAAAATGAATATGTACTAAAATATACACACTGGGTAATGTGTGCTGTACACCCTCCATCTCTCCTGTCGGCGAGCTCCCCTGCTGTCAGAGAAAGGCTGCCTCTCAGCAGTTGGCCCTCAGAGGAAGGAAGAGAAGGAAGAGAAAGAGGGAATTAGTGTGGGAGGTGGAGAGAGTTAGAGAGGATTCACGTAAATGGAAGGAAGCAGCAGTAGTGCTAACCAGACCTGCACATCGACAGGTGTTGACATTTTTGCATTCTGTCTTAAAGTCAATGAACACATGATGAAAGACAGAGCAAAGAGGTTGTTTTTATATTAGAGTTATTAAAAATGTAAAATCTTTCATCTGGGAAACAACAGCCTCGGAATTCACAGCCTGTTTATACGACGGATTACAAACACTGGAGAGTCCAATCCAAACAAACAGCACTACAGTGAATCAGGATCTGATAACCATCCATCCATTCATCCATCCATCATCGATACTGCTCATCCTTTGAGGGTCGCAGGGGAGGTGGAGGCAGATCCCTGCTGACATGGGGGCGAGAGGCAGAGAACCCCATCGCAGAGCAAACATATGTTACAGAGACAAATCACCATTCACTCTCACTACAGTCACTTTAGAGTCTCCAATTAAAACTAACCCCAGTCTGCATGTCTTTAGAGTGTGAGGAAGCTGGAGAAAAACCTGTCCATAGAAAAGCCTAATACCTGAACAACTGACTGACTTATGAGAATCTTGTAATCTCACCGAGTGCGATCGATCGCCACGGTTAAAAACACTTTGACCAAATTATCAACAGCGCCACATGTTTCCAGAGGTTGTGTGGTTGAATTTTTCGATGCATGTGTCTCTCTTTCTTTTGCTGATGATGAAATTTGGCAAATCTTTGCTTTAATATAGATTGACTTAATTAAGATAAGTTGAATCTATAAACTCCTGAAGGGAATGGGAGTGACACTCTCACACCCGTCATCTCACACGCGAGAAGAAGATATACAATGCTAGAGTGTGTAAATGTGTGTGTGTACGCTTCTCAATTAATAATATATGCTAAAGGACCTAGAGTTCTAAAGTAAAGTATTGTAAAATTGTTCCATGTGTTCCTTTTTCATGACAGGACACACACTGATGTTTTTAAATTGACACTCTCTCTCTTTCTGTGTTTCTGTGTGTGTGTGTATTTTAGAACAGAACAAAGTACTGTATATTTATGATTATTGCATACATATAGAATGGACTTTCCATAATGAATGTAGAATGTATAATGTATCTAAGTGTGTGTTCCCTTGTGTGTGTGTGTCAGTGTGTGAGCACTATGTTCTGGCCTTTTTTCTTCCATTAAGAAAGATACCAGCTATGTTCCCAGACCCTTGCCTCTCCCAGGGTGCGCTCTCTGACTTTGGTTCATATAATATTCAAAATATTCAGCACGGTTAAATTATTTATGGGAGAAAATGTCTGGGTTAAAGAATGTAAGTCTTGTCTCTCTCACAGAGCGGCTAAAGGGGTCACATGATATTTAAGTTTCTCTGCTGTATTCGTTACCGCACAGGACAGAAAACATAGCTTTGGTCTTTGGTTATGATATTTCAGATCATACATGTGTAAATAAATGTGATGTTTTTTAATTGTTTGTCTCACATCTGCAGACACACACTTGTGAAGACGTGCACTATGATCAATCACACAGGATAAAATGAACATGTGAAGAGATTTATGCTTGATCATACTTAAAAAGGCGCACTCACACACAGATACAGACTGAGTCAGGCAGTCAAACACACACACACACACACACACACACACACACACACTCTGATCTTTGCAGCGCCGGGTCTGTGCAGCTTATTTACGACACGGCGCTCTCTGCTCGCCAGTCCCAGTGAAAGTGGGGCAATGGGATAATCCCCCGGTCAGATGTCAGTCATATTTAGGAGCCGGGGCCAAGACTGTGTGCGCTGCAGAATGCAAACCGTGCTCTGTGAGAGCAGGGATTACCAAGAGATAAGGTTAAATACCAACCTGGATACATTTCAGATGTATTTGCCGACTACAAGTGTGTCAATTTGTTGACTGATGTAAATCAGTCTTTTTTTCCTGAGGAGACTGGACGCATCAACATGGGTTTGTTACTTGTTAATTCGTGGTCATGACACTAAAGCTCAATGCTCTACTGGCAGGTCCACAAAACTCTGATCCCACACACGATGAGTTTCTGAGCCTAGCTCCTCTGAGGGAAGGAGTCATCTCCATCCTGCAGATTTATAATTTAGGTTACTCAAGTCCAAAACATGAAATATACACGTGAGATGTTAAAATATCAATAATAGAAGTTGTTACACTGTCGGACCAAAATCACGAACGGGGTAAAACTAACATTAATTCATCCCAGGACTAATCTGAGCCTTAAAGGTTATTTCAATCAACATTAATCAGCATATTTTACTATCTCAGCAGTTGTGTTTACAAGTTTTACATAAATTGAACTGTTAAATAGAGATGTCGTATTCATTGCACAACTCCTGTATTGGATTTTGTTAACTTTGCTAAAGTTGTGTTCAGTAGATTGTTTGGGTCCTCTTGAGTACACAACAGGTTGATGTGTGTGACTTTGAGGTTAGATCTTCACATTAGAGCATTTATTATAAGCAGAATATTTAAAAACAGTGCATATTATTTCATCATTGTGCTATTAAATTTTAATACAGGATTTTCCATTATTCATTTTATAGTATTTTGTTTTGCACATTAAAATCAAACCCAAAATTAAAAGGAATCATAAAACATTAAATCCGAAAATATATATTATATATATATTATATTCATAATATAATATATAATGTTATAATACAAACTTGACAAACAGAATCACCTCCTATTTGACTACTAAAATAATCATTTTTTTTGCTGGCTTTCTTCGACTTGCTGGTTTTATCCAGATTTTTTTAATGTGATTTATGATTCAGTCAACAATAATTCATCTGGATCCCAGTGTTTGCTTGGTCACTCTCAGCAAACACATGTATGTGGAAATTGGTTCCAAAAAAGAAGCTGTATCGAGAAATAATTGAGGTTTTAATAGTGTTAACATTTCCAAGTGAAGAAATCATGACTCACGTCTCTGGCTCATTAAAAGTCAGAGAGTTTATTCTGAGTTAATATTCACAACTTTCCTCACCTGTCCTTTCTCTTTCTCCTCCACTTCCCTCACTAATCATCCTGTAATGGCCCTTCACTCCCCGACGTGTCCGCCTCATCACTCCTTCAGCCGGCAATGGAACCTAATCACAGAGACACACAGAGGAAGAGAAATAGTCAAGGAGTCTTCATCCATCCCCTCTGCTTTGCTTCTGAGCTTCCTTATGTGTTTTGTCGTTTAAAAATCAACTCCCTTCATCTCGCAAACTGTCGGGTCCTGGCCCAAAGGGACTGGGGGGGCTGATCCTATGCAACATAAGTGAATTCGTAAGCAAACACATGACAGAAGGAATTCAGGGAATAAGACATGTGGAGCAGAAGAAGAGCAGGGTGAGTCACACAAACACACCCCCCCCCCCCCACACACACACACGCACACACACACACACACACACACACACACACACACACACACTGGGTCTTGACCTTTTGCTTTTCCCATAAGAGGAGCTCAGCAGGTGATTGTGACGCATATGGCACCTCTTTATTGTTTTACTTCCAATTTCTGATGTGTCACTTTTTAGAAACACCATCAATACAAGCCCATGACATTTTCTGAATATCTTACTCGGGGGGGGGGGGGGGTGAGGCATGGAGGCGATAGAGGAGTGGAGAGTAAGCATTTGTTGGGTTATGTGACATTAAGTTACAAATAACAAACGGGCATTAGTTGAGGCAAATATATTTCATCTATAATCACAAATTGGCCTGAGATGGTTTTACACTCTGTCATCTATACGACTCCCTCTGTCCAACATCTCCCTTTTATTAAGTCCATTACATCCATGAAGGACCAATTAATGAGAGAGGGGAGTCAGAGCTGGAGCTGCACAGTGTGGGGGAGTCGAGGAGGATTCTAAGGGTCGGTGACAACATATTGGGAGACATATTCTTTCAATATTAAATTATTCAGAACATGTTTTATTCATGATGCATCATAAATATGACTGTCTTTTTCATTGCACTGGAAAAAAGACAACATCGAAAGAGCAACTGTATTATATTTACAAGGTGCAGAGAAAAACATGGCTTCCGGAGACAAACGGAAAAAAGGAAGATAGGAGAGAGACAAAAGAAAGGGACAGCTTGTTTGTACAGAGGAAGGCAGGTATAGTATGTGCATGGTTGAAAACAACCTGTTAGCAGAGTCAATAGTGAAATAGGCCAGTTTTGCTCCCCTATATCAATACATCAATATCTTCACAGACAATTAAGTGTGTAGATTTCACTCCTCTTTAGCCGACATTTAATCGATGCAGGCAGAGCCTCAGAAAGTTGTTAAGAGTAAATCTGACGTCTCTGCCTCTGCTTGGTGCCAGTGTCTACAGATCCAGCTTCAGGCTGCAGCAACATGTCTCCCCTTCCTCATCCCTCATCCCCATTCTCATCTCCATCCCAATTCTCATCCCCATCTCTTATCCTCATCCTTATGCTCCTCATCCTTATGCTCCTCATCCCCATCCCAATACTCATACTCATCTCCATCTCCACCCCTATACTCCCTATCCCCATCCTAAATCTTCATCCTTATCCTCCTCATCCTCCTACCAATGCTTTTCACAAAGGAAGTCCATGAGCAGCATTGCGTTGTCACTCTCTCATTTCCAGGGTCAATAAGAATTTATTTCATAATTAGAACAGAAAAAATGGTTAGAAACGTTCAAGTTTAGAAAAAGTTTCAATCCTCTTCAATGACAATAATTCAATGCTGATATCATTTTCCAGATATTGATTATATGAATCAAAAACTGATGCTATAAACACAAACAGTTACTTATTTTGTAGTTGGTGTAAATGTATTCAATACTGGCTGCTGATTATATTCTTTGTTTTTAAACCTTCAAATCTTTGTTCTACAGACGATCATGCTAATTTATCTTAATTTAAGATATTAATCAATATTTAAGTTAACAAATATAATTAAATGAATATGTGATTAACTAAACACTCAAACCCAAAGTAGGGATACACAGTAAATTAGCAGTTGAGGCATTTGAAGCTGAATTATGAAACAACGTGTTATCGCTGCACTCTGGACTTAACAGGGTTGATGTTCGTGTTCTTACTTCTGCTTGAGTGCTACTAAATATATCAAGTCGCATCTGCCTTGAAGACCACTTTTCTTTGTCTACTTGTGTCATTTGTTATATTTAAATTAACTCAGCTGAACACGGTCACTAACACAATAAAGTGTCACTTCAGTAGGAAAAGGGGAAAGTTAGTATTAATTACTATTCTTCAGTGTGTAGAACTATCGGCGCTCGTGGTCACAAGGCAGGAAGTGAGTTGTAATGTATGTAAATGATGCCGACCAGCAGTTGCACATTGTTGCATGGTTTAAACAAAATCGTTCAGGATTGTAAATCAACCAGGAGGTCGCTTGAGAAATGGCACATGTAAGAAAAAGGGCATGTCCCCAGCCGTCTCTCTTTCTGGGCCTATCCATCTGATTTCATACTCGCTGCATGACAGGTTCGCTCCATCGAATCAAGATCCACAGCTGACAGCCACAGTCACATGCAGTGGTTACAGATATGTTCTGATTTGCACACAATGCGAACACACACACACGCACAGTCACACGCGGACCCCTCCGTCTGACTTCCTGTCTCTTCCTCTCTCTTTCTAAAACGCACACACATACGCACGCAAACAGAAATCGCACATGAAGTCCTGCTGTCGGTCCCTCAGTCCCGAGGCTGACGTGACTTGCTGGATGGGAGCGACCCAGAGGAAGATTGAGACAAACGCAGTCCACAGCGAGAAAGAAATATTCCATCGACTTTTCTTCATTTATCTCTCACCGTTTTCTGTTCAGCCAATGAATTAAACTACTGCATTGATTCCTGCTGCCCTCATCAAACATCAGAAAGACGATAAGTACGTGACTTCTCGTTCAAAACTCGACCTGACTGACGAGGCCACAAAACTGAGCACAGGCCTCGAGGGGGTTCACGTCAGGAAGACACTTTTATGAAAATCGACTTCTCTTCTCCAGACACGAGAGTAAATCTCTTCTCAATCCTCCATGAGAACACAGGACGTGCTGCTTCCTCCACATGTCCAGACTCATAAACTAACCACTGGGGGCAGTCTTAGTGTTGCCTATCACAACTGAGACGTTTGCACTTCTTACTCAACCCATGAATGAGTTCCGACCTTTGTTTGGGAATGTTTGTCTCTCGCCATCTTGTTCTCGGGCCAGCGTGTGCTCACCTTGTGGCGTCTGCTGCCTACAAGCAGCATGTGTCCCAAAACTTGGGCACTCGGGGTACATTCTCATTCAACACACACACAAACACACACACACACACCCCCCACATACACGCGCAAACAGAGGACTCTGGTGTCTGCCTGACATCCCCGGGCTGACATACACTTGGCAGATTCTGAACTGGACGGGTGCATCCAAGGAGAAACTGCTCAGCAAACAGTCCTCGGCTGGCATGTCCGATGCCGAGGGAGGATACAAGAGAAATCACGGTCTGTACATTTATTCACTGTATTGTAATCAGTTCTATACCCAGTTCTATACCCAGATGGAAGGTTGGGCTCGCTCAGTGGTTTACCACGGCTTAGATACACACGACAGCGGCAAACACACACACTGTAGTTCTCTTAGGCACAGTATATGAGCCGGGTTGCTTTATACTCGTCATGACAGAAAGTGTCACACAGATTTTTAGGCCAGAACTATGAAGTGTGTATACAGATGGACAACGTGACAGCTTCCCCAAAGTGAAGGCAAAACATTTGCATCGTCCCCTGGTGTCTGACTGCACAGTATGTCAGAAAGCCAGCCTCCTCACAGATGGCAGATGGAACATAGACCAAAATAATAAGTGAAAAACACTCGCAAAATATATTCATTTTAGGAATAGTCCTCATCACACTGATGTTCAAGTTGAGGTTTAGTAACTTAGTTATGTGAGGCTATAAAAATTGGACGTCTTGATTAACAGCTGAGACCCATTTTGATTGGTCAGACGTGTGTAGGTGGTACCTCGGTATTATGGCTCCACACCAGGATCAGTCCTGCACAGACTCTGACTCCAGCTGACGTCAAAAGCACAGGATGGTGGAACCTGTTTCTTAGATTCATTTTTTTAAGACGCAGGATAAAGTCTATGGCCTCAACCTAATTTATCTTTTACTCTCTTACTGGTTATGTAAGGGGGTAAGGACTAAGTATGAATGATTGGATGATTGTTCTGATTGAAAGGGTTTGATTGTGGACATATTATGATTATGTTTCCTTTTTGCTGTTGCACTTTAAAAAGATGCAGGTGCTTAGTGCACTGTATAGGCTTTGGATCTTGACTCATGTGGTACAGACCCAACTGACCAACCAAAGCTTTCAATGATCTGCTCAGTCTTCACGTATCACCCTACCTATCATCCCTGGATTCAGGGCGATGACTCAAACATTTTAGAAATTTCAGAAATGACTAAAAGAAGTGAATTGAAAAGAAGAATCTCTGCCGGACATTCAGTTCAGTGACTCGCCATCAAAATATCAAGCTCCTGGACCGATGCCTGGCTGGTAGCCTCCATCATCTCACACTAGAAGTCCCTACTTTGGAAAAAGGTTGTGTTTTTCTGCTTGCCTTGTTGCCACAGTAACTCTAATGATGCGTCATATTCCCCACGAGGAGAAGAGAATGGCTAAAAGACAGGACGGGACTGGCTTCCTTCTATTAAACAGCTCAGATTTCATTGTGTTTTCAAACGTCTTGCTGTCATGTACCTGACCTCGTGCCTGGTTAGTACAAACGTCTAAAGTATATATGTAATCTGCTTCATCATTGTTGTTGCTGTAGCAACTCTACCATTCCAGGTTTAAAAAATACTTCCTTTTTATTAATTCATTAGCCATGATATGTTTTTAATCATCTCAGTTTTAATTGATTTCGAGAATAACTCCAGGCATCTTGAATAGCGACTTGAGTATAATTTGTGTGGAGCATGCCGAACAGAGGCTTTATTGGACCTGATTTCCCTGTTATGTAAGATTAATAATGCAGTTTAAATAGAATATATATGAATATGATTAAAAGAAATCTTTACAAAGCATTAAAACTGCCTATATTACGATTTTTTTTGTGTGCCTTTTATCTGTACTTTGTCGTACATCTTTTGTCATCTGTTTTCATCAGTGTGGGTCTGTTTGGCAGTAATACACAAACAATACTAAACGCTTTTTCTAAAAATTTGGTTTCAGGGTGGGTTCTGGTTCAAGAAGCAACAAAATAAACTTTGGAGCAGATTCAATACAGGGGACGGAACACTACAAGATGTTTCTCCTCAAATCAGACATGCAAAGAGTGCTACTATATTTGAACAATTGAAATCTGGTGTGGATGATCTGGATATAGAGAATCTTAATACATGCATATATGCACCATGGTAATACAGAAGCCAGTCATCTTAAGAGGAGGGATGTTCTCTTTCTAGTTTGTGCAACAAAACGGTCTGATTAGTTACAAAGGTCAAAGTCTGCAGCAAATTAAATCCTTAACCCCAGAAACATGGCACAGGGCCTTTTTTTTAAAACGTATATATGCAGTATGCTAAGAAATGCTGAAAGTCACTGAACCATCGGCTGGATATTTTACTATTTAAAGAGATGTCTATATTCATAAAGAAATGACAAAGAAAACCTCTTCATTCTAAACATCACATACTTGCCCCTGCTTCATTTGTCCTTTTTATAGATCCTCCTGCAACACCCACTGGTGCTGCTGTACTGCACTCACAGTGTGCTTTTCAGGAATTTGCACTTAATCACCTCCGAGATGAATGACACATCCGGGCACACAATATATCAGAGTGTGATTATTATATATGGGGTCTGTGTAGATGTGCAGGGAGGAGTGAAGGAGAGCTTTTTAAAATCCATGTAAGCTGTTTACTGCTCTGCCGGAGTAAAATTCGGATATTTCCCTGGTATCAGGAAAACCTCCGTCATCCGTATGTTTCAACAGGACCACAGGCTCCTTTTTAATTTTTTTTTGAAATGCTGATGAAGCTAATCTCCATTGAAAAAGCAAACTGAACCTGGGAATGAAATATCTACAAAATTGTACGGGTACAGATTGTAGAATATGGTTAGGAAATGAAAAACGTCTTTGTTGTTTAGGCTATGAGACGCATGATATTGTACCCTGTTACACATATTATGTTTATAAGGTTCATTTGCATTTTTCTCATGTTATTCCTAATTTCACACTGTGCACCTGGAAGATACAGTCCCCTACATACCCCTGATTTATTTCATCAAGATCCAGGAATTATTTCCTGCCAAATCTGTGAAAATGTCAAATGCCCCCTTTGTTCAGATCTAATGGTTTCTCTCTCATAACCATGTCCCATCCTTCCACCAATTTGTGTGGGAATCTGTTGAGAAGTCATTGTGCAACATTGTTGAATACAAAATAACAAACCAACACACAAATAATTGGACCGGGGTGAAAACACAACGAGGTAATAAGCCCCAGCTTCGTCTAGGCTAGAATCATTCCGGTTCCCATCTCCCTGGACCCTACGCTGCCCAAGCCCACCACTAGTCATTATGGTTTATGTGGTAATTTCGTGTTTTTCTTGTCCCAGTTTCTCAGTTTTTTGCTTTTCAGTGTCAGGTACAGCCTCAACATTCTTGATTTGCACAGGTTTTGTATTTCAAAGTGAAAAATAAGGAGTTTACAAGATTTATTCATGAAAAACTGTTGCCCTGCTGCCTTTGTTGTTGCTGCCTCAGCTAGTTTACATGAGTATCCCAATTTCCAACAGAGTGAGTTAGTTCACAGACCTCGGCAGTAGATCAGTGGTGTAACAGCCTATAAGCAACATCTGTCCCCTTTAAGATACAATAAAATATATCACTATTATTATTTACACTTTCTCTCGGTGCACTTTCAATCTGTTTCTCTCCTGTTCATGTCTCATCCCCGGTGTCATATCTGCTCTGAATAATGCCTCCTGGATTATCATATGAAAGCCAGAGACTGAAAGACGAGTGCTATCAGAGAAGCTGCACTGAAAACCACACACAGAGCAGACACACTGGTAAACACACACACACACACTCACAAAGAGAGCAAATAGCCTCTTCGAAGATGAACGTGCTTTGAGAGAACTCTTCAATTTGAGGGAAGTAGAAGTGACGCTCACACGACTGCTGTAACAGACGGAAGGAGGATAAATTGTCAATAACAGCACAAGGCAGCAGGTTCTCTTTCTCTGGTGTTTGTGAGGAGTCTGACTCATCTGCAGCGGTGCCAGGAAACCTCTGGGAGGAGCCCACATAAGCTAATAAAGATGGGTGGTTCAGGCGGAGGATCATTGCATCGCATCGCTCACGTCCTCCGCAAAGACGATTACGCCCAGGAACTGTAATACCGGTCTGAGATCAAGACACTTCACTTTACATTATGGGACATTTTGCCTTCGGCCAGCAGTGGTATTGTATTTGCACTCCCACCGTCTGAGCAATTTTCAGAGCCCGGCTCTTGTCATTCATAAGGCGTCCGTCAGCAGCAGCCTGCAGCTTAAGGTGGAGCTGACTGGCATCCTCTGTTCTGTTGTTGCTGTGACCTCCCTGAAATCTGCAGCACTGGGATGGACAAATGAGCACTGAGCTGAATCACTCCCGCATGTACGCACATAACATCAAAACATGACGAATAAAGAAGACGATCACACATAGAACTAAAATAATGATAACGAATTAGGGCCATTTAAAGGGTAAACAATATGAGATTGAGAATAATATAATAATTTAAGGCCATGTGTCATTTTAAAGGAGGAAGAGCAGAAGATCAGTTTGTCGCCTGCATTTAAATGAGGAACGTGGAGCATCTTGTGAAGTTCTTCTTTAGGTTTCACAAATAATGGTATTCATAATCTGTTGTGACATCAGAGCCACATTAGCATAAATATAATTATATAAATATCAGGATTGTGAAAGAAACTGTGTCTACTCTGAGGAAAGAACATCACAGACTTCTGGTAAAATTATATTTTTTGGAGGAGGAAATGTTTGGCTGTGGTAGAATCTGAGGTTCTTAGTTACTTCTGCATGCTATTAAAAAGGGTTCCATGGTTTCTAAAGAAACATTGAGATATTTTCAAGATTTTGGATCAAGACGGAATAGAAATATCACAACTTTTTTTTTGTTACAAGTATTTCAATAACAGGAACCGTGAATATCATCGATTAACAAATCTTCACAATCGCTCTTTCAAAATACCTGATTTGCATCAATAGAACATAGAGAGCTATGATAAACAAGTATTGTGAGTCAATAGCTTTTTCCTAAATTAAGATAAGGTAACTTTAAGACACATTTCTAATGACATACTGGTGTAAAAATGCATGAGTCCAATATTAATGCAGGCATCAAATAGCAGACTATTTAAGAAACCAACCCTGAAGTAGATTAGGGAGAAGTTTGACTGCAGGACTTATTATTAAGCTGTATTGGCAATATGTTGGACTTTGTGCCTGAGGCTAGAGTGAGAAGCTAGTTTTTAAGTAGCCAACGGCTTCAGAGCCTGTGATGCAAGTGTGGTATTCGATGTGTGCATGGAAACCTGTAATGATGATACCCAGGGCTGGTGTGGATTAGCCTGACGCTCGAGGACACTGAAACACTGATCTTTTCTGGGATTCAGAGAAAAGTACGATTCTCAAGTTAGTGGAGCATCACATTGACCATTCAACCCCCCTTGCTGCTCAAAACTGTATACGTATATAAAGATGGATGACATTTTAGCTGTTAGTGAAACCAAATCATCTTGCGCTGCCCCCGGTGGCTGGATGCAGCATAGGTTGTAAATCTCGCCTCCTCCATGTTTTTTTATTATGCTCTTGTCAAATCTCCCGACAAGTTTATTATTACTAATTCATTCGATGTCATAAAAACTTTCCTTTTTTTATCTTTGACTTTGTTCTTTTCTTATAATTTTTCAACTTGAACTTTATTCATGTAACACTTTAAACAAAACATTATTGATAACACAAAGTTGTTTAAATTTTGATTATTCTGACTGGATTAATTACCTTTATTTCAATCAAGGATCATCAGTTCTGAAATGCTTGCCTGAGTCTGGGGGGAGTTTCACCATGAGAGGGAATTAAAACCTGCACATCAGCAGGCGTCTATAAACATTGAGAATCTGTGTGTGGCCAAAATATCACAACACAGAGAAGAATACATATGTCAGTCTGCGCTGCTCCATCCAACACCCAGAGAATAAACTGCAACGGGAAAATACTTCACTTCATGTGAATTGACAGGGAGGTAACATGGAGTGTGAAACTAATCCCTCATGGTGGATTTCAAACAACAAACAGAGACTGACGAGGAAACGGATTCTGGATGTATTTAAATTGGACTGATTAAAAATGTGTGTAACAAGCAGAGAATGTAGCATAACAGACAGAAGCAGTTAAAATCTGTCTCCCAAAGCCCCCCCCCCCCCCCCAACAACTGAAGCCTGAGCCAATGGAGTGTCCCTCCACGTCTGTACAGTAGCACTGTAGAGTCACGCTGACAGAAGGTTTAACTCATTGTGTTTTCAGTAAACGGCACAAGAGCATTTGGCAGAATTGAGCCGATTGTTTGAAGCCTGGGCTCTGGATGCAAACACAGTGCACGTGTCTCATTGTGTCGTCCCACACACTCACACGTACCACACTTGTTTGCCTCTGTTCTTTGTTTGTCTGTTTGTCTGTTTCTTTCCTTCTCTTTATTAGCGTTTACATCAACTCAAAACTTCGACGCAACAAAACTTTACCGTGCTTTATACGTAATTGTGACAATTTGTGTAATTTTTCCGTCACAAATCGTGGATATTTTACCAATTTTATCACATTTTAATAGCACAAGAACAAAGGAAAAGACAAACAAAGTAAAAAAAACAACCATGTCTGTGAATGCTCTAACAAAGCTCGGATGTTCCACGAGGGTTTCTGCAGATACTAAAAGTTGAACAATTCTTTTTCAACCGAATTACCACCAATCACATGAAGACATCCGAGGTCATTAAAAGAAGAAACCGTCGATTCCGTTTCAATAGATGAAATCTGTGATTGTCCCAAGCTGCAGCAGTAAATGGCATAATTAGGGTGAAGAGATGAAAACCTTCTGGCCTCTAGTCTGGATGTGATAATAAGATCTGTCTCTCTCTCACTCTCTCTCTCTCTCTCTCACACATGCACATGCACGCATTTATAGTAGCATTGAAAAAGTCTGAAACAGAAGATCAGAATCATTGGCTCTGTCCGTCACATCCTCCCTGGTGCTTAGAAGTTAGCATTATTTGAGGCGTACACCCTGTGCTCTCTGAGACACTCAGTCCGAGCCCTGCATGATAAGATGATCCAACACTCTCCGGTTTCTAGTGACTACACTTCAGTACCAGCATGTGTTATCAGGTAACAAACCTCTGACTGTATAAGTCAGAATAAAGTGATAATACAGCTTCTAAGAATTTACAAAAAATGGACTTTCGTCCCTCAAAACTTTAATCAAATTCTTATTCCCCACCCCCCCTCTTCCTTAGTTAATTAGGTCCCACTGAGATACACTATCTCTTCTGTCAGGGAGTCCTGGTCAAGGTGGGCAGCTTTAAAATGATAAAACAAATTCAATATAAATACAAGTGGGACAGATATAAAAATGCAGAAAATAGACACAGTAGTGGAAAGAATGACTTGTATCAGATCTTGAAAATAAATAATCAAAGCTGTAAGTCCATAAAACTGTGCAATGCCGTTGCCACAGAAAGGGAGGAGTGTGTGCAGGAGGAAAGGGATGGAAGAACTATTCACTGGAAAGCATCCTGTCCATAAAACGCATTCAATTATCTGAGACTTATTCCCTGTGTTTATAAACCTTGTAAACAAACCTCTTTGCATCAGTCCAAACAGGGGGGGCTGAAACAAGTATTTCAGACAGAGGCTGAAGAGAAAAGCTCCAGCAATGGAAAGTCCAAGGAAAGTGATGATAGAGCATGTAAACCTTATGAAGTAATAACCTAGATTAAAAGTATCAACCCTAATATATCCATGTCTCCTTGGACATAACAGTAAATACAAACAGGTGCCAGATTAATACGTTCATATGCTGTAGCTCAAACTAATGCAGTCTAATAGAATTTAGGCTTTTAAAAAGACAAGACGTGTAGCTGTTATGAATATCTCTGTACATGGTTTGATTTGTGTCTTTCTTTACCGCAGCTTGTTATTAATCATGAAGAAGTAAAGTACGCTGAGTCACTGCCACCTTTAGTATTTCCCTCATCGCCAATAACTCCTATGACGTCTCTGTGTGCGAACTCGCAGCAAAATGTAATTATAAAAAGCTGAAATGCCCCGGTGCGCTCCATTGTGAGTTCTTATTATGCTTTGTATTTTCCATAGGAGGACTTTGCCTTCTGTTCGAGGTTTCTATTCTCTCGCAAAGAAAAGACAGAGGCCACACACAGTCTACCTGAGTGGAAGTGCTTCTGAATCAGTTCCCCTGAACCATGCATATACAAAACCATATATAACCATATATTGACACCACAGACTTGTGAATATGGATGAAGGCCTTAATCTATTTGATGGAGTGATTCAAGTGTTTTGTTACACCGCTCATGTGGCTTGTTTGTGGTTTACAAAAAATTCTCTGTGTGTGCAATGTGTCTCCAGACCTCAGACCCCTCAGAGACACCCGGTGCTGCGATTTCACTCGTAAAAAATCGTGGGTGTGATAATTACAAGCTGCCAAACGAAGGCTGCGACCGAACATGGACTGTTATAATTCTGCTGTTGCATCCTGACGCCACATAATGAACACCTTTCAGTACACCCACCTCTCTTTCTTTATTTCACTCCCTGGGCTCCCCCCACTAGTTCCTTTCCCTCTTCTCTCCCTCGTCTGTTTTCGTCTCTTCCCCTTGCTGAGTAATTACCACTCTGCTGGAGCCAGATGTTTAAAAGAACAAAGCTTATCTTGTCCTTCATGAAGCAGGGATGAAGCTTGAACTTATTTGGGGAGTCTTGAACAGGAAGGACATTCTTTTAACTCCCGGGGGCGACCGTGTTTTTTAAGGTTTTACAGAGCAAAAAGAAAAATCCAGACCCAAGTGTAATGATGGTCGTGCTACTTTGATGACTTGAGTGTAAGAAGTGTTTTCTCACATTTTATCCCAATCAGAAGGAGATGAATGAAACTTTAATGCGGCCTGGGGATCGGGGATCATTGTAGCTTCGGGACACACTCAGAAATTAAATTCACGGATAAATATTGGATAAAACACTTTACAGTTCTTACATACAGCGTGGGCATCTAAGCGCAAGAATGATTGGGTTTATGAAACAGACTAACCCAGCTAAGACTGTGTATAAAGATGGAGGACATGAGAGCACCGCTAAAGTGAAGCCAAAGCATCTTGATGTTGGCTGGCTGCGGCGTAAGTCATGAATCCCACGTCCTCCATGTTAGCGGAAGCAGACATGAGCCAAACCGAAAAGACAAAGAACATGTTGTGATGTAGTTTTGGATTAATGTTTGTACAACAGGAGCAAATAGAGACCTCCCCTATGTACAGTCATTGTCTTTCCCTGAAATATTTATTACACAAATTGGGGCTTGGTAACTGTAACCAGGCCCACATGTGATTATAAAATGTCCGTCATGTCAGGAAACCAGATTATGTCAAAAGATGGGGCAAGAGGGCTCACATCTAATTCTGAAATATCTTAATTTGTGCACACTGGGAGGAAGTGAGGATGCATCGTCCATCTTTTTATAGAAAGTATGATTCAAAATCATTTGGATTTACTCAGCAGTATTTGTTTGAGTGTGCACAAGTGTCCAGTGACAGATGGTTCAAACTCGTCCCCAGAGCTGGAATAGGCTGATATCTCTCCACACTTCAGGGAGAATGATATCTTCACTAGATATAGGGAAGTATATAGGTTGTGGACTAAGGAATAGAGAAACCGAGTACCGAGGTGTCGACAGAGACACGGAGTGTGGCCGAAAGCTTTCCTGTAGCTGGAGGGAAGTTGTTATAAATGAACACTTTGAGCACTTCTTTGAACATGTACCTGCACCAGCAGCTCACTGAAAAGAGGTTGGGAGGTTTTATACCAGATAAATAAATCATCCGTCGTTCTGCTGGTACCTCCAGGGTGTCTGCGCTCAGCCCTGTGACTCTGCCTGCCTCGAGTGGACCAGGTCGATGACCAGAATACTGACATGCTCTGTGCTGTTGGTGGGTGAGGTGGGGAATGTGAAGTGTCTTAAGAGTCAGGTGGGCTCCACTTGGATTTCTGAAGTTCCTAACACTATTCCTATGGTCTGGTTGCTGATATATATGGGGAACAGTCTAGAAAAAGCCTAAAGTCTAGAAAAAATTAACATAAATTTCAAAAAGATCCCACATTTTCTTCAGATCAGCAAGTTACTTTTTTGTATCTTTCTATCCAAGATCCAAGATACATTTATGACCCATCTGGTGAACACAGCAGGACACACAGAGCAGTGGGCAGCCATGCACGGCGCCCGGGGAGCAGATGTTGGGGGAGTAAGGTGCCTTGCTCAGGAGCACTTAGACAGTGGGGTAGGGAGAGTCCTCTTGGACTTTTTTGGACAGATCCAGGTATTGTCCATCCAGGTATGTTTTTTTTTTTGGTTGTCACTCCGTGGAGTCAAACCAGAGTCCATCCAGTCTGATTTTCAGCCCATAGTCCAATTTTTCTGCCACTTGTCCCCCGCCCCAAGAAATCCCTGAAAATATTTTCATTAACATATTAACATAACATTTGAAAGTGAAAAAGAAAGTCCCAGATCTGCACCAAAATTCAATGTATTCTTCCCTGACCCACCCTCCATCCTTCCACCGGGTTTTGTGATCATCTGTTCAGTCATTTTTGCGTCACCCTGCCAAGTATCAAACTGAAAAGGACGAAAACACAACCTCCTTGGTGAAGGTAATAAACTCAACGTAAAAATAACTTCGACACAAATCCTAATACCAAACATAAAGCAAATTTAAATACAGAAGACAGATCACAGGCTCCAGACTGGAGCAGAATTGTGCTACTATTGTTAAAGGGAAATAACCAGCTGAGCAAATCTGTTTTAAAAGACGGGCTTTCGTGCTGGTTCACCATCAAACGTCAAAGAAAACCAGAGTCATACAATATTCATGAAATTCTACATATGCATTCAAATATTTTCCTTTCAGAAGTGTTAAAGCCTGTGGGTTGAAGGTGAAGTCTTCCCTTAGTGTTTCCGATGTAGAAGTGACCTCTATTTCACATGTCATCCATCCTGTCTCTCTCTCTCTCTCTCTCTCTCTCTCTCTCTCTCTCTCTCTCTCTCTCACTCTCTCACACACACACACACAGGTTTCTATACGTCATCCTGTTCTGCATTAGAAAAAAACAACAGGGCAGATTCCATGTGACCCAGAGACTCAGAGATAATGACGGTGCTCTCAGTTTCAGAGAATTGCATATGTGTTTTGTTTTCAATATATATTCATAGAGGTGAGCAGCTGTGGTCATGAATAAAATAAAAAAACACATAAAAATCACTTGCAGCTGAGAAAGACACATGTTATTATCTCTGATGAGAATGAACCCGTTGTTTAAATAAGTGTTAAGATGTTTTGGAGTGGAGCGCATGAATCCTGGAGAGACAAACACAACATTTAATGAACGAAACACAAGCTCACATGTCCACACACTATAACATAACATAAAAGCTGTTACTGATTCAGTTTGCTTGTGACCACATTTGTTGCCTGTTACTTTGCCTATGTTACAGAGACACACTTGAGCTGTGACTCATCGGGAACGGGATCCGCCAGTAAACAACACAATTCAAAAATAAAGGGCCTAAGTTCATCGCCTGCATGGAGAGATGGAGAAATTAGGTTTTGGATGGATGGTTAGAGGGACAGACAAATAGATAAAGAGATACCCTAGTGATAGAGAGATAGAGCGAGATAGATAGGTGTAGATAGATAGACAGACAGATGAGTTTTAATGTAGTGTATTGGTAAGGAAGAAGTTGACATTGACGTCATGTGGGAGAAATTCTATTGCACACTCACTGGAGCACAGGAAACAATATTGATCTCAGTAAATGAAGTGAGATGTGAGGGGGATCGGAAATGAGGCGAGCTGCTGCTGCGTCGTCCTCTCTCTCTCTCTCTCTCTCTCTCTCTCTCTCTCTCTCTCTCTCTCTCTCTCTCTCTCTCTCTGGGGACTCTTGTTCATGTCTGACTCGCCCATTTAAGTGTAAAGGAAGCTGGCAATTTTATTCACAGTCCATCTTAGCAGACGAGGTTTGCTCTTTTTCCTGTGGCGTTTTGCACTCATCTTAAACACTCTTGAGTTTTTCAATATCAAGAAACAATCATTTCCGACCGGTGACCTGTGCCGGCGTACTGGTCTCACACACTTGAGACCCGATCGAGATTTCACCTGCGATGACATGTGTCACTCGTATAATTGAGTTAAGCAGTGCGGCCGCTGTCAGGACTGGGCTGATTGCTTTGCCTGTGGTAATGTTTTCTTTCTGAAACTGCAAAAGAGACATGAAGGACCCTGACACTGCTGCAGCACAAACAACTGATTATGTTCTCTTCACCTGTTTATTCAAACTTTATAAATATTGAACAGATAACAATTAGGAATGCATCAATAGAACAAATAATGCTCTTTACACAGAAAACATCAGGACGAGAGCAATGCAGCATTTCAACATACGTTTCTGAAAGAAAAAGCACTTTGTCAAACAAATAAAATCATTATAATTCACCACCGAGATCAACTTTGGGCATGTCATGCAAATCCAGTGACAGAAAGAGTCAAAACAAAGAGAAAATGATACGATAATTCAGGATTAAAACACATTTATCTTTCAACGTCCTTTGGCCCCTAAAATCCGACCTGCCAAGTGTGAAGCCAATAAGATGAAGGGTTCTGAATGAATAAGATGGATCCCAAAAGTGAGGTCAAATCACTGGGATACTGGAAAATGTGTCAGAGAACATCTTGATCTATTAACAGTGATTTTGTCTTTTAATGAAGTAGTTGCTCGTTTTACCAAAAATCAGGTTGTGTAACTGAAAATCTGCTGAGAACAAGATGCTCTCACTGATTTGATACCAAATATTCACTCAGTTCCCTCAATCAAGAGACGTGGAAGAAACAAATGAAAAGACAAGGAAAAGATGGAGTCTCTCACTGGAAGAGGGGAATGTACATAGAAGGTTAAATCTCCACGCAGCCTAACCTGGAGTTTCAATTTGTCTCCTCACTGAGACAAAGATTTACTTCACTATTTCCCGCCTAAGAATGATCCATGAAATGTTTATTCCTCCCTGCAGCATCGAGCGGAGGATTTTTCATGCTACGTTGACTCAGTGTTTACTACATCACATCAGACGATCCTCTGCTTCAGCCTTAAGAGCATCTGTCACATTCGGATGCACAAAGACTCTGCCAACAACAGCCTCCTGTGCCTGAAGATGAATGGGCATTAACATCTATTCTGCACTTTTTTTTGTTCTTTCTCCACTTCTCGGAGTGATGTGAAGTGAATTAAGTTTTATCCCTGAACACACACACACACACACAGAGGGACACACTCACAGACACACTTCCCTAGGTTGTGCTTGACATCTATCACATCTGACACATTTTCCAAAGTCACAGCTACAGACAGTCACATATGCATCACCATGTCGTCCTCAAAATCATCAGCACTTCTTAGGAGGAGAGAGATGAGTTATACAATCCACTTTATATCGTGTGCGTGGATGTGGTATCAATAATCATGGATATGAGGAGGAGTATTTGTTTTTTTTTAATATACATTTTAAGGGTCTTTGTTAGTGTTAGTAGAGAAATGATAGGAAACAAGACACTTGTCGCATTTCAGTTCGTGGTCGTCATCTTGGCCCCTCAGCTGCGTTGGTGGCTTTTGTGTTTTATTCTGTGAATATACACAGATTTATGTTCTTGTTATAAAACCTGCCACTCTCCACTATAAGGATTCAAATCACCAGTAAATCCCTAAACAAGCAACCAACTCTCCTTAGCTGGAAAATAAAACCTGTGTCTAATGATGGAGCCACGATATGATGTATTCTTAAGGTGTTTCAAGTCGCCAAGTGTTTCTGTGTTGTTAGTAGGGTAACCATGTGTAGGGTGACTTTTTGTCTTGTCCTTATTGACATGCCCCAATTATCATGGTTTGCCAATTTTGACAGTGTTTTTTTTTATTGTATCAAGAAGGCGGAGACGTGAAGCAGTTTGTTGAATCCACCAAAGAACACATGTACGAGCAAACCTCAAAGAAAAAGTACGAGGGGGCTAATGGACGAGATGCTCTTTCATCAGTCAGAAATATTCATATGCTCCCATGTGTTTCGTTATTCTTGCCAAATACAAGATGCATTTAGCAGTCCGATGATAGAGAGACTAAATAAGAGGCTGTGGCTTCAGAACTTGCGAAAGGAAAGAGGGAGAAAGGAGCCGTCGCGTTAATCGCTCAAGGTCAGAGCTTCGCTATCTGCAGTCTCCCTGAGTGCCAAGCAGCGTTCTCCCTCACAGTGTGGGGATGTAAAGAAACAGGGGAGGAAGGGAACAGTGGTCTGTGGGTAACTGGCGACTCCAGGCTGCAGTTACAAGGAATTTAATGCTGCCGTTAAGAGCCTGGATGTATCCATCAAAATGTCAATATGGGACGTAACACTTAAAACTGCATTAACTGCAAACTATGATGATTGCTAATAGACAAAACCAGATATTATCTTGCACCCTGATAAGAACACCGAGACTGAGATCACTGTTAAAAAATAGTGTCCAAGACTTTTTTGTAACTCTGGGTAAAGTGAATTTCTCTTTGCACCCACATTTGTCTAAAATCATGTTCAGACATGAACTCCGGAAAATGCCCTGAGATATTTGTGAATATATTTGTATTTTTGTTGGCCAGATCAGCCCCTCTGGAAAAATTCTTAAAAAAAACTCAGATTTCAGTTCACGTCTGAAAAGAACTCAAGTTTAACTAACGTACCAATTAAGGCGTCATCGGAGCGATGAGAGTTAAAAGATATTACACCGTGTAGTTATCTGTGGAATGCATTCGCCCGGCTCCAAACACAACTTGACTTTCAGAATATTGCACTCTCTTTGTGAGCTAAAACCTCTCAATCCTCCAATAATGAGAAGTCTCCTCACTCTGGGTGTGGAGTTGCTGACACAAAGCTTCAGAGTGATACACGGCTTACGAGTGTGTGACTAACAGAAATGGAGGGATAATCCCCCTCACTGCTTGGGTCTGCAACCGACTGGCTTTGGGAAGAAGAGGAGAGAGGCTGATACCCGGGCCTTTCATCCCCGCAAGATAGACGGAGAGAGGAGGGAGAAAGGAGAGAGGAGGAGAGGGCAAAGGAGAGATGAATTAAAAGAAGAGGAAAAAAAAAAAATCCCTTGCAGCCGGTTCATATTGTAATCACCATGGTAACGACGAGGAGGAGAATGGCAATGGTTTCACCGTGCACCCGGAACGGTGCTTTGCTCACGAGTCAGGTACTAAACAGAGAAAACCTGATAACGACTCTGGGAGAAAACTCACGAGGAAGAAACGTGTGACTGTTGTGGAAGCTGCTGTTTTATTGTGTGGGTATTAACCGCAACAATAAAAGCACAACTTGTGACTGACTCCAGAGAATTGTGTGTTGTGTTGGCACAAGAAACAGCATCTGAAGCCGCTGATGCTGGAATCCGACTAGCTTCTATTCATGTTTAATTGTTAGTTCAATATCGCTGTTAAAAAGGCACTAGACCACATTTTATATCAACCATGGATCAGATGAAATATGAAAAGAGTTGTAATTATTGGTGTGGAGCAGCAAGTCTCGGCTCGAAAAACTTCCAGAGGATCAAAATGATTTTAACTTCTCTTATTTAGAGAGATTCTTTATTTCCTTTAAAAGGTACATTTCACCTTTTCTCATTTACTTTTTTCTTGTAGAACCTGCAGGAATTTCCACTAGTTACAAGTTCTGTGTAAGTTTGTCCTTGAATTAACATTCAGTCAGATGGTCGTTGATCAGGCTGCTGAAACACACACACACACACACACACACACACACACACAAACACACACACACGTTAAATGAAATGTGCGATTTCATTTTGCCCCTGTGTGGGTTTCTGTCTCTGCTGGACAGAGCCTGTAAACCCGTTGCCTCCAGGCTGACGGGTTAAGGATATCAGGCAGAATATCTGTGGATCCTATAGCGTCACGACTTGAGAACATACACGCAGGCTAGAAACTGAAGAAATGTACAAACTAGAGGAGGGAATGTGCTGGTGAGGGTGAGAGGAGGCTCCTTTGATCCGAGCAGCTACTAATCCCAAAGACATTTCAATAATTAACTAAGATAATCTCACTGTGGCAGAGACATTAAAAAGGCTGCCATTTACTTTTCTACACTCTAGGTAAGTAAAAAAAATCTAATTCCTTGTGTCCTTGTCTAATTAGATCTCTAGTCAAGCTTTGCTGGGAATTATGGGATGTTTCATACTATTAAGAATGATGGGAGTGAAAAACAATTTCCCATCACAGCAGGTTCAACCCAACCACCAGACACATAGATCATAGACTGTGTGTAAAGGTGGACAACATTGCTCCGAAGCCAAAGCATCTAGATCGTCCTCTGGTGGCTGGCTGCAGTATAGGTCGTAAATCTTACCTCCTCCATGTAAGTGGATGGGACATGGACCAAACTGAAAGAAAAACATCTAATAGGTCTCTCTGAAAGAAGACTTCGGTGATTTTAGTTACTTTTTGAATAATAATAATGAAAACAAATAAACTGTTCGTACAGCAAATCACACTGATGTGTATTCTAGTGTTTCCAGTAGGTTTGGGTTAAATTGTTATTTAATGCTAGCAGGACTTTGATCACTACTGCACAGACTCTGGCTCCACTGACACTAGATAGCAGCGTTTGTATGCAGAATATTTTGGCCTCGTTTTGTTTATGGGAGGAAGAGGAGACATGTTTTCCATCTATATATACAGTATATTGGGTAGATAGGTCAATAAAGGCTTCATGAACGACTGTAATCGACAGATCTAGAGAAAATTGGCATTTATCACATATAAAAAGCTTAACTTCACTTCCTCCTTTGACCTGAAGCTGCTGTGCAGACACTTTGAAGCCAAAATGTAACTAACTCCATTGAAAACAGTTGCAGTAATGAACCAGCTCATTATAATACGCAAATCAAATTTGTCACTTGCCACGGCCATCTGCCGGTGCACCGCTAAATTCATTAACTTTGCCAAAAGCAGCACAAAGGAGACGCATCGATGAACACAACGGAGAACAAAGCAAATCGAGGCCCACACGTAGAGAGGCATAATTTAAACAAGGAAGTGTCAGAGGTGGTCTGAAAACCCATCGATCTCAAGTTTAATTGTTCTACGAAAAGAAAAACAAGAGAACCTTCAAACTTCTGCGATTCTTCAAATTTCACAACTGCATCCTCTGCAGTGGTTCACTGACTACTCTTATCTGACATTTTAATGCAATTAGAAAACAACCAGCTTGTTTTTCGGAGCTCAGCATCCTCACCGTTCACCCATAAAACAAAGATGCAGAGTATTCTCAGTTTTTGCACCCTGGACAGGTCACTGGTCTGTCACATGGCTGACATTTAGAGAAAAACAACGGATTCACGCTCACATTCACACCTTCGGGCAATTAAGCTGTCAGTTAACCCACCCAGTATGTCTGTGGCCAGTGGGAGAAAGTCCCAGTACCCAGGGAAACCACCCACGCACTCACACTAAACCCAGAGCTTCCTCCTGTGAAGCGACATTACTGTAACATGGTGGCAGTGTCGTGGTTACATCTACAACATTTTAATACTTCATGCATGTTTTTTATGAAACATCCACTCGTCCATATTCAATCTAAGCACAATCAGCCTTGTTCCATATGTGAGTCTCTATAAACTTGAGGAACAATGGCTGATTGTGTTGGTTTCATGCAGTTCCAATGTTTTTTCTAGTGTCAGCATTGTTTCCATATCTGATCGTTGCAGTGCTGCAAACGTTGTTCTAGAGTGGTCTGTGAATCAGCAGGAAACTTCCTGAGGAAATGTTCCTTCTACGCTCAATGCAAGGGCAGAGTGACACAAACAGTGACACCACACACGGGGGAGACATCAGCAGGGGAGCATTTTCACTGGAGCTCACTGAAGGAAACCAATTAATTCAGCAAATAAAAAAATTGGAATCACTTGTTCATCTCAGTCGGATGTTTGGTTTATTGATCTGTGTTTACAACAACAGTATGATATAAATAATGATGGTTCAATAAAAAGCAACGATGGATAAATTCCGTTTACCTTCTTCTCTCTCAGGGTCCTGGCGTCGGCCATATTCACAGCAGATGTTTTGACTTGTCACAGAGGAGGAAGTCCAGATGTTCCTGATAACATTAACCACAACTCTGCTCTAGAGTCGTGGTTAATGTGCTTCTCTTACTCCGACTCATCTGCTGTAAAAATGCAAATGCATTAGTGCACAGAGCAGCATTGTCCTTTTTTGACCATAAACAAATATAAAATCCATCTAATAATGGTTGGGGGGAAAATAATCAGATCCTATCAGGCAGTGCACAGTTTTTTATATTGTAATAATATTGCTTCAATATGACATCATTGGATATTTGGTTTAAAGCATTATTTCATTGAAAAATGTCATTTTCTGACTTTGTAATGTCATGATGATGTCATTCTTGCATATTGCATGAATTATGTTTCAGATGTGTCCATAGTCCCACAGCAAAACCTTAAGAAATGCAATTGAACTAAGCATGACTTCATATACTGATTTCTCTCCACCACTTCATGACATCATTTACCATATGATAGAATGTGATGGAGAATGATCTTCTTATATGAGCTTCAGTGTGTTGTTGAATGATTTTGTACACACACACACACACGCACACACACACACACACACACACACATACACACGGCTGTTAATGCAGGGTGAGAAACTTCAAGAATGCCAGTTAGCTGGAAGTGGAGAAAAGGGGTTTGCATGATGAGGGGAATCCAAAACGGCAGCTGGCAGTTTGACATGAACTTGTGTGCAACACAAATTCAGCCCTGACAAACAAGCACGGGCAAATCTGGCACATCCCCATGCCTTGGACAATAATGGGGTTGGGCATGCACACTTCACTGAAAATATCAATATTCCTATCAGCTGAATTGGTCTGTTCAGCATGTAAAATATGTGCACGATCAGGGGAACATGCAGATACATTGCATTTTCATCAAACGTGTTATTGAAAACTGCAGCCGAGGTTCTGTGATGATATTTCAATGCTCACAGCAGTTAAGGGCTAGAAAATGCATTTACCAGAACAAAATGGAGATGTCACTGTATTTAAATGCTAATATTGTCCTGGGCATTTGTATGACCCTTGTGAATGCATCTTAAACAGGAAATAGAGGTAGATCACATCCTGTGCTGAGCAGAGCCGTGACAGTGTGATGCATGTAAACAGCGATTATTCACTTCTCTCTGTGTACTCCATTACATCCATTCATATGTTTAAACTGTGCATCAGATTCCACTTTACTCACCAAGATGCTGGTCAATGGATCACTTGCTCAATGTTTCCACTTATTACTCATAGAGGCAATCAGCAAAGCTCTGGAGAGAGAATGAAATCAATCATGTATTTATTCTGAAGCATCACTGACAAAAAATTATTTTTCTGGTATTCACACACAGAGAGAAGTGTGTGTGTGTGTGTGTGTCTGTTCGTGCAGGGAAGAGTGAATTGTGCTCAGCAATTAATCATTTTATACCCATATTAGTTTGGTCACACTGTGCATGTACAGCTGCATGCCTTGAGTGTGCGTCCTGTTTCTGCAGAATTTAGGACTGAAGAGACTCACACACACACACACACACACACACTCACACACACACACACACACACACACACACACACACACACACACACACACACACACACAGATCCTGCAGCCAGACGTGAAGGGGTAAACTCTGAAGTACGTGGACAGGGTATGAATATGTGCTGGACTGTACAGGCCTCAGCTCTGGTGCAGTGGTTGACAGCCTCTGCAGCACAGATCCCACCTGATGGGAGGAACCTGAACGCACCAACTCTCCATTCACAAAACCCAGTGGGAGTAACGCATAGAATCCAATGTCAAAAGCCAAGAAGGTTGATATCATTTCCAACTGACACTTTCATCTTCTTTCAACATGTATAAACTGAGTCTATTCAGGCATGTTCATATAAATAAAAAACTGCTGATTTTCATTAGAATGAAAACCAGCGGATATGCAGGAGATTATACAACATCAACACTCAAACATTACAATTATCTGTTGTGTAAGGCTGAAAGAACAAACTCAATCTCCCTTTGATGTTCAAGTCTCAGGTTTGATTATGTTTTCTATTTTGTTGATGGGATCTCGCCTGTCTCGTGTTATCATCAATGGAAGCACAGTGACATCTAGTGGCCCGCATGCAGAAGTCACACAGTGTCAAAAAATTAGGTCTCTGGACAACCTGGAGATCTACACTTGTCACTTCTATGGACTGCTTCTGTCTATGGTGATACGTTTTTTGAATATCAGTCACTTAGATGAACTAGAGAATGGCATAACACTATAACGAATGAAATCGCCTGTACCTGACAATGTGAACTTGATCATTCTGACACATAAAATAAGTTTCATTGTCTTTTCTTCTCCGGTATATAATCTAATTGTGACTATAGGCCATAGACTGTGAATAAAGAAGGACAACGCGTCACTTCCGTCCATCATCCTGAAACAAAGCCAAGTCATCCTGGATACCAAAGCTGCCGAAATTCTCAACCAATCATAAACCACTCTCAGCAGTCAATCAAAACATGTGAACCTGTTTTCCTTGCATCAAATAACTCATAACAACCAATCCTACAGGACAGAGTCAACACTAAGACGTACCTCAGTGTGATAACTACCTTAAATGACCGAAAATTACACAAAAAGCACAACCAGGGAGGAGGTGGGGTAATGACCTATACTGCAGCCAACCACCAGGTGGCAATCAAAATAGTTTGGCTTCACTATTGGAGAGCTGTCATGTCGTCCATCTTTAAACACAGTCTGTTCAACGGACGTGTTGAACTGTATTTGCAGCAGAAAATCCTGTCATGGGAATTTAGTAATGAGTGGAAACGGGCCTATGCTGCTATGTGCTATGCTGACAATTTCTCACATTTAGCAGTTTGTGGCTAATGTTAAAATTCTGCTTGAATTTAACCTCATTGTGGGTGAGAAACTGGAAATGTTCAGACCAGGGAGTCTCAAAGATAATTGATCTTTCAGGCGGTTCATTATAACACACAATCCAACTTATTAGTCATAGTATCTCTGGGAAAGCAAAGTAAAACTCCATATTAATTGACTATCTGCAACTTCAAAGCACATATTCTATTAGCATAAAAGACTGTTTAGTCCAGGGTAATAAAATCATTTTCCTGGAGTTATCACATAATGTTTCCCTTGAAGCTTCCAGAGCAGCAGCAAATAATTTCCACTCTACAACTAACTATAACTGCCTTGTTGTGTCACTGCCAAATTACAGGGGTTTACAGTATAATGACTCCCTGTTACAGCAGGGCCTGTCAAACAAACACCATCTGCAGTAAAGACTTAAGGACACAAAGGATCCATTTATCTCTAACAGATTTCCTCACATTTTGCAGACACTGAGAGGTTATAACATTTTCTCCATAGAGGCACCGTTTATCTTGTCCGCTTCACAGGAACCATATAATCACTCTGATGGGACCGGAGCGGTGTCATTTTGTAAGTTACACTGCGACTACTCAATTACACTTGACTCACTTCAAGCCGTGAGATGACCCCACCTCCAGTTCATCAGTGACAGAGCAGGGGAGAGAGACTCCATCAAATCAAATCAGACTTTGTCGATGAAGAGATTTTCGTGCAAAGCGGCAGTAAAGGGCGCTAAACAATAAAGTTAAAATACAACGATAGAATAAAACATGGGAATACAGCAATGCAATAAGCAAGTAAATATAGAGATGAAGCTAAATCAAAATGTTTTCTGTTACAATGCAGGAAATCTAACACTGGCCTCACCCACCAAACCTGTCTGAACACACACACAAACTTAGAAAACCATTAAAACAAAATGCCATCCATTACTTTCTCTGTGTAATTTGTTTTTCACCTTGGACTCTGAGACGGACATAGATTATACACTTTGTGAGACGTGAGGCTGCACGGTGCCAGCGTACACCTGGTTTCCTCCAAACACAGACGTGCACTCCGTATGATGTCTGCTGCCTTTCGTCTGCCCCCCCCCCTCCTCCCCTTTTCTCTGGATCCTGATTTATTATCCCTCATTTCAAGGATCTTCCAAAACCTTCTGCTTCCAAGATCAGCGTGTTCACTGCTACTCACGAGGACTTTGAGTGAACGCAGCGATAACATGTGAAGCGTCAAGGGGCCATTTGTTTGGGTCATATTGTCAGTTGTACTTGCTGTGACACTGACAAGGACAGACACTAATCTAGGCTGTGAGAACAAAAACAATCGGGCTGTGAGCACCGGTTGTATTCACCAGGGGGAGCTATTGCACTTTATTGCCCTTAGTCCAAAAAAAGAAGATGGAAATACAAAATAAATCCTGTGTCCGATCCGTGTATGGATTTATTACCACATTAATTAAAAAATCTATAAATAAATACATAATGAATTATAATCCTCTATTTACTAACCATAAACATATAATAATAATGAATTACCTTGTAACATTGACTGTTCAGAGATTACAACTTTTTATTGATGCATACTCTTATTTTATGATTATTAATTAATAAATTAAATTCTTGAATACCAAACTTTGACATTTGTGGTTCCTTGGGCACCAGGAAATGATTTAGGTATTTTGGAAACACAACGATAGGGTAAAGAAATATCCACATATTCGTGCCGAAGGAGCAATAAACAGACAAATGGGATAAACAATGTCTCTAATTTTCTAATTTGACGAATGATCTTAAATAACATCTAGTTCAGTCTGAATGAGGACATTTGGATCATGTTGTAATGTATCTGAGCCCTTACACAGATTATGAAACAACGTGAGGGAGCTGATACTGATTTGACTGATCACTAGAATGATGGAGACATTTACTACTCTTTGAAAAATGTCTCACGGGAAAAATGGAAAGAATTATAGAAAACTGTAAAAGGCTTGAGGACTTGTTGAAACAGCTGCTGGTCATTTGAAACCAAACAGATCTATTATTGTCTGTTGGACACGAGGACAGTATAAAGTCCCTCTGTCGCAGAGACCTTTCAGTTTGGAACCGTAGCTGCAAGAGCGCCGCGACATAAAAAATATAAAAATCTCTTCTTCTGCATTTCCTTCTACAGCCAAAGTCGCAGAGGCAGACAACACAAACTTCAAAATGTCTAACCACAGCAATTAACAGTTGATTTGGTGTAATTTGAGGGGAAGAAACTTAAGTGCTTTTGTGTGAATAGCGAAAAAACAAACAACAGGAAATAAAATTCAGAATATGTTTTAAACGGTCATTTTCCATTCCCGTAAACTTACCACACACCACAAACATGCACGCATACAGTCACACACACACACACACACACACACACACACACACACACACACTCAGGCATACACACATCCTCCCTCTCCAGAGACAGCTCTAATGAGGATGAGCTGTGAACAGGTTAAGTGACAGACTTACAAAATCAAAAAACAGGTTCTTTTGTTCGTAACTCAGCCGCGACATTTATGAGTGGATCCATCATAATGGAGGTGGTTAGAGTTTCCTTGTTGTGCCAGAGACTCCTCGGAACACAATGAGACCAAACTGACCTGCTGTTGGCAGCAGCTGTGAACAGGAACATGAGGACCGTCTCCATGGCTGTTCTGTCTCTGTCTTTTTGATTCAACATCTCTGTCTCATCGCCGGGGGACATCTGATATCCTCCTCCAGTGGGTTTAGCCCAGAAAGTTAATGCAGCACGATGACAGACAGAACAAGGTGCAGAGGCATTTCCACACAGGTTCGCTCATAATGAAAGAGCCCATTGAATCAACATGATGAGGCAAGAAGGCAAAATGTAAGGATCCATACATATCATTATCTGGTCTCATCCGCATTGACTGACTAATTCATCTTTACCTCTGCCAAGAGGTTATGTTTTCACCTGTGTCTGTTTATCGGTTTGTTACCTCTGCCAAGGAGATTCTGTTTCCATCTCCGATTGTAGTAGTTAGTGCGATTATGCAAAAATGACTCACCCGATTTCACCCCAAGGTCTGGGAAGATCCAATAAAATGTTGGTGTGGATGTAAATTAATGGGATGCAGGAATTCGTTTTTGATTTATGTTTTATCCATCCATCCATCCTTCCATTATCGGTACTGGTTATCCTAATAGTGCCAATCGAGAGGGGGGGCTGGAGACAATCCCAGCGGACAAAGGGAAAAAGATGCTGGAAATGTCGCCAGCGTATAGCAGGGCCAACACAAACCTTTTCTGTTTTGTTTTGAAGATAGTTTCCACCGAGTGCAAGCGCAAAATGGGGAGAGAATAGGAACCACACATCGAAAAGGTCCAACTCAGAGCCGAACTTGCGGCCGCTGTAGCAAGACTACAGCCCCAATCGTGAGGGGGCTGTAGGAGAGCAAGCAGCCATTATAAAAACATTATGTTTTATGAATAACAAATAACTTAGTTTGTCTTTTATATTGACAAGAAGTGGACAATCATGCGCCAGGATGTCGATCCTTGGCAGAATCCTGTGCTGATCTTAGTGCCGTTCCGTTTTCAGTGGACATACATTACCTTCATGTTTAACTCTCTTCCTCTGAGGTTACCTTGTAATTACAGACACTCATATTTACTTGACTACAAACTTTGTAGTCCAAAGACTTTCTAACTGCAGTCTACAAGAGCCCGGTTCCCAATTAAAGCGTGCATGTAAACACGTTCAGTGCTGGTAGCGACTACAAGTACTAAGAAGCTTTTTAATCATGACTGTGGTCTTTTGTCGTATAATGGACCTGCAGTCATGAGGGGCTTTTTCCGACTTAAGCAGCCCTGTGGCTTCACACCATCCTGGAACAGAGCTACATTTCCCTCTGTGCTTGTTTATGTGAAGATGAATTTTACTGCAGGGCTAATAGGGATGAAAGCTTTGGGGCCCTATGGGCACTTTGTTTGTTGTCTTGAAAAACCTCTGAGCTGTATGCCAGCTTAAAGCCAAATCTATATCTGTGGGAAAATGTCCTTCCAATAATCATGAGAATGTGATGTTGTTCTGGTTTCATGCTGTGAACATACTGGCTTGAAAAAGCTCATTATCTATAGGCACAGTTTAATGTCAGGGCTTTGTTAGAATAAGTCGACATCCAGAGCCGTCTTGGTTTTATGACATTAGAAGTCTTCGGCACTAATTCTTTTTTAGCAGATGTCAGATGTTTGCAGTTTGGTAAGTCTGCAAAATTAAACAATTTAAGACTTACTTTTGAAAAAAGAAACAGTATGAAGGAGAAACGTTGCTCCTTAATTTCACTCAGGAACAACAGAGTATCTACCCATCTATCTATTGCATGCAAAAGACATTATGTGTTTTTGGGGTGAAATGAAGACATCCACATTTTTTCCAACTCAGCTTCATTCAGAGTAATTTATGTCTTGTTTGTTGGCGGTATCGAATCCACAACACTTGTAATTAGCTACTGGCGGGGTCCATGCGTGCTGCGTTTAACGTCTAACTTTGACATATGACCTCTCTGAGTGCACCGACCATCACATTGACATAAAATATTAAGTGTTAAAACATAAAAACGAGCCAAACTGCCGGCTTTGAAGAGTAATCCTCGTTTCCCCCTAGAGGTTCCCCTGCGTGAAATAGGATAGGGTTTTTAAGTCCTAATAGGTTCTTAATTTAGTGGAAACAAACTGGGGAGGGCTTGCACTAACACACACACTCTCACACACACAAACACACACACACACACACACACACACACACACACACACACACGCACACACACACACCCAACACACATAGTGGTCAATAGCAGTTTCCCATCATGCTTGAGTTTTTTCCCCACTAAATGATGGTGTGTGTCTGTGTGTGTGTGTGTGTGTGTGTGTGTGTGTGTGTGTGTGTCCTCCTCTGCTTGACACATTCTGGAGTCCAGTTTCAGGACATTTCAACTGAGGTCTTCACAGCCATCTGAAGTGCTTTCAAATGAAACACATGGGGATAATATAAGCTGTGATCCTCTAAACAAATCAAGTCTGTATAATGTAGTGACAGAGGGTCATTACGCCTCTTTTAATGCACCTCCTTTAATGTTGGTTCTTGGTGTCAACAGTCGGAGTGCTTCTTGAAACGAAACCCTATTGAGGCTAGTTAATTAGAACACATGGAGACCTGGGCGCCTCTGCCATTAGTCGGAGCAGTTCTTCATTTAGAGACTAATAAAATCGATCTGGTTGATTTCACTCCGCCAGGCAACAGATGGGCACAGAGTGTCTGACAGAGAGGAGGAGTAGAGGCGTCTCACTCCCGCTATTAAAGGTTCAGTGTGTAGAATTTAGTGATATCTAGTGGTGAAGTTGCATGTTGCAGCTGAATACCCCGCACCTCACACTCCTCTTCCAAACAGGACAGGGAACCTGTGGTAGCCTTCAAATGCACACTGTAAATTATTACTAAGCAGCAAATGGAAATACCTGCTTTAATGTGAAGTCTGGACATTTTCCTGAACTACAACACAAATGTCAGAGTCAGGTGGTCCAGATATTTTCTGGAACTTTTACTGCCAGCCCCTTGGTAAAATGTCAGAGTGAGCCGATATAAGAATTCAGCAGCAAAACAAAAACAAAACAATACAATTATCAGGATGAACAAAAGACGTGATTCGTGTAAAAGACACCGACAAAGTCAACTTGAAAACTTTGCTTTTGGTGATAAGGGCTGGCGTTTTAGTTGATGTTCTGTAAACAATAAACAACTGATTTTGAATGTAGAATTTATTCATCAATTTCCACCCTGACACTGAATTCTGCAGAGAAACACTGGAACAGCTCCGTGCTAATGTTTCTATGGCTTTGTCTAAACACAAAAACAATGTGAATAATGATATCCGTCAGTTTTCCATAATAGTGAAGTCAGATAAAGTCACAGTTGTCTGTGTGTGTATTCGACAAACCGTTTTTGCGGTCCATGTGCGCATGGATGAATGAATGTTTCCAATTACAGTTACAAAGTGTGTTCATGCACACACAAAAGCACACACTGCCTCACGCTCTCTGAAGCAGACTCCAGCGTGGTTGTCTGGCATTCCTCGCTGTTGACAGTTGACAGCTTTAAGCCGACAAAGTGTGGATTTCTCTGGTGCCGTGTCAATTACATGTAATTGACATCCTGCTGCTTGTCAAACTCTTTTTCTGCAGCTCCTTCGATCAGAGCGCTGGTGCCTCATTCTCACACTAACAACAAAGGTCACACAGGATGAGGCCTGGGAAGTTATTCTGTTGTGTGTTTTGAAGGCAGCAGATTGTCCTTCTGAATGTTTGTTTGCCTGAGAAGTGAAACTAGATCCATCTCTCAGCTCGTAAAGTGGTCTCAGTAGAATTTCTATCTCACTCATCAATTTAGCCGAAGTCCTTTCGATGTTTAACGACGCTCTCGAAGAGAATCTGAATTTTTTATCACGGCATGAACCAGAGATTCACACGTGCCTGATGTAAACACAAAGGCAGCCATGTAACAACAGAATCAGGTGGATTTTTTCGAGACAGGCGTGGTTTACTGGTGATGGCAGGAAGTGTGATTTAAAGGTTCAGCATGTATAATTTAGTGACATCTAGTGGTGAAGTTGCACGTTGCAGCTGAATATCCCTCACATCCCTCCCCTGCCGAACATGAAAGAGAAGCTGTGGTAGGCTTCAGCTTCAGTTTTTCCAGTCTGGGAAAGGAACCATTCTAAAGTATTTAAATATAAAGGGCCCATTCTAGGATAAAGAAAACAGCAATTCATACAATTTAGATGCAACATTGGAGAAAACATCACTTGGATTATTTTATATTCAACGGCGTCCTTTCCCCTGAATCTTACACACTGGAGCTTTTATGCAACAGCAAATACTTCTTTAACATCTACTTTGCTATAAATATAACTGACCAGCAACCAGTGGTTACAACGAAGCCAAATAAACGTGTTTCAAGAAGGAAGTCAGGGATAACTCACCAGTTGAATGGTTTGATTGTGAAGCAGCAGCGGAAGCAGCAGATGTTGAGTTTGTATTAACAGTAAATGAATACTGGTCTGACACTGGGTGAGAAGATTACACTGGAAACAGCGATCAATAAGATAAAATTACAAACAGTAAGAAGATTACAGGCCTGCTCATCCCCATCAATCCTTCAGACAATCTAAATCCACATCCTATAAACAGTATCAGGGATAATTTCAATGTGACAAAGATCCGTCTTTCACAAGATAGTAGATTTAAATTTTGTAGATAAAAGAGTCAACGCAGTGTTTAGGCGATCACAAGGTCAGACTTGTTTACTCCGAATCTTCAGACCCAATGATTCATTTAAAATAGCTGTGGGAATAAATAGTATTTATACGTACAATGGGTTAAAACCGAATTTGACATTTCTCCCTTTGTCCAAAACTGAGCCAGTCGGGTTAAATTCCTGCAGGCAAATTGGTCGGCTGCAGTGTCGAGCAGCAAGGTGTCAGTTGCAATTGTTGCATCGTTGTACAGACACTTGGGAAACGTCTCGCCGTGGACAAAGGACCGACTTAGACTTAAAAAGACCATTAAGGTCGGGTCAAAGGCCTCGTAATTGTACGGTGTGATTCAGCTCGGACAGATGTCGGGCCTGAATAATGAAGGGTGTCACTGCCTCACCTGCCGGCTGTGACGACCGCGTCACTTCTACACATGGAGAGAAATGCTCCTGGTTTTCTCTCCTCTGTTTTGGTGACATAATAGCAATTAGCCTGAGGTGTCCTCATGGGCATCAGTTCAAGCTTCAGCAGAGTACAACACAGTATTAGAGCTATGTAGGCGATGTTGTATGAGTGAGCAGGACATGCTCCATGGTGCCTATTTTTAGGATCTATGTGATAAGAATATGCTCATTATCAATTTTGCAGTTGATATTGTATGAAATATACTTTATGTATAATTTACAGTGATTAAGCTAAGTACACAAACGTGCTGGGACACCCACTGCACATCTCTTTAAGTCTGTTTTTACCCTATATTACCTTTTGATGCAGTCTTCACAGTTACAGGTCATGCAAACAGCATCATGAGAGCAGTCAAGGTCTCGGTTGATGAACGAATATAGAAAGAGAGAAAGGGGGGGGGGGGGTGTAAAGAAGCAGCTAATCCATGAGCTATCCACGGCTGAAACGGTAGACCGGGCCTCAGGTATTTCATGCACTTCACAGCTTCAAATTAAGAAGCAATTATATTCTCTCCTGGGTCATTACTAATCCTGCTGAGGTAATGGAGCCACACCTACAGCCTTAATTGCAGGGATTACAAGTGAAAAGGCACAATTTCCTTAACCAGCGCAAACAGAATCTTACCAGAGAGAAAGAGAACTTTGCTAATGCTGAGAAAGCCCTGAGTGGATATAAACTACTTATAATCTCTCTTTGAACCATGTCTTTTAAGCTTTTCTCCCTCAGCAACTTTTTCTTATTTTCTGTTTTACCTCTGCCAAGGAGATGTTGTTTTTGTCCCTGTCCTTTTGTGTAATTGTCAGCAGGACTTTTGCAAAACTACTGAATGATATTACCATAGAACTTGGTGGGGGGGGAAGTACCTTGGCCAAGAGAGACCCCTTGTAGATTGGTTTGAGTCTGAAAAAGCAGGCAGATCCATGATTTTATTTTAAATTTTCTTTAACATAGCAAGATGTATTTTTTTCCTTTACATTTTCAGAAATTTCCCAGGGAATATTTAATGTATCTGGATGTAAAAAGTGGGCATATTTAAGGGACTGATATCTACGAGTGTGTGCAAACTGATTGAATTTAATTGGACTTTTGAGCTGTGGCGGAGGTTTCAGATGAAAAAATGCAGAACAAATTTTCCAAACACAGATACTTAATTATATTTTTGTTGTAGGTCCCTTGAGCTATAGAACCACAAAGGATTTGAGACCTTTAAAATGTAAGCGTTGAGTCTCAAATTAGTCCCCCCCCCCACCCCCACCCCGCACCTCTGAGCCCTGCACAAAACTGTCACATTGTTGGTGCACACTGGCTTCCGCAGAAACATGCAGAGAGAAAGCGATTCGATGCAATCTTTAACGGAGCCCGCGAGGGAAACTTTCTGTCCTGTGCACACACGAGCCAATGAATTTCTTATAGTTTGCTGTGACCTCTCAGACACGGCAACTTGTTAAACCAGAAACAGGGAAGAAGATAAGAGAGAGAAGACTACAGAGAGGGAGGTGATAGCGGAGGAGCACGGGGGCAGGGGGACATCCCCTTCCCATTAACCAGCATTAGGTCCGACCTTGTTAAAACAGAAACATTCCCCGTTGTCACCAAGATGTCTGCTGGGGGTGGAGAGTCAACCTAACCCAATTATCAGCCATTTTTCTGAAATTATAGCCTGTCAAGCCCTGACGTTTCTACTTGGTTTTTATTTGTTTTCTATTAATGTTCACTGAATAGAACCAGTAAATTAATCACAAAGCTCCCTCTTCTACAAGAAACTCTGGCAGGGAGTTGACAGAACACATTTCATTCAAAGTCACTGGTTTTGCCCAGAATGAAAAAAAAGTGTAACACTGGTGAAATTGTGTCGTGTGAGATGAAGTGTCCTGAGACAAAGAGCACGAGTAGGTGTCAGGGTAATTTGGGACCTCTGCCGCCATGCATGGGTAAGCATGTTCCCGGGCCCTTAAATCACCTGAGCGGTGGTGTAATTACGGCTCTCTGGGACACCACGCAGCCCTCTAATACCCAGGGGGCTCTACAGCGGCGCCACTTGTTGCGCAAGCACTCGCAGGGAGGAAGCTACGGGGAGGGAAACACTGAGAAAAGGCGGGGGAAGCAGCGGAGGGTGGAGGAGAGCTGGGATGCCCTTTGGCAATTTGGAGGTTAATCTTCTAAATGTTGCCTGACAAAGCAATATTGTGGAGTGAGTGTGCGTGTGTGTGTGTGTGTGTGTGGGTGTGTGTGGGTGTGTGTGTGTGTGAGTGTGTTAAAAGGCAGCAAGGGGTGGAGACCGTGGTTTGACCGGCGAAGCAAATGAAAGGGAGAAACACATAAAAAATGAGAGCGTCTCACCACTTCAGACGGTTCAGAAAAGATTTCAAATTTGTTTGTTTGTGCTTAAAATTCCTGTAAAAACGTCCTGTTAAAGAAATGCTGAAGAGTAAAGCTCCACACGAGCGAAAGTGCCTTGCTCAAGGACACTTCAGCTGCTGTTGACGGTACACGCTTACTTTCCCCTCATCTTTCACTTCTGCTCTAAGCTGAAGGATCAAGGTAACAATGACTGGTCGGCCTGTGAAGCCTGCAGACGACTGGCAGCTCCGGACCTAGCCATTTGACATCCCTGCCCACACAATCCTCAACTCCAACAGAGCCAATCCCAGAGGCGCATTTACCAAAGCGATGATCCCAGGGCTGAGCTGTTGCTCAACTGATAAACTGAAGATAGCAATAATCAGTGACGCTCCACCTTAGTGAGAGATGTGCCTTTAATTAACTCCAAGGATTTATGGGCTTGGTATCTGCAGAGTAATTAGCCGTGTTATCAATACGCGCCTGGAGGAGAATGACACAGGCTTTGCAGCTTTAACAAAGACAGTTGAGCCCAGGCGTGACACTTGGCAGTAAAGGATCTGTCTGTCATCAGCGACTCTGTGAGCTCCTGTGGAACCACATATCAACAGAACTGTGAAGGGAACAATCCAGCGAGAATGGATTGGCCTCCGTCTTAAATCATCAACATAGATAGAGAAGCATAGCATATTAGAGAAGCATATTTGTCTGTTTTTAATTTTTCGTGTAAAGAGTTTGTTGCAACTCAATGGCACCCACAGAAGCCGTTTTCATACAGCTGGCTCCCGCACATTTCACCTTTCACATTTGAAGAATGCAGGAGGAGATTCTCGAGGTCAGACACGTTCACAGCAACAGGAGAATCTGTGGAACGTTCAAATGAGGGCTGGTGTCTGGGTAGAAGATGCAGGAGGCCGGACGTGGCATGTTCTATCTGCAGAAATCATGTTTTTGTTTACTCAACCCTGATTGTCCCAAGTTCTCAGTGCTAATTGTCTTTCTAAATTGACAAATGTGTGTACGGCTCCTCCTTCTACATCCTGGGATATTAGAATTCTTCCGGTTTTGGTCGGTTTCACACTCGCTCACTGAAAAAGTCCAGAACAACTGACGGAAGCGCATTTATGTTTCCAAGTTGGCTTTTAGTTCATGTTCAACCTCAACTGTCATCTGACTCATGTTTTGTGACTTATGTAAGGTGACTTGGCTGCCATAACAACACAGCCTCCACTGGGATTAATATGAGTAACACAAAGAGCGATACTGTTGATTGTTGTGAACTATTTTCACGTGCTCTAGATCTTTCAAACCGAGCATCATCACCTCGTAATATCTTCTTGCTTCCGCCGCGATACACACCCTGACGCAAATCCATGCCTGACAGCACATTGGCACACACGAGCTCACGCATGTATTTATTATTTTTCTTAACGTCCTTCACTTCTTCGTCTACTTCACCCCTCACTTGGCTCAGACTTGACAGGGCTCCCAGTAGCTTGTTGAGGTAATTACCTGTAGACATGGTCCAGAACAAAGCGTTCAGGGAGGGTCCCTAAATGCGCCGTCTAGACTTGGTGTCTCGCTCGCTCTCCCTGTGTCCCTCCATTTATTGTTTGACCTGTCGTCTGACCTGATGGGGAGTCAACCTTTAACTTGAAAGAGGACATATGACCCCAATTGTCTCCAGCTCACTACTGGTCATTTGTCCTCATAAAAACATGGGTCCAGAATTCGTAGGTATTGTTTTTCTTTTGCTATTTCAACATATTTCAGCACCTCGAATGTACAAAAGCCCCAAAATATCTATGGCTGCTGACGTGGAGACAAACAACAGGGCAGTGCAGTGAAGAGACAGCTAGTCTGACCCGCGGTAATGGCCCCCCTTTGAAGTGGTGAAGATAGTGCTTGTAATCAGCTTAATTGATTGTAACAAGGCTCCAGCACCCGGGAGTCAGATAGAGACGGGGCGCAGTGGGGGGGGGGGGTGTTTAAGGAGAATCAGTTGTGTTTTGGTAGAGTTGTAATTCAACGTAATGACAGCCATTACTCCAAAGGCAAATAGTGTCACTCACTTCTGCAAACTCGGGATCAGGCTGGCAGATGCAGCCACTGCACTAAAACACAGCCACAGGGGGAATTACAAGCAACTGAGCGCTTTAAGTGCTACTCATGTGCCGCTTGAATTGTGTGTAATTGTCGTTCAATTAGCTAAAGAATGAAGTCATGTGCAGCACGAACACCTTTGTGTTAAGGAGCAATTAACACCACGTCAGGCTAATTCTGTACTTTTGTCAAAACAGAGGAGTGCTCTGACGTTACACCGTGTGAACAAGAACAAAACATTAACTTTATAAACTGCAAGATCAGTATCTTTGTGAACTTTTTTGTGTCTCTTCCTCCTTGTTTGTGTCTTTTTTTCCTCTCTCCCTGTGCTTGTCTCATCATCTGGACTTGATCAGTCCATTTCCTGGCTCGTTCCGCAGTCAACAGTTATCTACAGATCAGCAGACAGCCCAACTTAGAAGGCTCACAGGGGCGGCACCGACATAGGACAAGTGAGCGAGAGAGAGAAACAATCATATTACATCGCGATAAGGAAATTATTATCTCGTAGAAGTTATTATTGTCCCAATCTCCAGTTAAGTCCTCGTTAAGTTGTAAACACAACAATGACATAATATAATCTCTGAGTTACGTTAGCACTCACTTTGAACCATGTTTCTGGTAAATGTGTTTCACTCTCCACCAACTCTGTTGAGACTCAATGCTGAAAACAGCTGCATCTGGAAATCAAACTGATGAGAGTGATGCAAATGGATCCAAACAGTTGAGTCACACGGAGGAACATAAAAACACTGAAGCCATTTTCTGACGTGGAAAGTGTCCTGATGGGGTCTGGACATGCGCTGGAGTTTGACTTACACATGTGAAGAACGAAACCGGAGATTGTTGTTCACGACAACAAAGATGAGGGGGGGGCGGAAATCATGTGTTTTTGTTCATAACACAATACCACCAGGATCAGCCAAACAAACAAACGTAGTAAGAGTGGTAGAGTTTAAGGGTTTGGTGTTGATAACTACTGTAGGTGACCATGGATTTTCAGATCCTCTGACTCCTGTGTAGCTCTCTATAATGAACTCTATTCTAGTTGTGTCCAAAGTCCAGCTTTCCCAGCATCTCACCAGCTTTATTTCAGATCATGCAGATTTGTTCTCTTTCCACCCAACACAACCCTGAACGGCCTAATCCAAGACCAAACACAGCAACAATACAACAACTCACAACACTGGCTTCCACAGTAGCAGCCAGTTACACTGCATATCTACTCTCTGAGGCCCATTATGTGATTCGATGACGCCCGCTGGGGCTGATGACGGACTGGTTCTGAGCTGGTTGCCATTCAATTTGGGAGCGGAGTGAAGTATGAAGAGAAACACACATCATAAAAGCAACAAAGCAAATAATGACAGATTGTGTTGAGTATGAACGTAGGATTCCCTTTGCATGAATACAAACCAATGAAAAAAGAATGCTGTGTGTCAGCCAACAACAGCAAAGTGGAAGGTGTTGTCTCAGCTTGATTAAATGTGGCGTGAAGTGTTCTAGACACTGCTGTCTCAACCTTTCACATCCTTTCCTGTGTTACCTCTGTATAGTGACACAGATAAGTTGGGACTAGCGTCTCGGTAATTGCCGTTCAGCCACAAGCCCCTGTTGCTCCATTTCAAAGGGCGCATGCACCTTTGACCGCATGGGGCGGAGAAAGGGTCAATGCAGAGGACCCCAGGTCTTGCAGGGTTGGAGCGAAAGATCAGAGCGGTTGTGTGCTGGTGTGCTGGTGTGCCGGAGACCTAATGCCATAACCCTGGCTCTGTCCTTGATCCCACGGCGACTGGCGTCTTTCTCTCATTAAACAGCGGTGAGTCAGAGTCTTGACTCTGCATGCCGTCGCCCGGGAAGAATTTCATTAATCAAGAGAAAAATGTTCCTCTTTGGCGTCAGATCAATACTTTCTGTTTTCATGTCGTGACTCTGCAGTCGCTCAGCCAGCAGCACAGCGAGCGGCCTGTCAATCACAGAGCCGCCGCCATCGCGATTCAGACGATCAGCTGCTAAATTAGTCAGTTGGCCCCAGAGGTTATTCAGTCACCTCCTCAGTCGTCCTTTGAGCACACAGAGAAAAAAATAAAGAGAGCCAACTAACCGGTGAGTCAGTGAGGCGGCCCGCTGACCTTTAAAACTGTTACGACTGGCTTTGATGTTCCCTCTCCCCTGTTTTGGCAGAGTGGCTGATTTGTTTATTCACTTAAGTGCTTTGTTCTTTATGACTCTATAAAAAGAAGCCCCCACTGCACAGTGATGGCTGCACATACTGATGTTACCTCAAGGTAGTTAAATACACACACAAACGCAAACGCAGACGCACGCACACACACACACACACACACACACACACACACACACATACACACACAAACACACAAAAGATGAGAGTACCTTTAATGTGACCAATTAATCAAAAGGTTAACCGTTTATAATTAGTTATTAAAGTATCATTTGTGATCCCAGTATAAACCATAGATTGCACATAAGAAGGGGGATGCAGGTCCACTTCCACTTCCTATCCAGAAATTAAGCCAATACATCACTGAGACAAACACAGCCATCTTCTTCATTTGGAGCCAGAATCTGCACAGTAGCAATGTCAGCTGTCAGGTCCTCCATCTTTATTTCCAGCCAATGATATGAACCGTAGAGTAATTATGTTGTTAAGTGAAAACTGTATAAATCTGGTCGGTAATAGTCTTTGCAGATTTCTTAACATAAAGCAATAAGCTAAAAAAATAAAGCTAGAGTGATGAATTACAAAGTATGACGGAGGATCAGTTGTACTATGTCTAGTCACATGAATCACTCACCTCAATAAACAGATGAACTAGATTTGTCTCACTTGTGTTACCGTCAGTGAGCAAATGTCACTGTAAAAGAGTGCGTGTAACACGATCATAATAGCTGGGAAAGTTGTGGCTTTTTCTACCATGAAATGTTATTTGCAGTAATGAGAGATAAAAATATTTTAAGGGGATTTGTTGTGGTTTAAGTTGTTTGTTGTGTGGAAGGTGGATTTCCCCAATCTCTGGAAACCTTCCCAGAATACTGTGCATGTTCACATGATCACATGCAATTCACTCGCACACACAAACACACACACACGCAAACGCACACACACACACACACTCGCCCTTCCAGCACCACTTAAAAACAATTATACTATTTCAGTGCCTCTGCATAATAACATCCCTCCTTGTGATTTACACTGCCACCTCGCCATAAATCCTACCTGTCAGAACTGATTAAGATATAATGTGTCGAAGGGAATCTACATAGATGTGAGGGGAGCATATGGCCCCTGGCAAGTCGCTCTCTGTGGAAATTGGGAGTTTAACAAGGAAACTGAAGTCATGAGGCCTGTGAGGCCTGTGAGTCATACAGTACATACTGATGATGCACCCAGTGTGTAATTTCATGTTACTCCATGATTGATTTCCAACCGCCTGAATGTAAAGTCAGCTGACAACTACAAGAGTTTCAGAATTTCAATTCCTGGGAACTGGGAAAATGCCACATGAGATTTGTTTTAGATTTTTTCTCGCACATAATGCATGATCCTGCAAGATACAGAAGATTATTTTACTTGATGAGTGATAAAAACACGTCTAAATGCCATAAAGTAGAGATGATGATATTAGCAGGGGTGTTGCAGCAGGAGGGCAAAGCAGGCGATCCCCTGGGGTTGTGAGCTTAGAGGGGGGTGCTCAAAAATTGCTAAATATGTTTGTCCACAGAATCAACAATTTTCCGAGAACCCCCTTAACATCTATGATTTGCTCAGTACAGGAAACTGCACAGACACTTTTGTTTGAAAACCATAAACGAGTTCCCATGCCACTGATTTTGGGCCGAAAACGCCACAATTTTAGAGGTTTGGTTGATGACTACAATGTCTAACTATAATTGTCTTGGGTGGTGGTTGGGTTTGCACTTAAACTTGACTACTTTGCTGTTATTTATGCATATGCACAGTGTGCACTTAGTTTATACTTTTGGTACCAGAAGGATCTTTTCATGATTGGAAAGATGTGGTTTGGAATCATGTGTTTCCTTGGTTGGGGGAAGGGGTTCATTTTTGGGTTTGATATAGAGTTCCCTAAATCCCTTTGCCCCCTTGAAACACTCTTGGTATTAGATGTAACCTGCATCGCTAAAGAACACAGACATATTTAAACTTTCATGGGGTGCAAGAAAGGTGAACAGGTGCCTGAGTTTGAATGCGCCCAACTTTCCTAAACCCTTCAAGGTGTAGTATTTTAGTCAGGGATTGACAGGAAGACCTGATAATGATGGGTTATGGCGAGGTGAAGCTATGAGCCTACATTAGTGGATAAATACATAGACACAGTGTTCAAAACGTCACGAAAGAGCACAGCTCCAAATATATAATCGCAGATGGTGATTACTTGAGCAATTATCTACTTCACAAGAACAGTTTGTTACACAAGAGGAAAACTGATGCATTCTGTTTGACATCAGGCTAATTTCTCTGCAACAGTATGCCGGAAACAGACGTGTACTGTCCTGCGTGATCGACTTGCCCCCGATGACACTGTTGTGTACTGTTGTGACCTACTGTTGTGTGAATGTAAAAATGGTTTGACCAGAGGCCCAACAGTCCTTTAGTCAAACCACGTTTAAATTCATTGGATCCGGATCTGTATTGCTCCAAACCCGGGAAAACTTGCCTATTCAATTTTTAGAAAAGTGGAAAAATGTATTGGTACTTTCCCGAACCACACTGCAGTTTTCCACCAATTTTTCGGCATTTCGTAATCCTGCTAGTCAGAAGAAAACATTACCACCTTGACCGAGGTAATAAGAGTTGTTATGTGTTCATTGACATATACTGCACGTAATTTGGGCAGCTCACTCACCAAAGCCTTAAAAACGACATCATTGTTTCCAAAGATTATCCGCAAAGTCCTAATAATACACTTAAGGACTTTAAACACAGATAATATGCCAAATTTCTGACAGTTGACAAATGTCTGTCTTATCCCATTATCACCAAATTGCCCCACACCACTTACAAGCATACATGTCTCTATGGTTATCTTCATGTGTGTTTTGATGTCCTCCATTCAACCCCTTTAGTGACTTGTACCTTGCTGCCAATTTTCTCTGGGCACCCACCCCCGCAGGGTCACAGTAATCAGCTGACTATCCTGTAACATAGCCCCTGGGCTGAGTCCAGCAACAGATTGCCTCCTTCTCCTGTCATTAGCAAAGTGGGCAAAAGTGGGCATCAATCTTTCACGTCGGAGGAGGAGGCCTCATTCTGCGGCTTCTGAAAAGATCTGTCTCCATTGTTAACAGCTAATTGGCCCTGGCGCCATTGTAGCGTTCAAGGTGGTTATTTAGGTGCATTACAGGCGGCGGCTCTGAGGGCTTGGCAACCTCAGGGAGAGAGAAACGAGGGAGGGGAGGGTGACATGTTGAGATGATTTGGATGCAAGTCAAAACAATGTGATTATGTTGAGTGTACATGTGTGTTTTGTAAGTCAGTATTGACAGCGTGTCCCACTGGTTTGACGAATTAGCAGTCGCACTGAGAAGAGCCGTATGTGTACATTCTTATGCGACATGTGTGTAATTATATACAGCGTGTCCGTACACGAGTGCGTGGACTGAGGTATAATTTAATTTCACGTGTCAACACAACAGATTCCTATCATGAAGCTATGGTGTTAGAACTTTTACATAAAATGTTTAGCCAAAAATATTTATGAATCAAAATGCAATGTTTTACATGAGCTCCTTTTATATTGGATAGATATTGGCGGTATCAGGTAGACCTATTTGACCCTTACAGGTACAAATTATATGATGTCGAAGTCCATGATGCAGTTACAGACAAGCCTCCCTTGAGTGGGAGTTAATATTTTATCTGGGAACAAAAGGGTTTGTATACATACATATTATTGTTAATTTTAACACCAGTAAAAAGCCTAGTGAAGTCAATTTATTTTAATAGGCCAAATTCAAATGCAACATCGTGTATCGTTTTTTCAGAAAAACCCAGTTGGATCCTCGGTCAACACCGTTCTCCGTCTCGGGAAAGGTTCACAAAACAGTACTTTTAAAAAACCTTATTGAAAACACATGTACTGTTCAAACGATGCACAGTGGAATTCTTTTCACAGTGGACAGTAACGAGTTTTCTTCATCTCGACAGCCTCCCGCCTCTGAATAAGGAAGAGTTCATCACAAATAACCGCAGTGAGAGGAACTGCCTATGGCGACACGTCACATTTTAACATTTCAACAGGTTACTTATTCGGCTCCGCACCGGGGGGATCACAACTGATAGTCAAATCTGTTGGCGTGATGGCATGAATGTGTGTTTTAATGGGAATGTAAATAGTATGCGAGTGCAGCCCAGCCTGCTGATTATCCAACCAAACATTCCACCACTTCTAAGTTCCTGCTGTAATTACAATGCTCTGAGGTGTACGCACACACATCCACACACACACACACAAAAACATGCTCAGACAAATTGCTTTCGCCATTATCGGGCTTAAATGATATTATGGAAAGAAGGAAGTGGGATGTGTGGGTAATTTTGCTACACCCAGGAGAGCCCCCCTTTCATCTCCACCCCTCCTCCTCCTTCCTTTCTTCCTCGTTTCCTTCATACCTCCTTCTCCTTCCCTTGCCGTTCTTCTCTTCTATGGTCACACAAAGCTGTGGTTACATTATTTACGTGCCTAAATTGCATGTTACATGCGTATAATACACACAGTATGTATTTATATGTGTTCCCTAGGAGTCACACGTTCAGAGTGCACCTAGCCTCACCTCAGATTTGGAAAATGGTTGAGCTGGGCCTGACTTTGTTTATCGATGTGTTGTCAATACAGGCTGTAGCTGTACCGGTGCCAGATGGGTTGTGTTCTCCAAATACCACAATTAAATGCATGCCAGCTGTTATCATGATTAGATTTGGCAGGTTATAGGTTTGATGAATGGATTGACATACTTGCCAAGTTTTTTTATACCTTCTCTTATTAGATATAGCTCTCATAACACGGCCTCATTTATGCTGCCATTTTCAAAGATTTGATATATGGACCTGTAGCTGGATCTTTGATTTAAAGAACCTTTTTTTGTTGACAATAAGATCAAGTATGGTGTTAAATAAGGAAAGAAAGAGGAGGTGGACAACCTGACAGAGCCGAGTTAAGACAGACCTATAATGGTGCATACAATACCAAGGCAGCAGTCCCCTCATATTCAATCAAGCTGCATCAAGTTTCAAACACTCATAGTTATTAATTCCTTAAAGGTCCCAGTTTTTTTTCCATCAAGATCCATGAATTATTCCCCTAGAAAATGGTGTATATTTAAAAAATGTAAAACAAATTCCTGGAAGTGCCTGTTGATCTGGATCATCACCAGAACTTAATGGATTCTTCTACCAAGTTTCAAGGAAATCTTTTCTGTGCAATCGTGCTGCCAAAGAAACCAACCAACATGGCAGAGGTAATGAAAAGAGGAAAAGATGCAAGTGAGTGATGGACAAAGGATTAGGAGGAAGATGAAAGTCAAAGAATGAAGAAGAATAAAAGCAGAGATGCTGGAAAAACAAAATGCATCAGAAAGAAAAACACATGACTAATAAACTTAGCAAGAATAACAAAGCGCAAAGATGAAGAGGGAGGAAAGAAGGAAACGTGCCAATGACAGCCGGGCCAAGAACGAGTTCTGTGGATAATGACTGACAAGGTGCCTGCAGGGCCTGCGGGCACAGCCAGGCAGAGAGAGAGAGAGAGAACGAGGGAGAGAGGGAGAGAGGGGTGGAGGAGGATAGAGGTGGGGATCCTGAAAAGAGCTGCAAAAAAAGAAAAGAAAAAGAAGGCAACAGTTTCTCCCCTGAGGAGTCAGCTCTTTCATCTGGCCGCTCACTGGCGCCTACACAAACCTCTCATTGTCTGTGAAATAACCCCACTTTAATAAGGCAGCAGTAGCAGTGTCCTGGGAAATGAGTCCTGCTGCACAGTCCCACATAGCTGCTCGGGCCTGCTGACTAAAACCCCTGCAAAGAATATCGGGCATTTACTGTACATAAATCTTTCCTCGGGGGTGTTTGAAGAAAAAAAACATGTGTGTTTCTTCTGTGAAGTTCTCATGTAAGACTGATTCAGTGAGTTTCAAGGAAAGTAAATCAAAAAGCAGCTTGTACTTGAGGGAGGGCTGGGTGTAAGAGTTGTGCACGGCTGCAGGCTGTGCATGAAGGAAGCACTTGTACCACTTAGACAGTCAGAGATGGTGATTGCAGATCAGACCTTGTGATATCAAGTGGCGATTCATTATCACTCGGAGAGAGAACCGCAGTAATACAAATCGTCTCGGTGCTAAACAAGAGCAATTAGGCCACAGATGAGAAGTGACTTTATAAATGAGCGTGACCGCCGGAAAGAATTACACATCCTTTCAACTCTAAATATTTCTTCCACAATCAAAGGGCCTGTTTCTTCAGATAAAACTGCTGGAACAAGTGTAATAGTCTCTGTCAGGAGTGGGGCAATTTCACCCGACATACAGTAGCGTGAAAGTGTCCATGGAAAAATCCCAATGACTTAGATCATGAGAATCACAAAGAGTTACTTCATGTTTAATATGCGCAGAGAATGGGCCTGAATCATAGGACGAGAGGATGAATGAGTCCACTACAGATATGAACAGAGGCATGTGAACGACTCATCCAGTTCGTGTCCAGACACCAGCTGGACCGAGCTGGGGATTTCAAAAACAAACAAACAACTAAATGTGTAATTTGCTGAGGTAATATACCCTGTAATCTGAGCGTGACACCCTTCTGTTAATGCCGGACTGACACAGCACCCAGCAGGGTTGTGAGTAACCACTGGAAAGTCCCTGCAGAGGGAAGAACAAACGAGTCGGAGAGAGGGATGGAGAAGAAAAGGGATCAGTGTTTCACTACGGAGTAATACTCCATTATTATCCGCATGGGGCCCATGTTTACACACGCTGTCTCATGAGGTTAGAGTTAAAACTAATAAATGACTGAAGCTTAACATGTGATAATGTTGTGGCCTAACTTTTATTGTTGCAGCCTATTTACATCGACTTAATGAAATCAAGGCGACCTGAGGGCAACCGGTTTCTTCAAGTTTTCACAGAATCGTGGTTAACTGATTCAAAGCTCCTCATGACACATCAATGTTCATGTTACACATCTGGATTTTCCTCTTTTACCTGTCTAAGATCTGCCTTATCCACGTCACTGTCTCCAAAGGACTGTTGCAGCTTTCATGTGCTCCATGCAGCCTTACAAATCACACAATAAAAAAAAACATGTACACTAAAGAAATTTGGGCGAAAAAATAATGTAACAATGATATAATTACTACTAATTGTGAACATATAATGCTTCTGCTTCTGCACTAGCCCAAAACAAAACAAGCATCTTCTGTTTCCCACTGACCCTGAAGGCAACATTTGCCCACTCATGAACATGTCTGGGCTGCAGTGATTGGTCAGAGTTGCTTCGTGTGAACGTGATGCGTCTTCATCCTCCCACATAGTTGTGGTCCTTGACAGCTCCACAACACTGCGCTCTCTGCCGGAGCGACTGTCACCTGAGGCTGCAACTTTTTGGAGTTCACTCGTTTCTTTCTTTTTTATATCTGGATGAGACCTGGAGGAGAAATGGCCTCTCAGGGGACTTTTAACGACTTGGAGTGTATTTCGTCCGAGGAGGACAGCAACCGCGCCGCCTCGGTGGAAGGGACGCGAGAGGAGAAGACGTCTCCAGCGGTGCGTCGGCATCATCCGTTCAGCGTGGAGGCGCTCATGTCCGGGAGGACGACGCACGGCCGCGGCGGTAGACCGGAGGGAGGCTCGGTGGCGGTGTCCCCCGCCGCGTTGCACTCCCTGTACCTGTGCCGGGAGCCCTGCAGTCCTCCCGAGGGAAACCGAAAGAGCTTCACCGTGGCGCCCCCGTCGCCGGTGAAGTCCGAGGCGTCGGAGTCCGAGGACTGCGCGCCCTGGGTCACCAGCAGCGCGTTTCCCACACAGCCTCGTAAGTTGGTGCCACAGCTTTTACGCACGAAACGTGTTTCATTCTGTGCGATGTGCGTCATTCATTCCTCTAGAGAGAGGTTTTTTATTTTTCTTGCTGAACAATGCTTTGTATCCTGAAGCCAAAGTCTCCGAGTTGCCCCTTGAAGTTTGAAGAAGTAAACTAATTGGCTGACTATGGATGGGACAGATTATTATTGTTCTCACTGAGATGTATTGTTCACTGGCTGTGCTGCCATATAATGTTTCCTGTTAGAGAGAAAGCAGGAAGTTGTGCTGAGTGAACCACTTATCTGCTCTAAATGGGTCAGATGTTAATTATGTTGGAGATTAATGTGGGAGGAAGTAATTCAAACATATTAAAGACATGTGGCCTTTTATTGAGATGTGGCCCAATAGATAACAGTGCTGGCTGACATCAAACCATCAACAACTGATTTATGATAGAGTAAATCCAACTGGTCATTTGATCAGTCTTTTGTTTCTTCCTTGTAAAGTACTATGTCACATTGTTGAGATAAGTGCTGTGTACATGAAGTTGATTATAGTATTGTAGTTGCAAGCAGGACGCCCAAAAGCCACAATAAATCAACAGAGCCTCATGGAAGTGATTTGCAAATGTAAAGTCCTGAGTCTAAAAATCTCCCCTGTTTTCTTCTTGCAGGTCACATCAGTCCTTCCTGCCAGTTGAGGAAACACAAGAACAACCGAAAGCCCCGCACTCCGTTCACCACATCGCAGCTCCTGGCCCTGGAGAGGAAGTTCCGGCAGAAGCAGTACCTGTCCATCGCCGAACGCGCCGAGTTCTCCTCCTCTTTGACCCTGACGGAGACCCAGGTGAAGATCTGGTTCCAAAACCGCCGTGCCAAAGCCAAGAGGCTCCAGGAGGCCGAGCTGGAAAAGCACAAGATGGCAACCGACGCCAAGACGGCTGCGCTGGCGGCTGCCGCTGCCGGAGGTTTGCACCCTGGCTTTACGTTACCGTTAACCCTGGGCGCCATGTCACTGTACGGACAGTCTTACTCTGCCTATCACCATCACCACCACCATCACAGACCCATGCTGCCAATCTCACCTTTAGGACTGTACGCCACTCCGCTGGGCTACAGCATGTACCACCTATCATAAAAATGGAAATATCTCCGACTGTGGTGAAATGTGTTTCAGTGCATTTCCAAGGATTCCCTGAAAAATGGACATTTGAAAAAACAATGTTTGTATTATATCTGCCGCACAAGGAGTGCTTCCATCAACTTTACGAGCACTTTGCCTCAAATTAGAAAATCTCATTCTTAAATCAAAGATTGAAAAAGTTTCTTCTTGCCTCTTTGGATTGTCTGTTTACATGACCTGTCTGTAGAAGGAGCAGGGGTGTCACTGTCCAGCTGTTCATCCGCTTCACTTGTCTACTTCTGCAGTAAGTGAGCTTGGTGAGCACCTGCACCGGGCACAGTAACAGAGACTACCACTTTTCACCAAAGCCTTTTTTTATAAAACTCACCAGACTCAGTGCCTTGTTTTGAAAAGAGCCTTAATATCGAGACACTTTGTTTTCGTTCGTGGCTGAATGAGTGTTTCAGCAACTCAGGCCAAAATAAAACATATCACTGAACTGTCTTTTATATTTCCAGTTCCACAAACGTGTGTCTGCTGCCTTGAAAAGAAAATCTTCAATTTCAGGTTTGTGGCGTCGTGAAGACAACAAGGTTCAACCCTCGCTTAACTCATCTGGAGGACGACTTATTCTCTCACATAGCAATAAAAACATCTTCAACTCTACTCATTCCTTTATAAAGCACAGACATATTTATTCTCTTTGAACTACAGGGCTGGAAAATGCATGTATGCCTAATGTTGTGTATTTATGATGTAATATGGTACAGAGACCAAAAGTGTATTTATATTGTTCTTCCTCCTGAGCGTCCCTTTGACAGGGCCTGCCTCGTGCTATGCAGTTTTTTTGTTTTCACACCAGTGTCTTACGATGGAAATGAACAAAAAACAATTAAAGCTTTTCAGACTGTTTCCTTTAAATAAATGAGTTATGTATTATATGTGAACATGTGCAGTTAGATTTAACAGACGGCTGATTTTCCTCTCGTTCAGCTCTGTGCAGATACAGCAGCTCTCAGTGTATACGTGTGGGCTGAAGTGTGTGTGTGTGTGTGTGTGTGTGTGTTTGTGTGTGCGGTTTGTGCTTCCCATCAGAAAGTGGTCAGTTCAGGGCAATGTTTGACAAACCATAAACGAGATCCATAAATTACCTCACCGACAGTTCCCGTAATTACCGAGCTGTCGTTTACCATTCTGGTCGAACCTCTTTTTTTTTTTCCTGTGTTACACTTCTATAATGATGCTTTGTTTACACAGACATACCTTCTGTCGTCTCCCTGACAGTCATTATCACTGTATTTATAACACTGAGCTGATCGGGTTTCATGAGCATGAGAACTCAGCAGCAGCATTTATCTCTATAATAGATTGGTGGTTAGACCAATGGGGATGTGCAGTGACGTTAATGTCTATCTTCTTAATTTCTTGTTCTTTTAAACCACACCGCAGTAGGGCTGGAGATATGGACAGATTTTAATATCGGTTGATAGAAAATGATCACATTATTCTTAAAAGTTTAAAGTCATTTTTGTTGTGCTTTCACACTCTTCTTACTGAGCAGAAAATGACAAACTTGCAACATACTATTGCTTTAAAAGAAAAATATATCATGACAATTATTGATATAGTTTTTTCACCCTATCCCCCCCTACTAACAGTAACATTCACTGTTAATTAACTTGTAATAATCAATAACAATCTTTAAATCAGCCTGGGACAGAGGTGTTAATTAGCTTTATTTTCCATTCTCTTGCTTCTCTCGTGTTGGAGGCAATGCTCGCTCATTTGTTCCTGCTCTTATCCCCCGAGTCGTGTTCTTCCTGCCTCATCAAACTTTACATCAATGACCTCTGTTGACTATAGGTTAGAATGAGTGGGATCCAGCGGACCACTCCGGATTAGCGGGGCCGCAGGGGCGAGCGCGGTGCCATGTGGGGACGCTCAAAAGGTGCCTGGTGCCCGGCTGCAATTACAAGAGCGGCTTACAACTTCCGTGTGACTTTGATGTGACGAGGAAATCGTTTATGGGCAGCAGCGTATTTACGAGGCTTCCCCCTTTAATCAGAACGAGGCCCAGGGAGCAGGGAGGCGACAGGGAGCAGCTCACATTGACAAGCAATCGGCCTAATGAAGTGCAAATTGGCAGGAGGGGCCTTTGGTTGGGAAACGTCCAGTTTGTGCTACTCGCTGGCGGGTTGTCCGATAAATCCTCAGTCTTTTTGCTTTGGGGGTGGGGGGCGGGGTATCACCACTGGGGATCTGTATTTGTGATAGTCTCTATTGATGTGACAGGGCTCGTTTGTCATGTTGTTGTGCTGTTCCTTACACAGCATGTGACCGACCACATCTGAGCAAGCCATGTACTTGTCTACTACCTCCTCTAGTGGCAGTTTGGTATATCACGTGTGGTCGGAAAGAGTCACTGTGGTCGCTCTGTGAATCACACCGTGAGTCACATTGGTTAGAGGAACTGAACACAAAACACACACTGGAGAAAATCCTTGTGTCTTTCAACAATCTTTTGAACTCTGGATTAACATGACAAACCTCCACGAGGCCCAAAAAGTCTGAATCCACATTAAAATCCTTTAGATTTGGATTTGTATTGCTATCTGCACCACATTGCACACACTCGTAAACACCAGTCTCCTTTATAAAAATAAAGATCTGTGAATCAGTCTCTGAGAAATCAACGGAAATGTAAAGAAACTCTTACATTTTTGCACAAACCTGAACAGGATTCCTCCCTGTCCCACAACACATCCTCCCACCAAGTTTCGTGCAAAGCAGTTTTTGCTTAATCTTGCCAATTAACCAACAAACCAACCAACCAGCAACCAAACGCTGAAAAAAATAACTTACACCTCCTGGGCAGAAGAAACTAACACACGGGAGCTCACTATACATTTGACAGTGCATTTCCAACTTTGCAGAGTCACACCAATGACATATACAACTACAATATCTTCTGTGAAAATATGATGGAGGAAAATACGACAGGGTGTTGTGATTTTAAAGCTGAGAGTCAATCATGGTTGTTTCATCCATCCATTCATCCATCCAACCATCCATCCATCCATCCATTGAGTGTAGCAGGGGGACTTGAGCTACTCCCAGCCGACATCAGGTGAGACAGGCCGGGTTCACCCTGGACAGGTCACCAGTGTATCACAGAGCCACCAGATGTGCTGTCAATCTTTTTACAACATGTAGACAAAAGAACGGGAGCTAATCATTGTAGAAAGGAAAAGAAAATAGTTCAACTTGTTCGATTTCCATTCAAATGTGGAGACTAAGTGACCAAAGGAAAACAGAGATTTGTATGCATCACATAAGGGTCCTTGGTCTGTGGATTTCCACCTGGTTGCTTTTGTACTTGTGATTACTTGCTGTCAGCAGCGCAGCCCGCGTCTATTTTTAGAATGTAGGGCCGTTTAGCTGTGACGTGTCTGTGACATCACGTCCTCCTCTGTCCTTAATTCTGCTCAAACGTCAGCATTCGCCTCCAGATACTGTCTGAGCAGGAGCGCCAAGCTGGGAACGCGTTGCCTCTCTGAGGAGATGCCTGTTGAAGCCTGTGTGGGTGTGTGTGTGTTCCTTTGACCTCTCAGTGTCTGCTTTCTGCCACTAACCGAGAATATGAAATATGTATATATATATATATATTCAGGGTTTTTCTGCATGGAAGGGCTCACATCTTTTCACTGTGTGCTTTACACATCTGTTTCCAAAGCTGATTCTTAACAGAGTCCAGGATCATAACATCTTGTTACATTTCCGTAAGATTTCAAACATGCACAATGGACTCCGTGAATAAAGATCAGATTGGTCAGCTTTGCCAAAATATGATCATCCGCAGTTGTTTGCTGTATATTCTCACTCGGCTGATGTAATCCGTCTCTCTTTCAGAATAGAGAATAACAATTATCTTTATCCATTAAGAGACAAATTGTTCTATTTACACAGCCTAATGAAGCCCCGGGCAGCGCCTCCCAGAGACAAAGAGAGAAACCCCCCCCTGTGAGTTTATACATTCCGACTCATTGGGGCTTGATGCACAAGAATTCTGTTGTTGTTGTTGTTGTTGTTGTTGTTGTGTGTGTGTGGTCTTTGCAGATATCCCTCGAGAGCCACACAGTAGCAGATGTAGGCAATCTGCCCCGAGCAGGCCAGTGGAGGAGGAGGACAGCCAAAGATTCTAATGCTCGACGCACACACACACACACACACACACACGATGGCCTGTTTCTGTTTCACTGATTTCTGGGACACTTCTTGGGAAATTCTGTAACCAAAACAAACACACACAGATGTACACCGCACAAAATAAACACGATGGAAGTTTGACCGGTTGTTTGTTTTCATATTTTCATTTTGAGCTTCACAATTTCCATCTCCTGCATAAAGATGTTCCCGAATCTCTGGCCTCCTCAAAAATGTTGCCTTTTAAAACACAGCTGCTGTCTCAGAAATAATGAGCTCATAGACGCCTTAAAATGGATTAGCACCCATGAAGAGGAAACACATTGAATTTATTAACAGCTTAATTGCAATATACTTCACTCGAAGGAGGGTTGTTGATTTATTGACTTGTGCTGGTGTTTACTGGTTCCTATCAATACATGTTTGTAAGAAGGACACTGAGAACACAAGCTCCTGCTGTTTCAAGTCCTTATCTTTGCAAGTTTTACATCATCTCCAAACACGCTCCTACTAGTTATTGCTTCGCTCTCTGTTTAACTTGGCTCTTTATGCTCTTCCATATTCTGCATATCAAAACAGCGTATCTTCATGTTGAGCGAGACATTTTCCGATTGAGGCATTTGGTCTTTCAATGTGTGCGAGTTCCTGCTTTATTTCTCTCTGCTCCTTTTAACTAACTGCATAATGAGAATTACTGAGACTGAAGCCGAATAAAGCTTTGATTGGAACACACACACACATACACACACACACACACACACACACACACACTTATACACAAATAAGAAGATTTGCCAGTCTAATGATTCACTTAAAAAACAATTTGTTTGTTGATACACAGTCACTGTTACGACATTACTTTTCAAACAGTGTGAGAACACTGACAAACACACATGAGCGGCTCATACACAAGCGTGATCCGACACTTTATTTTACTCAAACATACTTTAATGCACCTCTCAATCCTCAAGCTGACGTCTGAAAACAGAAGTAAATGACAATCAATATCATTTACATTGTGCGCCTTTGACGTCACAAATAAACTGTTTATGCAAATGCGATGCTGGCTGACGTGGACGAGCGGAGGCCTCTCAGCTAATCGTTGCCCCGCTCGACACAGCACTCGCACAGGAAGCCCAGAGACTGATGCTAATTTCCAGGTTTGATTGATTTTGAATTAAATTGCACATAAAACGTTGAGTGCCTGTGGTAAAGCTGCGTAAGCCTCCCACTGCTGCCACAAAATAAATTGAGGGAGGACAACAAAACGGTGCGGCAGCTTGCTCCCGGGCTTTTTGTTGATTTTTTCAGACATGCGGTGCATCAGCGGAATGATTTAAAAATAAAATATAAACAAGGCTGTGACAAATAAATCCAAAGAATGCCTGCGTACTACAGATCTGTGGGAGTGGGATTAGAGTCAGTGGCATGTCATAATGGTACATTGACTAACAGATACACAGTGAGTGTGATGATTAGATGAATCCAGCTTAAAGCCATTATCAGCAGTGGAACTCAGTAAATATTTACTGCAAAGGCGAAAGAGCAAGGATGTGGTAAAAAACTCAGATGTTTAGAGACAAGCGAGATGTTGATTTGGTAAGACGACTATTGCAAGGTCACAAGGTCAAATACTGTTATGAGCCAATCATCATGGGCTACTTGCTCTGTGGATTATTTCAAACGCTACTGTAAAACCACAGGTGGTCTCATTTCGATCACTGAGATTAAACAAGCTGAATTCTACACAGAGGACAACGAGAAATGTCTATACTGTGAAGCAGTAAATGCTCAACTGTGCCAAGCACACGTTTGTCTGTACTAGTCATTTGCAAGAGGAAAGTTGAGCTGAACGGGAGAAACAGGGTTGAGATCATTTTGTTCAGCGACGATGTGCATGAAGTCCCCCTTTTCCTCCAGTAGGCGTCGCTATAACAACAAAGTTTAGCGGGGAGCGGTCTTGCTGGGCATCAATGAAACCCAACCCAGCAGCTGGATAGCATCCCAGAGCAGGCCACTTCAATTTGGCGGCTGTTCTTAAAATAGGGCAAACGAAAAAAAAGGGACTGAATGAAAGTGTTGTCGTCACTGGGCCATGAACAACACAAATTAACCTGAATAAAACTATTCTGATTAGACCTCAGCTGGTTTGGTGAGAATTAGTGAGGATGAGGAGAAGTAAACACTCAGCGTCACACTGTTCCACGACATGTTTACACAGGGTCTGCAGTCGTGTGCAGGTGTGTGAGAAAATGCTTGTTTTTGTTACCTCTTTCAGACTTATAAGCCACATGGGGACCAAAGTCTGTCCTAATCAGGCGAAAACATCATGGTCCCAAAGCTATACCCAAACACGGTGTCTTCCTTAAGTATCTGAGGATGTGTGTGTGTGTGTGTGAGTGTATCTGTCATAACACATACACACATGTTGTGTACAGCTGTCTTAGTGAGGGCACTGGCTTGCATAATGCATTCCCTGGCCCCTTAACCTAACCACCCAAACTAAATGCCTAAGCCTAACCCTTAAGCTAAACCTAATTTCGAACCTTAAAACCAAGTCTTAACCCCCAAAAAGTCCATTAAGGGGACCTGCCAAAAGGTCCTCACATTTTTCCAAAAATGTCCTCATTCTGTAGGATGCTCAAACTGGTCCTCACAAAGACAGCTGTGCAAGAGCAAAAACACATTAATGCCACAAAGATAGACTGAGAGAGCTATAGGCACACATGTCACTGCAGTGCCATCTCTCTCCGACACTCACTCTCTCCTTCTCCCTGTCACTGTCTTACACATACTAACACATATACACACTCACACACACATGCGCGCACTTACTGCTGTCACTGCGGTTAATCTTTTCTTCCATTGCCTCGCTGCTATCCACATGCGCAGCACTAATACAAACTGATTAGCTTTTGGCAGACACGTTTCAGGGGTTCAATAAACATACAGATTATAGCTCAACAGGTTTATAAAATCTGCTGTTCAAATAATGATGCTTAAGTCTTTATGCTTATCCAGTCCTCTCTGGCTATTAAGTGGCTAATTCCCCTCGCTAATAGTAAAACAAATTGTACTCTTGACTCCGACTGTGAAGTAAATGACCTCTCATACGTTCGCATTCCGTCAGGTCTGTTTTGAATCCGGTTTAGAGCCATGTGATTCTCAGGCTGTTGAAGCCATATGATGTGTGAGAACATAGCTCAAGGATGACAACTATTTATAGATTCACATGTATGACTTCATGTGATTGCTTCCTGCATTTCCCTCTCTCTCTCTCTCTCTCTCTCGCTCATTAGGAGGGATTATGCACACAGACCTGCACAGGTTCTGAAGGGATGGCATCAGCAGGGGGACACAGGTGATTGCAGGAGAACAGAAAAGGGAATCAAGGGGTTGTGTGCAAGATCAGGTATGAATGTGTCGGGATCTTCACACTGTGGCTCTGAAGGTCAATACGGTCTTTCGGCATTGAAAGATCAGAGGTGAACTTACTTCTTTGACTCGTATATGTGCATGAGTGCAACTCGTGTGTAAAAAATAAAAAATTTAAATTCTTCCCCGTCTGTCTAATCTCTATTTAAGTAAGGGTATACAAATGTCGGTCAACAAAAGATCCATTCATCCATCATCTATACAAGTTATCTTTTGAGGGGGCACATGGGGAGCCCGGGCCAATCCAAGTTGTCATATAGGGTAAGAGTCGGGGGGGCGCAGGACGCCAGAGTACCGGGAGAACACCCACGCAGACACAGGGAGAACACGCAAACTCCGCACAGAAAGACCCCGGCTGAACCAGGATTCAAACCAGGAACCCGATAATCGAATAGCACACAAACTTTTAGAATGTTTCACTTTTATTTGACAGACCCATTAAACATTTACACTGCTGGGGGAAAAAAAGAAGTCCATCCCTTGGATTTGGTTTGAATCTCTTTTGGCAGAAATAACCTCAAACAAGCACTTCCAGAGCGGCTCAACATTCAGAAGCAATTTAGACGGATCTTCCTCCACAAGTGCTTCTTTAAAGGGCTGTCTGAAAATAGGGTAATTGAACGCCTCATTTCTGAACGTGGCTCCTGATCCAACCCGACTTGAATGCTAAGTGTCAAAAGTCGCCTTAAGATTGCAAGAGACTGCAGCTCTGAATTTGCCACATTCCTGCCCGGCTTCATGCCCGTGTGACTTCATCACTGTATTTGGCTGCATATGCCAGTCTGCAGAGGAACAGGGGATCTTATCATCCCCAAAACCTTGTGGTGGAAATAAACAGATTCATGGACTGGCTCGTGGGATAGAGTTCAGTGGCTGTCCTGTAGGTCAGCGGGCGAACACACAATTACAGAGGGAGAGCACATCAAGAGCTAACGGGTCAAATAAACATGACTTGTGTGTTCCAATGAATCCAGTAAGCTTTGAGCAAAACCTTCATTAACATTCATCGACTTATTCTTCATATATAAAGTCAATGCACACAGGCTCAGATACATTGTCACACCATCTGTTTGAAAAGACATGAAGAGATATTTCCCTGTGGAGCCATTTTCATGTCAAATACATGTTTAACAGTTTAGGAGCTATAGCGGAAAGGGGATTATTTATCCATTTTCTCCCTGATGTATCGTATTTCACGTGAAGATACCGTGAGGAGACGCACATTCTGTATGTCTTGGACTAGCTTATATCTCAAGAAGAGACATGTGATGATAGCCTTTTTACACTATGATCCTTTTTTGCCTCTAGGTCTCCTTCGCCTATCTTAAGAGGAAACGTAGTGGACATGATGAGACATTTATATAGGATATGGGTTTGTGTGTGGAAGCGGGGGGCGGTGCTTAATGGGCTGAAGCAATGAAAAGAGGTAAATTGTGAAACTATTGAAGTATTGACAGAACGCATTAGAAAACCTCAGTGGTAGCCGGGAAGAGGACATGATGGATATCTCCTCAAGTGACATCGCTCTTCTGGATAAACGGCTCATACTTAGCCTTTGCTGCTGTTTCCCTTTGATGAAAAAGATTGCAGTCAAGACTCCAGTGTGTCATTAACTGATGCTTGGGGTGCACATACGGAGTAATTGCTTTTTCTGCAAGAGATTTCTACAAAAAAACGGAAAAAAACTATGATACTTGAGCATCATTGCGTTAAATAGTTTATAGCTTTTACGTGTTTGCAAAGAATGAATCTGCAGGATACGTAACAATTCCCTCTCCTTCTCTGATTTTGTCTCCACCCACTCCTCAGATGCATCTATGAATGTTAAATGTTCAACTTTCTTTACGAGGAAGCAGACAACTTTTGCTGTCTGGTGCTGCTCAGCCGGTGCTCAGGTATTTTATCAGAGCGTTTTTGCCGTAAAAAAAACTGCCCACTGCTGCTGAAAACGGGTTTAATGACACAGGGTCTGATGAAGAAGTTGGCTAAAGTCTTCATCACTAAGAGAAACCCCTTTCAGTTAAGACAGTTTGTTCTAGATTTGTGATATAATGGACTGCAGGAGCAGGACTATATGGGATACAACAGGCACATAAACATATTACATATACTGCAGAACATGTATGTGGGTTTTGCCATCCTGTGTGTGTACAATAGCCTGGGAGCCACATTTCCTCTCATAGGATCAGATGCCCTTGCATAGATGGATATTTATGAGTCATAAGTAGGAGGGAAGGCCTTCCACATTGACGCCTCTGAGGAGCAAATACAGCACAAGGGTCTGGCTGTCAGTCAGCCTCCTACACATAGAGCATCCCTACGAGTCAGCAGAACTCTGCACTGCTGCGTCACATTAAAGGCAGGATGACCCGAGGCCGGTGGCTGCCTGCTTTGTCAGTCTAACAAAGCCCATTTGGCCCTTTTCATACCATTGCAAGGGCAATTTGCTGTGTGTGACCTTTCGAAAGGCAATGTAACATGACAAGAGCTGTTAACATCTGAAGAGCACCCAGGGGTTTCTGAAGATATAGGCCATTCTTACAGTTTTAGAGTTTACCCGTTTGTCATCTTTAAAATAGACTTCCCCCGCTTTGTTTTCTGTGCTTTAATCTCTGCCGTCTATGAGCTTTTATTTATCAGGCCCAGCGGATCCCTCCCTGCCTACACCCATTTGATGATTTCACACTACTATCACTTCCCCTGGAAGGAGAAGAGGGGGACACATCAGAGAAAACTCAGATCAGAAGTTGGGATGCTATTGTTGCTTCCACTACTACTCTTACCCTCGAAGTACAAACCAGACCATGGACACATATTACATGCAGAGGTCAACCAACGGATACATTACATTTTGTTGCAGTTGAGACAACAGTTGAACAGTTACTACTCTTGATTTTGAGAAATGAACTCAGGAAAATGATGGGAAGATCGGGTCAAAAGATTTTCTGAAGTTCACATTTGAATAACGGGGAGGAAAATTGTAGAGATCAGACACGTTCACAGTAAATTTCCCAAATGTTTCGATGGGGGGGGGGGGGGGGGGTGATGCCTGGGTAAAGCATACAGTAGGCAGGACATACAGCGATGGATGAAATAGAAAATGAGAGACAGGGTAAACTCTGGAAAGGTTGTCCATTCCTGTATCTGTAAACATGCTCTCCGTATGTGATGTATGTGATTTATGTGATTTATGTATATATGTCAGGGATGTGTTAAGTTTACAAGCTACTGGATGATCTGAATTTCCCTTGGGATTAATAAAGTATCTATCTATCTATCTATCTATCTATCTATCTATCTATCTATCTATCTATCTATCTATCTATCTATCTATCTATCTATCTATCTATCTATCTATCTATCCATCCATCCATCCATCTATCTATCTATCTATCTATCTATCTATCTATCTATCTATCTATCTATCTATCTATCTATCTATCTATCTATCTATCTATCTATCTATCTCTCTATCTATCTATCTATCTATCTATCTATCTATCTATCTATCTATCTATCGCAGAGCCAACATACAGAGATGAGTGACTACGTTCATCTATGTTAGTGTCTGATTAACCTCAAGTTAATCTGAACTAGGATTCTAACTGGGAACCTTAAATCATTTTCTTTTTTGTCAAATTAGATAATAAAATGATAATTAATAACAACTGGTTTGTTGTATCATTTCAGTATCACATCAGAATATTTAAGCAGGTATCACATTTAAGTCATAATTCTAGTATCATACCATCACCAGATTGTTGCCAGTGGTTAAGAAGTGGCACGACCAACTTACAGTGCAGTTATAAGTTAAAAAGCAATTATGTGAGGTACCAATGTACACATAAGAAAAGGTTTACCGCAGAACACCATGCAATGTATTGTGTGCATTATTTTGCAGCCTTGACACCACAGGGTGCCATGACATATAAATGGATGGATGATTTAGAGAATTCAACATAGTGACATGACGGCTGTGACTGACAGGTCCTCACCTGATGGCCGGTGAACTTGTTCCTCCCAGACAAAACAAATCAAATTAAAAAGTAAGGCTGTGTGGTTGTATTATAGGTTGTTTACCAACAGGACAGTTGCCTGGAATGTTCTAGCATTTCACTTTGAAATAGCAACCATCAATAAATAACTCTGCAGAGTATTTTTTTTAATTCAATATTGAATAAGAGTGAAATCCTATCCGGCACGATCAGTTGCTCTTTGCATACAAGTGTACATGAGGGTTTGTGAATATTTATATCTGTGACAGCATGCAACTCTGTGCTCAATTATGGACGCAAGTATATACACTTTCAACCCTTTTTGTTTGGATACCCATTTTATGTGTCTGTGTGTGCGTGTGTGTCATCCGGCTGAAGTACCACGGCTCCTGAGTAGAGGATGTCAGCGAACCAGCTAGCCTCTGGGGTTTAGCCTCCACTCGACACACTGCGAACGCTGTTCTATTCTAGGAACTTGCCTAAAAACAGAGAGGAACACAGTTGTGGCACTTTCTGACACTCCTACCTCTGGTTCAGCTGCTGTTTCATTTCGGCCGGGGAGGGCGGCGGGAGGGAGCGGAGGGGAGAGGGACAGATAGGATGAAAGAGGGAGAGGCTGTGGGGAGACAATCGCCCCGAAGGCATTTGCTCAGCCAGCCAGCAACGCATTTACATAACCAGCTGGCAAGCCGTGCAGTCAACTAGCCGGCCGGTCAGTTATCCGTCAATCCTCAAAGAAAGCTATAGCTCAGTAAAAACCTATCCAGTCCACCGGAGCCCAACCGACCTGAGTTGTTGAGAGGCGACAGGCTACAGGGCTTTGACTGGGGCAGGTGTGTGCCTCACTTTCATACGGCCCCGTGACCAGGGAATGCTAATGGAGAGTGGCAAGACGGGAGGTGTGAAAGAGGTGGCAGAGCGGTTGAAGGGAACATGCCTCCGCTTTATGAGGTAAATGGAAAACAGAGATGGACGGAGGGCTGTATTAGGTGTGAATCAGCGAACAGGCTTTGGTGTGGCTGGGCCGTGGTTGGCGTGTCTCTGTGGAGGGTGGGGGTGGAGGGGGTTACATAAACAGCCATTGCTGCAGTATCCCAACGGCCCTTCCAAAACATCCTTTGGCATCCGACTATCAGTGTAGAGTGAAGTGTTCGGCTTGTGTTACTCTGTGTTACCATGACTTGGTGGCCATCTCTCCTCAGTCATGTACGTGCCGTTGAAGCTAAATTTCACCCCTAATATGAAATCTTTCATTAACTGATTACATCCGAATGTTCTGGTGTTCTCGAGCTTGCCAACTGATGCAGCCAAGATAAACACACTTTCAACAAAAGCTGCTTCAGAGAGAGAGAGAGAGAGGAAATGACAAAATCAACATGAGGAACCCACCAGCATGCAAAACAAATGTACCTGTTACCAGAACTATAGAAGTTACCAGTTAACTGTAGAAAGGGATAATATTCCCACACGGAAATTATGAAGTTTAAGATCTTGTGGGAGGAGGATGAGGAATCAAATGATGTTCTTAATTAACAGAATATTTATGAAAGTGTGAATTTGTCAACGAGAAAATCTCTAATTCCAGTTAATGAATTTGTACGAATTTTGCAGCCATGATAAAATTCTGTCTAGTTGTGAAAACTTTCTATTCAGACAACTTTTTAGCTTTCCACATATCTTGTTGACAATTTCAAGAATTCTCCAATGTCCACCGAACCCAGGCACGGGTGTCACAAGCCGGTGCTAAAAAGCTTGACAGGGTCAGGTGGAGAGTGACTCACATGGCTTCAGTCCAAACCTGCTCCTTCAATATGACCTGAACTAAAGTTTCGAGTATGGAGAGGAATGAAAGCAGGCACAACATTCATGCTTGTAGTTGGTAATTTGAGGTTCCTATGTCACAGGTAGGAAGTGTGTGTTTCCTTCTGTCGGACTTTTGCACGTTTTAAGTATCATTTGCAAATGGGAAGCCCAGCCAAGGGTCAGATATATGGTGGATACATTATATGGAGACAGAGAGAGAGAGAGAGAGAGAGAGAGAGAGAGAGAGAGAGAGAGAGAGAGAGAGAGAGAGAGAGAGATGTGCTGTTTTTAATTTCATTGTTTTACCATTATACTGTAAACACAAACTTTCCACTCTCCTTCTACCTCAAACATCGGATGCAAACACGTGTACAGAACTGACTCGACTCAACACAAACTCCGTCGCCAAAGACACGAGATGAATGCGCCGGGCACCGAGACAAAAGCACACACCTCCATAACTTCCTAGTGGTTGTGGCAGGTACATGACAGCGGCCGCTGACACAGCATCGCCCTCTCGGCTGAGGCTCATAGATTAGAGCAGAGCTAATTAAGCAGAAATGGTGCGAGGAGGACGAGCTTTTTATCGCGGCTCATTGTGGACGACGCCGCAGCCAAGACAATGACACATCTGAGGTCAGCGGGGAGGTCGAGCAAATGGTGATCTAACCCAGTGAAGTGCAGGGGAATAATATTGGCTTCACATGGCTGTCGAAAGTGTTTAGAGATGTAGTTTGGGAGTGTACTCGCACAGCTTGACGTCTAATAATTCATTTTAAGCATCTTCCGTCTCCATAATTGAACCCTACAGCACAATGATTTATGACTTTCAAAGAGAGGCTGGGACATTACGGATTTAGTTGCAGCTGCAAACATTTGTTTATCTCGAGTCCTTCTTCTGTTATTAATAATTGCGGAGAAGTGTTCCGTCCCGAATACAAGCACAGATGCCATGATCTATCCCCTTCCACGCATGCATTTCCTAGATGATTTGCTATTTTGTGTGGTCTGATGCATATAAAGACAGAAGAAAAAAAGATCTGTCCTGATTTGACAGCCACTTATTGTCTTAGTATATCAATAACTCACCATGTACGAGTGTTTGGGACATTTTGTATTATGTAGATTGTGTGTATCTATTTGCTTTTTTTGTGACACCATGTTATTAGTTGTCCTCATGTTCTTAGCTGACATGCACATTTTCCTGAAATCTTCCAGAGTCTGTTGCTCTGGAAAATTTCCCAAAAAATGTTTGGGGTAAAATGTCTGAGTGAGGTGCAAAGCTGAAAACAACACACACAGAGAATACAAATGCAAAAGAGGTGTCGTACAAGAAGAAAACATAAACAAAAATATGAACTTGAAAAAACAGGATTAAAGTACTTTTTGATGTATTGAAGGGCCAATGGCGTTGTTGATGTGATGCAACAAATAAACATGTTGGTGAAAGTTGTGGACATTTTCTTGCCCGTGTGAACGAGTCTGACCCGGACAAAAATTCTGCATGATGGGAGGAACCTGAGAATTGTCGGCCATCTTTATTTACAGTCAACGGTCTGAACACAATCACAGAGAAGAGCAACCCCCCGGTCTCTGGTGTCACAACCACCTCCCTGCAATTCAGTGCAGTTTATTTATGCAGTAATTTCCCCGTCATGTTTTTACGGGATGTGTAAGCATTGTTGCAAGTGTTACTTTCCTGAGTTAAAAATAGCTAAATTAAGCTTTAACTATTGTTTGTAGGCTAACAAGCTGAAAATCACTGCCGTGCAAAAGGTGCAGCCGATTTAGTTTGCAGCCATCGACGACGGCCGACACGGAAAACAAAAAAATAGATAATGTGAAACCTTTTTTGTACCAATATTTTATCCCGCAGCCATTCTGTCCTCACCTATGCTTTCTGGCCGTCCATGATTATGATCTAAAACCTAATGCCTTGTTTATTTTCAGCTGATGCTCCTTTCAACAATCTGCCACTCACTGGCTGCCCTCACTGTAGCAATTAACTCTAATTGCTCCCCTTCATCAAACAAAACATTTGGGCGCCTGGTGCTTTGATATCCTCCTCGACTACAAATGCGATGAGTCGTTCACTTCTACACAATGTGGGTGGAGGGAATAATAGAAAATCACAAAGATGTGATGGTCGGAGGGAATTAATCAGGTTACAGTTTATTTCACGAGGTGAAAAATTGGAAAGAGGTCCGTCCACAGCTGTGCACCTTTTATCGACGCAGCAAACCAAGATCTCCCCTCGGCTGCAACACACCTCTGATAATTGGACAGTGAACCATGTGAACTCTGTAATTAACTGAAATGTCAACACAATCTGACACAGACGCCCTTTAGAATAAACACAGATCGGATTATTTCATCATCAATAAATGAGCTGATGTGAAAACCTATTAATCCCTGATAATGATGGCGGTTTAACATGAACAATTTATCTCTACTCAATCTTTCTAACCTTTTTCAAAGCAAAGAGACTCAATAGTGTAATATTTTGTAACCATGTTCAACAAGCCGGTATTTCACAGGTATGAATTAGACATATTGTTAACACAAATTATTTCTATATACTGTAACGACTGGTCAATACTTGGGTAAGTTTTGTCTCACCTTTTCAAATTTCTCTTTCTTGTGATTTTTATTTGGATCTGCACCAATATCTACACCAGACCCCTAAATATCGCTGGTTTTAATTCATCAAGATCCATGTTCTCTGAGATATCAGTGAAAATGTCAAAAAGAACCTTAATCTCCCAATGTTACAGAAAGTAAAATAAATTCTGTGCACCTTGATCCACACCCACATGTAATGGCTTCTACTTTGATCCATATCACATAAAATGTTTGTTATCTTTGCTACAATGAGATAAATACCTGGTTGGGTAAAGTAAAGTTTTCTTTAAACTTTAGTGATAACTTGACTTTTAAAAGAAAGCCAGGAAAAAACCCAACATATTTCAGTCTTTCATCATTTCACAGCGAGCAACCTCGAAGGGATATATGCAACGACGCTCGGAGAAATGGATTGAGGATAGAGGTAAAAGAAGGTAGAAAGATAAAGGTGGAAATTAATTAAACGGTTTCTCGGCTCCGCTGCGTTTCATATCCATCACAATGTTCCTGTGCAGAGAGTGAAAGCTGCCTGATGCTACACTGAGCAGCACCAGCACAAGACCAACACCCCCCCCCCACCTGAATACTCATCTGCAGACATGAATAGCTCCGAACAGCCTCAGGTAACGGTTTTGTTTACAAACCCTTGGCTTTATTTGGACTGTGATATAAATGGGAATTTCAGAAGATCTGTAGCTTTGCCATTACATTTTATCGACTCTTTCACAATTAAAGCTACGCTAATTGAGAACGGATAGGATCTTTACTGGGTCCTCCTCTGAAGAGGCGCGTGGTTTCCAGTGGATGTGGCGGTGACTCACTGCTGATGACTGTTTGATAAGCTCCACGGACTGTGTGCGGCCCCCTCCCCTGACTCATCAGCTCAGTTACACCAACCCCTCAACGCTACCTTCGCCCTTAATAGACATTTTAATGCCAATTGTTCAAGTGACAGTGCATCAGCATTTATGTGTAACTTTGTACTTTGTTCAAAGTGAGTTTTGAAGTCTCGACTTGTGCTGCGTTAATGACCTAATCCAACTGCGAGACTTACATTTGTCGCATTCCTGTACCGCGGGCTTATAATAATAGTTCCTGTTATAAAAGGAAGACAAAGACAGTGAAGGTCCCTAATGAGTCGCTGCTCTTGCGAGATAACAAGGCCTCTGTTCCCTGAATACACAGGGGCATACAGGGAAAAGGAGGTTATTAGAGATGCTGCATGTACACATCTAATGCCAATTTAAAATAACCATCAGGTTTCTTTTTATCACAGCCTTATTAAAATTGACAACAAAATAGGCAACGTAAAAATGTAAATGTTCCTACGTGACAATAAACTTAATAAAACAAAATCCGTATCAGGCAGGGACAGTTTGTCATTAATTTCTTTAATATCCCAAAGAATGTGCGGTAAAGCCCTCAGGTTATTATTTTGCTGATGAGAGATACAAAGGAAAGGACCATCACTGGTTTGTGGGAAAAACAAAAGTTTATTGCAACCTTGTTGACATTACTTTCTACTTTGATGAGTGAGTAGCCTGTCTCCATACTAAATCACTGCCGCACACAAAGTGAACTCGGCTGACATTATGTACAAACCTGCATATTAGAGTACCTTCATTATTTACTAAAGGTACAAGATTGACTTTCTGCATAATTTTGTTCAACTTTAACCTGCGTGTTCTAATCGAATACTTTAACCAACAAAAAATAGAATTATTCCAATCAGCCTGTGAATGTCTAGAACACCTACTGTTACTGATTTGCATAATACTGTCAAGTCATATGGGAGATGTTCGCAGCTGCCGGCATGAGCTCTTCTGTAAAAGGTAAAAATAGAAGGTCAGCAGTGGAGTAACACACGTCTCACCTGCATGTGCTGCAAGCCCAGTAAGAGAAAATCAATAATGATGGAGACAATCATGAAAGACATTAGAAGCAGTTTGTCACGAATCCAGTGATCCCACAGTTGAGCCTGAGACTGAATCTCTCCTTTCAAGATGCTCCGTCTTCTAAAATGTAGGGAGGGTACGTACGTTAGTCATTATCCATTTCCAGCAGTTATAAAAGTAAATGTGCTTTTTTATTGCAGCCAGAACAGAAGACATCTTGCCGGTGGATCACTTGATTGAAATCATTTATTCATGTCTTGCGCGGAGAAGCTGAAGAGTAATAATGTTTTCGGAAATGTCCCCAATTAATTAATGTGCAGTGAAATGGAGGAAAAAACCTCACAGAGAATTTTACAAAAGATAAGTGTGAACGTATTTTTTGTGTGTGTGAAAATCAATGTGCATAGACGTCACAAACAACTACATCGAGTGACAATAAATACAGTTCTCTTTATAAGTGACGTTTTGATAAAGGCTTGAAAATGGTTGTTTGCGACATGAGGCAGCAGTTGAGCAAAATCAAAGGAAACACAAAAGACAATGTTTTGTTAGTATTAGCTTAGTGTATCTCAGATTAGGGTAGGGACTTGAAACAGGGGTAGCAGCCACAGCCTGGTTTGTGTGAAGCTAACTAGATCTAGACTCACATTTAGTCAGCTACAGTTTGCTCACTGGCGTATTGCATGTAGTGGATTTCCCACACATTCATGACTTTAAATCATGTTTCACAGAAACACACCAGCATGTTAGTCCACAGACTCATAAATACACGTGGCACTTTCTGCTGAAGACTAAGTGCTGACTTGGCCTTAGTTTTACATTTTATTGTGTGTTTTTCACTTCCTCTGGAGAAACCCTGGGGCTTACACACACACCTTGCTGATCTGTGTTTACAAGGACGTTTTTTTATTCAACTACAGGTCCTTTCCGATCCCGCAGGAATCTCTATCTATCTAAGTAACACAAATGGAGGATGTGACACTGGTCTCTGCTGCTGCTGTTATTGTAGAGGCTGTTTTATTGTGTGGAGGCTTCTCTCAGCAAGCAGCCAGCCTGCATTGATCAGTGTCTTCAATTTGGGTTGACCTTGAGGTTTCTCCGCTTTCATAGCTTATTCTTTCAAATAACTTTTTTAATTGATTCATTTTGTCAACCTATTTAAGAGAGCGTGTAATTTCAGTGGACGGTGAACCATTCTCTTTTATGAAACACAGTTTCTGTTCAATACGAAATTCAAAAGCCTCAACGTCATTTTAACGACGAACATTTGTTTTTCTCAAAGCAATGACCTTTCATTTGGAAAGCAGTAATTCGTTTCCGGCAACTCTGCCAAAAAAAAACTGTGCAAGTGTAAAGCTGAGAAAGACAGCCTGAGTCAGACAAAGGCCAAATCCAAAACGATGCAGTAACAAATGAAGAATAATTATTCTAGACTTAATTGAGGGACTATTTGCTGAGTGGATCCTGTAACAAGGGTTTCTGGAGTTGTAGGAATGATATGTCTCTTAAGAATTACACACAATACACACAATTTCGTTCTGCAGGTAACATATTCTATGCACGTTATCCTACGTGTGGAGGTAACCTGGACTTCAACATTTCAAGATGCAGTATCACTACTTTCTAAATGTGGTTCTTTACTTTGTAAAAATCATTGTAACAACTGCTTTGTTAAGTACCTCTTATAAGCTGCACTAGCACTAATTACATCACTGTACCAATATTGTGCCATCATTTCATTAAACCCATGAGTTCCAGTAATTGCTATAATTAAAATATCATAAAGCGCTGTGGACATTTTTCATTTGATTAGAGCTGTACAATCCAACAGATACACATCAGAGTCACTGCAGGAAATCTCTCGCGCCGCATGACAGGTGTTTTCTTTCTCCGACAAGGGAAGGTGCTCTTTAAAATCTAATTAAATTGGATCAATGGTTGTTGTATATGTATCACCGGATTGTTGCTGCTGTATACTGGTTTAACGTTACCAGCTGTTGAGCATCTCGTTTTCTGTTGAGCATGGCTGTGACACCATCTTAATATGCTGTTGCACAACTCCAAACTTCAAAGTTACTGTTAATAGGCCCCATTTAACCCGAGCTGAAAAGTTTGAGCCGTAACATCGAGTGTGTTTCGCACCATCCCTGCGTCTGCTGCTTCCATCACCCAATTATTTCTTATTTTGTATCTCTTCCATACAAAAGCTGAGGGAGCTCACGACGCTGCTTAAGGAAATTTGAAAATTGTCCATAAACACCAGCAGATAAAAGGAACCGTCTCTGTCACACTGACAGCTCACACTGGAGGCAGGGTTTAGGCAAATGATACAAGTCTGGAAAACACACACAAAGTGGAGTACTGCTGCAGCTTCAGCACAACAGAAATGAGCACACGTGAAGTCACTCAGGGATCATGTTATGTGAATACAGAGACTATATGAGACTAAATCCACAGAGGAACTATGGTCCATTCTTTAGGAAGTAACGTTCCAGCAACTGGTCGTGTTTTATAGGCGTATATAGTATAAATGTAATTTTTTTTTTTTCAAAGAATCATTAACAGCATTTGTACTTCCCAAAACGTTTGCATTAACCTGACTACAGTCCAGATGCTTGCTCGTTTCCTTCCTGAATTAGCTTGTGTTTTGTCTGGTTGCTTGATTTCCTGTGAGAGAAAACATGATGTGCAGTGAATGCATTTCGAACAAAGTGCTGCAGCTGAATCTGCACTTTGATCTGGGAATGGTTAGATGTTGAACAACACAAACTAATAAACCCAAGAGGAGTCTGGCAGATTCAGTGAAGTGTGAAAATACGATCGGGCAGAGGGAAATGAGGACATTGGCGAGCCCGGCTGTGGGCTGCTCTCCGCAGGTTATTAATCATGTCCCCATTTAGTGTATGCTAAACAGGAAATAAAAAAACGGGCTAAGCATTAGTTTCAGGTGAGACCTGCAGCGGAAGCAACACAATCACTGGCTCATCGCTGGAAAACTTCTTTAATATGAGTTCTTTAAAATATAAATACGTGTGAGTGTGAAAATACTGTGCAGAGTGGAAAGCTGCAGTCTAAAAGGCTTGAGGTGAATCTTTACTCCTACAAGTGCCTGTCTTTTTCTGTGGGTCTTTATCTTTTCCCTAGTTTTTCACTTTTTCCTACTCAAAGTCAAACACAACCATCAAGATACAACCATTGCATGTCAGGAACCGGGTTCCTACACGAGATCGAATAAAGCAAGTTGAAACCAGGACATTTCACAGAAGACGAGCCGTGGTGTCTTCTGCACAGTGTGAATGGAAAAGGAGTAAGGACTCCCACCTCAACGCGTCTGCCCCGGAGTGAGCTGCAGCAGTGTAGGGCTGTGTCAGACCTGCAGGCCTTAATACTGTATTTCCGTGACCCGAGGAGAAGCCCACCCCACCCCCCTTCCCCGCCACCCCTTGTTTTGGCTGGCAGATGTTTTTCTTCCCCACGGGAGCCTCCGGTTCACATTCATCCTGTTCTGCCCCTGAGAGGAAAGTCCCAGCTTCCAAATTTAGACACAGTACATCTCAGTAATTGACACTCTATCTTCTGCTCTGCACACAGGCAGTGCTGTTTTGTTGTAGAGGCTTGAACGTAGAGGGACTCTGTCATAATTACTATACAGTGATGTAATGTTGACAAGTCTGAATTTTGAGCATTTATTACATTATACATTATTGAAAATGGTTGTTAAAATAGGATAGGCATAATGCATAATTTATGGCTGGCCTTTTAACACACTATTCATCGTGTAACTCGGGCCACAAGGGGTCTCTCGATTAAAACAATAACGAAAGATCTATTTTTTCCGAAACCCTGATCATGGGAGTTGTCGTCTTTAGCATCATCAATCTTCTTGGGTCACTTGGTTCCCCTGTGTGTTTGCGCTTTGCCGACGCAACAGTAATGAGTAATCTATCTATCTAATCTATTACGAGTGGCCGATACAAATAGTGGAAGGGGAAAAAACAGCTGACTAGCTAATAGTCCCAGAAGTCATTATGGAGACGGACAAAGCCACAGGTAAAGTGGACATGACATGACAAGGAGACCGGAATGAAAGGTCCCATTAACTTGAATGAAATTGAGGATTTGTAGGTTTTAACGTGAAACATCGGGGATTAAATCAGTGCACAGGTCAACAAAACATAGCTCTAGTCGTATTTAGACAATGACTTAGGTGGTTTGAATAAAAAAGTAGTTTTTACGTATCAACATAAAACAGACACCAAAATATCTGTTCCCTTGACAGAGAGCGGGAGAGGTTGAACAAAACGGAACGACAGATTGACAAAGACGAATATAGAACATGCTACATGCAGCTCAAATAAGCAGCAGAACACATCTGCCAAATGCCTGTGGCTGAGTACGCGGCACGCGGCCCACTGGACTCCCACGATGCAGACAACTGGAGGGCACCGATAGAAGAGAGAGCCGCTACAACCTGGTTGGATGTCAGCGGAGCGAGCAGAAACAGACCCTGCAGACGGTACAGTCGCGGGGAGGCATGTGAGGAGTACAGTGGGCAAAAGACAGCGAGCGAGCCAGAACAGGAGGCACTGTGCAAGGTGACAGATTGGCTCAAACTCTCTGGATGTACTTTCACCGGGCAGCATGTTGGTTTCCAATGGCCGGAGGGTTCTTCAGATGGCCTATCTATTTCAGCAAAACCGTTTTCTGCTGACATTTGTGATGCAATTTATAGCAAACGCCTGACCAACTTATTCTGTACAACTGGGACAGGGTAAAGCCGTTTATCTTCGCTCAAGAGCCTAATCCAAGCATATGGTGAAGTCACCGGACAACAGATTGTCTGTCAAATGTTTACATTTTCTGCCAGATTAAGAGAGTCACCCTTGGACATCCATCCATTTATCAATCCTATGCTGCAAATGCTTTGAGGGTCGTGTAGGAAGCTGGAGCCAATCCCAGTTGACCCCAATCTGCATGTCCCTGGGCTCTGGGAGGAATTCAGAGACACCAAGAGAACAGGCAAACTGCGTTGCCCAGTTTAGGTTATGACACTCATTGTAACTCTGCTCACACAAAGAGGCCTAGGACAAAACATCAGGCAGGAATCCAAGTTATATATTCATTGGACAAATCCTGGTTATCTTGCACAGCAGCATATTTGCACACACGACGCTTGAGACAAGAACACCTCTGCCCCGACATCATATCCCACAGCCTGTCATCATGTCACCGGGCTCGAGATGGGGGCTGTGATTTCCAGTGTGACCTCTGAACGAGCAGGCCGGCCCCTTTAATCACCAGGGATCCCTGACAGCCAACCGGGTGCCGGTGGAGGACAGTGATGTGATGAGAGATAGAGTGAAGAGGTGATAATGTCTTTTTAGAGACAAGGACAGAAAATAGGGAACACCACCAGATTGTGCCTCATCAGCTGAGAAGTGAGCTCTTGTTCTGATATAAAGCCGCTATCAGCTGACGGATGTGCTCACAGACAAGCAGAGGAATATAACCTCAGCTTCCCTGTGTTAGTTGTTTGCAGGAGATATAGAGGGTGAATGACACAAACACCGGGATGCATTTAATGACTGATAGCAAGCAGCACCTATGGGAAGCGAAAAGGTCAACGCAAGAATAAATGCTATGATTGAATAACAGCAGTCCTACATTTCATTTCACACTGAGCTGAGCAAAGGACGAGGTAGGGATAAAACAGGAGAGGTAAAAAAAAGACATAATCCAGCAAAAGGCAAACAAACACGGTCTCACTGCTGCAAATACACACGCGTGCAGGCGCAGTGCGGCGTGTCAGCACACACTCGGTCTAAGCATAATGACTGTGTCACCTTGAAAAACATAAAAATAAAAAGAGTTTGATTATTAAACAGATTCGCTGATATTGGCCTAAGGACAAGTAGCCTGTTAAGGAAGCCACAGAGCGATGAATATTCTGGGTCCAGTCTCCTGTAACAAGTCCAAAAGCTTTGGAAGTTTTTTCTTTTATGTATTTAATTATTATTTTTCATTTCTTTTTCAGGCTCTGCTCCCAGGATGTTGGTCCTCTGCCTAGTTCAACATTAACCCTGGCTTATACTTTATTAGCCTGAACGACAACAAAAATTATTACCCACTAATTCAGGATTATTTATCACTTATTTTGTCTTTAAAACCCAGAATTGTTTATTATTTGGGTGTTTTTAAGATATTATATTTAACATTTATTACATAAATTGACTAGACCTTTGTTATATACTGGGTTGACTTGTGTACTTACATTTTTCTAAATCTTTCCAACAAAGTTCAAACCTGGAGATATTCACGTCATTATTCATAATCCCTCTTTTGGTTACAGACTGAGAAAAGGACAGTTGTTTTCCATCTGGTTTTGTTCACCTGGGATTATACCTTGCACTTTTGGACCCAGATTATTTATCAATCCAGACTCCACGTGGCTCTGCACATTCAGTTTGTGTTGATATTCGATCCACAGATATTTTACATCTGTCACCAAGATCGATTGCTCAACATCAGTAGATGAGAAGGATTTTTTTTACCAGACAAGAGCAAAACACTGAGCCTCGAAGGGGAAATAAGGTCAGTGCCGCAGAACAAGTAATTTGATTGATTAGGTTAAAAGTCTCAGAGTGGAAGCACTCAAGAATATACAGATGGCAAAGATCAGAGAAAAGTGGAGAATAATAATCCTATAAAGCGATTTTCAACCACTGCAATATTTAGCAGGATATAAAAAAGAAAAATGTAGCAGGTCTGTTTCTGAAGTTAAAACGGAAGAAGCCGCGTAAAGAAGTTGATGTTCGTCACTACTACTACATAAAATCCACATTTCTTTATTTATATATTACTTTTACTCTTGATTTGTCACACTTTGGATTAATCCAAAAGCCTCCTACATTTTCCCACATGAACTTCGGCTATCCGACCCAATAGTTCGGAATTTTGCCTTTTAACATACAAACGCAACAGGAGAGATTTTCCAGGTCAGACGTGTTCACATCAATAGAATTAACTCCGGGTTGTTCCGGTGAGTGGCAGTGAGTTTCATTATTATTTTTTTCAGTATTGTATCCATCGCGTGTTAGAAACATTATCAACAGGCTGGCAGGAATAGTTTTGTGTGCTCACACTGCAGCTATACACCGTTTCTGCCGCCACCTGGGCACCGTACAAACCGCCATGTAATCCGTCCAGATCAAGGTGATGATGAGGAGGGAGAACTCTGTAGCCCTGTCTTCCAGGTCAGCTGGGCAGCAGATGTTACCATGGTGATGTCTTCCCAGTTAACGGTGATTCACCACCACCATCGCGAGCTGGAAAAGCCGCAGCTCAGCCCTGCAGAGACAGCTCGCTGCCCTGTTCATTTTGCTTTGTAAGACAGCACCCCGGACTCAGCCGGTCAGCATAAAATCATTCCGAGTCTGGTCGGCCGAGCCCTGGTGTCTGCTGAGGTTTTCTAAACATAGACAGGGGGGCGGGTGTGTTAGTTACATAATCAAATTATATACTTGATGACGTTTATTTTGGAAAAATTCAAACATCTGCTTGAGAAAACAAAAACATGGAGAAAATGTGCTTTCCTCTCCATAAATCCAGGACGGAAATGAGCCGCTGATCCCATTAAAAACCACACCTGTGCACATTAGTACACATCCACTGCCAACAAACTAGGCCTTTGTCATCCGCTGACACACAGAAACACACTATGAATAGAACAACATCTCCTCTGGTGTGCTGTGCACCTGGGTTTGGTGTTTTTCTCCTCAGTTAGATAAAGGCACAGTAGTAACTCTGCTCCTCAGTAAATAGTTCACATATTTCCTTAGAAACAAGATAATTATAAATATTTATATTTTAGGTATTCATACATCTTGTCTGACTATTTATTTTAACACTAGCAAGACAATGTCTGCTTTCACACCTTGTTTGGTTTAGTTTGACCCAAAATAACGGATGTGAAAAGTGCCTCAAAGGTTTTATGGGACAAAGAGAGGTTGGTTTTAATCATTTTCAGGAAGAAAATATTTTTGGGGAATTTGTTGGATTTTGGACTATTTGCTGGAAGAAGAAAAAGCGGAAGCAGCTGGCAGGATCGCTTGCTGTCTTCGCCTCTTGTGCTCATTAAGTGCATTTGAACTATAGTCAAGTTCCGCACCTCAAGTTGTGAGGCTGGGAGAAACACTAATGATATTCGAGAAGGGAACTTGGAGAACAGGTTAATCCATTTGATCCATTCAAATGGATTTTCTCTATGACAAAAGTCACAAAAGTTAGTAATAACAAACTGAAAACACGCCATCATCAGACCTGTGCCCGTGTGCAAAGCAATCGATAAACGCAGCCCACACAGGGGATGACCACATGACGCATATATCACACAAAAGGTCCAGATTTTAAGGTAATAACCCTCATTTTCGGAAAAAAAATTCTACAAACCAGCATATTATACTGGCTGTATAGATTTAGTAAGTCGTGAATCTGCATGTAAAACGTGTCGGACCACTGAGAAATCACTGCTCATTGACTGGTAAGTTTCATCCAGCTCTAGAGCCACTTCCCTTTGAGTGATTTAAAATGGACGTAAAAAAGCCAAAAATTAACAGCGTGTGAGAAGAGCTTAAAATCGTTGGGGAAATTCCAACTGCTGTTTCAACCTTTGGTGACTCCACTGGGGCCATTTCGTCGGCTCCCTTCCCGTGATATAAATCCTGACATTGACTGATGTCGGCTGCTCTCACTCTGGCAAACGGCCCAGAGAGAGAAGTCACTGACCGAAAACACTGTTTCTCAAACCAGGACAAATTAGAAGGGGGAATGTTTGGTTCCCTTGTTTGTTGAATGGGGGGGGGGGGGGGGGATAAGTTAATTATCTCCTTCTTGAAAGGACATTTACTTTAGTTATTGAATGTCTGAGGAGCTACAGACAGCCGGTGGGGCCCACAACAGACGCCTGGACAATAGTACTTAACTGCTAAATGCTTAATTTGAAAACGATCATATCCACAAAACGAACGACGAATGGGATTTTATCCACGTGTCTCTTGGCAGGGAGTTAAGATGACCAAACTGTCTCCCGCGTGACAAAATGTCTCGATGGCATAATTGGAGTGTCACCGGGACACATCACATTTCCGCGGAGCTGTCAGTGAGTGTCAATTCGTCAGTGGCCCAGTCGAACCCGTGTCAGTCACGACGTCCGCTCGACTGCAGCAACGTGCAAAAAATAGCAACAACATCCCGTATGCCCGCAAGAGTGTGACACCAAACTGAACCTTTACACGTGGTTTCCCACTGACAAACCTCAACAGACACACACACACACACACACACACATGCGCACGTCTTGACCTAGATCTGACCGGGTCACCGCTGCTGCAGACGAGCCGTGCATTAACCTTTTCCACCGACTGGACACATCGCTGCCACCGGAGTCTTGCAGCCAACAGTTTCCGCCCTGAGTGACAGAGGCTGTGCCCCCCGGACACGGCCCGCCGATGACACGGCTGACACATCCCCAGACCCCCGGGCGTCGATCATAATAAATCAATCATAATTATGGCTGTGCTAATCAGGCGACAGACAATAGGTGCGCTTGAAGGTCACTGGAGCCGTTTGAAGAGCAGAGGTTGAGGCTGCCGACGAGAGCCACAATCAGCACGAGATCACACAGCCCCATGTCTGACTGCTGCTTGTGATTGAGATTTAGATTGATTTAATGAGCTGTGATGACAGTCTAGACTCCAGTCATCCACCAAAATCCACAGGGCAGCGTCTTGTTTAAAGATCTCGTGGCGCCATTGATCGTCTTTCGACACGTGTTCGTTTTCCTAAAAACACAACCCTTCCCCTAAACCTGATTTCTCTTCACACGATCCGGCACCTGGAGAGCCGCATTAGCATGTATTTAAAAAATCCTGTCCCTGTGCGACCAACACCTGGAAGAGAGATCCGTCTCCTCCGCTGTGTTCTCCAGCTCGCTGCCACATTCCTCTGTGAGCCCTTTGATCAAGGAGTGTACCGTGGCTTTTAAGATCCTTTTCATACCGGCGCCTGCTGTTTTGAGCAAACCCCTGAAGTTTGACACATCGACGATGAAGCTCCATGAAGCCAAGTGGAGCAACAGATTTACCATTTCATTTTCATGTTGTTTCTAAATCCTCATCTGCTACACTGGCACTATCACAAGGGTTATTTACAGAAACTATAAATGACTATTAGCAGCATTACCTTTAGTGTGGACCAGGATTTTACACTCTGGATCTCTTACTATGTCCATTTCTTCCAAATATAATTTTATTTTCAAACTATAATTAAATAAATTACATTACATTTGATTTAGCAGAGGCTTTTATCCAAAGCACTCAACCGTGAGGGTACAGAAACAGAACAACAACACGTACAATGTTCTTCAAGAAAGCAAAACTATTAAGTGCTACAGGTAAGTGCTACTAAATCTCAACTTTTGTTTTTATTCAACAGATGTGTTTTTAGTTTGCAGCGGAAGATGTGTAGACTTGCTCCTTGTGTTGTTGGAGGAGCTCGAATTCATTATCACAAATTCATTATCACATACACTCAATTGGCGGACGACCAATCGACCTCCTAATCCGATGCCGTCCCACTAAATGTACATCTCTGTTCCTCTCCGCTGTTATCACAAATGGATTTTCCCCTTCGCAGATCATTGGGTGCGCGGAACGGGCAGTGCCATGGGTTGGCTGGGGTCGTCCTGTGTGGAGCTGCGTGTGATCCCTGTGTCTACGTGGGCTTTTTTCTCCTGTTACTCCGAGTTGACTGTAGGTGTGAATGCGAGTGTGACTGGTCGTTTATCTCCGAACTGGAAACCTGTCCAGGGTGTGCCAGGCCTCGGGCCCGACGGTCTACAGAGACTAAGTGGTGTAAATAATGAATCGATGGATGGAATGATAAAGGCATCTTTCTATCCGTTTAGTCCGCAATGATCTAAAAGGTCAAAATTCACACACATGACAAAACAGCCGCTCCCTCGGTTCCAGCAGGAGCAGAGAACCGCAGGGAAATAGGCGGAAGCGTTTTGGATTCAACCCCGAAGTTAGAGAATGGAAGATGGAGACTGCAGCTGCCTCATTGTAAGAGTTCCACCATAATCAGAGGACACCAGAAATCAGGTGTCAAAGCTGCGGAACAATGCTGCGTTTTTCCGATTAGGTGGTAATTGCAATTAATTCAGTTTTTGTTCAAATTCGTTCCAGCCTGTAATTGTTAAAGAGAGCATCATGGCATCACACCCAGTTTGCAGTGTTCGGTGAAAAGAAAAGGTTTTACCACCACATCGACCTGGGAATGACATCTTACTGTGAAATGTTCTGTCCTGGTCCAAAATCCACAAGTCTTTACATATGGGTCAATTAAATACATGTATATTATATATATATATATATAATTTTTTTTCTATTCAAAGGAACATGTTGCTCATCTGGTGGCACAACACTTACACCATGCAGTATTTAGTCTCCCTCCTCTCTCACCCCCCAGAGGGTCTTTCATAATGTACAGATTACTTTAAGGTCGCTAGGTTGCAGCAGTTGAAGCTGATGCTGAGTGACGGTGTTATTTTTAAAGTCAATGCCAATTTTCTTTCAGCTTGTGACACACTGGACAGAAAACGAAGGTTCTGTATGTTTACAATTCTAATTTCACTTTGGTACAAGAATCTTTTTGAACTGAAAACATCCACCAGGTAAGTGGAGGCAGGGGAAGAGAGGCTGTGTGTAGGAACCCAGTATGATTCAACACACCGATTGGTCTTCTTCTGCTTATTTTCTTCCTTTTTTTCTCTCCAACCTTCAACAACGCTCTATCACTGTGCGTCTCTCCCCCCCAAACCAGGCCTCAGCTGTTAACTTTACCAACCATAACACAGATGGCATCGATATTATTTCGCAACCTCCCATGGGTCGAAGATGTAACTGACACTTTCTTGGCTCTATCTTCCTGTAGTTGTTTTTTTAAAACAAATTGCACGTGTTCTCCAACAATCTTAACCTTTGAACGACCTCCAAAGGGACACAAGTGAGCAGAAGCACAGAGGAGGAAGAGAGAAGCAACACGAGGCAGAGAAGAAGATAAATCATCAATGGTCTCCGTAGTTTTATTAAGTATAAGGTTAAAACACAATGAAAGGACGGAGCTAATGAAGATTTAGACAGTTGAGCTTCCCATAGCAGTGTCACATTACTCTTAAAATGGTGCAAAGAAAAAGATTGAGACCTCAGCAATATTTTTACTTAGACACAAATCTTATTTATTATTATTATTATTATAATCATTATTATAAAAAAATATTTATGTTCCTATTTAAAAAAACTGTGCATTGTTAAACGTGCAGTTTTAACTGTCTATTGTATGCATGCACAAAACTATTTTTCAATAAAAGATTTATTAAAGCCCCTCAGAAGAAATTTGGTATATCTTTTATACAGCTAATTACTCAGTTTTTAGTTTAAAAGGTTTAGCAATGACAATTGGATATTTTTATTTTACCACTTGGAACAGATTCTAAAAAAGGGAGCCTTGGATGAAGGTCTGCCAGACGAGACATATGTGCAGCCCTCCTTCAGCTGCCCAAACTCTCCCTCACCGACCAAATGGAAACTGAATGGAAATCGTGCAAAGAGCGGGCTGCCATGTGCCGAGTGGTCGGCAACAGAAAGAGTGACAAACCTCTGACTGCGAGGTCAGCACAGACACAAGTGGATGAAGTCTAGACTAATACAAAAAAAAAAGGTAAAGAGACAAAGGACATAACGAAATAGTGGAGAAGTAAACGAGACAGTGAGGTCGAGAATGTAAAAACTGTCTGAGGTTTAAACATTTGAGACCAATGCAAATACAACATATGGTTTCACTCCAACCCACACAGGTTGTATACATTACATATTTGATGTGAAGGATGACTGTACTTAGATCGGGTAAACATGCAAGCATTTATTTATTAATTTATCCATGTATATTTTATATACAGTTTGTCTTTTAATGCTGTCTTAGAGTATTTGTTTGGTTTTTCCCTCTATTTTATTTATGTTGCACGTTCTGTAGTGTTGCTGTTCTTAGTTGGTTATACTGTAAATGCCACTTGTATTGAAAACTCAACAGAAAACATTGTTATTGCACCTTCAACTATTTGTCTTTTTTCCAAGTGTGTCCTCATCTTGTGCTCAGTATGCGCCGCTGCTTTGCTTCTGCAGATAAAAAAGGAATCTCTCATAACACAGCTTCAAAATGACTTGTAGCTGAGGTTGCACACATCACCAGGAAAATTAGGAGATGACAAAATGAGCAGAATGTAAATGTTTGTAGATATTGGCCGCTGCACTACAAGCCGACTAGAACGTACCCCAGGGGCAGTTGGAATGATAATGCATGTAATTTGTGAATAGAGAGAGGGAAGAATAAAAAAACTGCAACAAGGGGGAATAGACATGCAGCGATCTCTAGAGTAAGTGGAAATACATAAAAATAGAGTCACAGAGAGGGGACAGACAGAAGTGGAGCAGAATAATGGGATCGCACTGGCTCCCCAGATCAATTCCCCACCCACATCCCATCAGTCACGGCAATTATGCATGGAGGCATCAGAGATTGACTGTTGAGAGGAAAAGAAAGAACACCTCTCCTCTTTTAATTACAAAACCCCTCCCTCCATCTCCACAGGTATGCAGGTGCCCCATTGTCACATCTCTTGGATTCATCTCACGTGGACAATGAAGTGTGGCGCTTGGTTAAAAATAAATAAATAAAGGGGATGAAGATGGGGGGTAAAAGAGACATGAGTACTGTGTCTCACAAAAATATATTGTAGTTTGAGAGGAAACTATTTCCAGGTCTGCGAGGCCAGGAAATCTCTTCTCGGAGAAAGTGTCAGAGCCGTTCACTTTCAGTGTAGACGGCGGCTGTCTGCTTGCAGAATGTACAGCAGTTAAGGAAAGAACTCCAGTCCATGACCAACTGGGAGCAGAGAACAACCAGTGTCACGAGAAAACCATGTGTGTTTAGAACAATGGTAGGTAAAGAGAAGTTTAATGTTAGATCACCAGCTTGTCTGCAAAGGATAACCAAACTAAATGAAATACTTGATCAAGCATTTAGCATGTGGCCAGTGACACATACAGCCAATACAAGAGCATTTCCAGTTGTATGCCTCTGCTGACCAGTGAGGTTTCATCCTACACATTTCTTTTTTTCAGTCTCATATGAGGTCACTGTGACCATTGACCTTTGACCACCTGAATTCGGATCAGTTAATGTTCCTATCCAACTAGTCAAAATGAGAAGAAATTATCTAAAAGCAGATTTGAGATATCACGTTCAAGAGGACAACCAAAACTTTTATTTGTAACCAACCAAATCTAAATCATATTTAGTGATTTAGATTTGTGATTTCATTAAAAAATGTGTTCCAAATCTGAAAGGATTCCCTCAAGGCCTTGATTACACAACCACGGGGCAACAAAGAGTTTTATCAGGCCACAGCCACCTTGACCTTAGAGACCTTATATCAGGTCATCCCTGAGTCCAAGTGAATGACTGTGCCAGGTGTTTTTTAAGGTCACCATGACATTGACCTTTGACTTTTGACCATTCAATTCTAATCCGTTCATCCTTAAATCCAGATGAACGTTTGTACCAAATCCTTGTTCTTAAGCCTCAGAAGAATGGGACTGATGACCCCAAACAGCGGCACCTGGCTGTCCAGCTACTTTAGGGAGAGAATAAAGAAACCAAGAGGATTCAAACTTTGCTTTTTACAGAATCAATTTAAAACGTCTGCAACTTAAATCCTGCTAATCTGCATTTTCTGTTTTAATCATTGCCCCAGTTTCTCTTCACGCTTCTTCCAAAAGAATGTGCTACAAGTTCAAACCAGATTTTCACATGGCTCCATCTTTTCAAGCCGAGTAACAAAGGCCATGAAGAGAACCCCCCCCCCCCCCCCCCCCGCCAACCGTTCAGAAGTTCAAGCTTACAAAAGACGTATTGAAATCAAGGACAGAAGCCGTGGATCTAACACGACACCCAACTTACATCACCTCTTGAAAAGAAATCAAAACGACAACAAAGGAAAACAAATCTTTGAGTGGAGGAAACTGTGCGGCGTTTGTCTTTGGAGGAAAACACTCCATCCAACCATATTCCCCTTTGCTAAGGTTTTGAAGGCAATTATCAGTTACATCAAACAGCCTCTTGGCTCTTTGTTAAAGCTTATGAAGCTCTGCGGTACTGTCCGTCCCTCTATTCTCCACACAGCTTATCCATTGAGGGTCGCCAAACCGTGGTACTGCTAAACCTGAAAACATTTAAAATCCCGTCAATTACAATTTTATTCCAATATATTCGCTGGCGCCTTCCCATTATCTGAACACAAAGGACACAATTTCGTATTCTGTTGAGCGGCTTGTTTAAATCGACAACTTCCTTCTGTCCAATCAATTCGCAACTGACTGGCGGGGAGGGAACACCCTCACCGAGGCGAGCGCGAGCGGGCGGGGGGGGAAGAGACAGAGCGAGATTGGCAGCAGACGTGGAAACGTTCCTTTAAAGTCAAAGTGAAGAGTGGCAAGGTGCAGAGTAATTACAGTCAAGAGTGAAGGTGAGTGGGAAGGAGAGGAATTAATGAGGCCTGTCCTGTGAAAAGACAACGTCTTGCTTAAAGTCACTGTGAGCTATTTTACACACCAGCAACTCCAACTGGCACCGTGAGGTCAGCCAGCAAAATCTGGATTTATAGCCCAGTAGGTAAGGCCAGCATACAGCACACAAGGCATTCATGTTTACTAAGTGTGGACGAGGGGTCTCTTTAAGACTACAGCAGGTGATGGAGTTAGCAAAGTGACGGAGGAAAGTTCAAAATGTCAGAGAAGCCCCAGTAGAAACGATGACATGCTATGAGGGTTTCCTCTGTGTCGAGGGGCCAAATGAAGCGCCATGAGTCCAATTATCAGAAGCCTGTGGTTGGCTATTGAATAACAGAAGGGTTAATTTAACAAAAGGTCTAAGAAACGAGGCACATGCGCAAAGTAACAAAAAAAAGAGACACCTTTATCTTGTATATTAATTGAAGTGTCCCAATCCTCGAAGAGAGCATCGCCTCTAACGACCCGTGGAAGTTGCTGCACAGTGATTATACTGTTCAAACACAGTCTGAGTCACCCCGGTGTAATGAGGAAAACCATTACAATGATCCACTGGGGCGGCGAGGGCTGTCTTTGAGCTCCAGTATGTACAACCTGCACCACATTATCCTTTTGTTTAAGTTTGAGGAAACTGTGGATAAAAACGATGAAGTGGGCAGTTCGTCCCCATTCTTCAAGCTCGAAGCTGTTAAGTGTTTTGTGTGAACGCTTTCGCAGCAGGTTTACTGTGACGATTAGACAGCGGGCCACTGCCAGTCTCAATCTACAAATGTGTTTCAAATCCATCTTCACGTTACTAGCCGTGACTGTATTTTAAAATGAAAGCAGGTGCACGTGTGCTGGGATTGGCTCACAGGATAAGAGGGTGGAAGGTGATTTTTCCTGTGGGTTTTGACTGAATCTACCAGCGCTTACTTAAAATATCGAAGTGTTTTTTTTCAGGCTCTGCAGACTGCAGTGCATTTTGGACAGAGTGGGATACAGCCGTGTTCCTATTGGAGCCCGAGAGTAGGAGGTTTGCAAAGGGCTGAAAATCCTGATTCCCCCTGTGGTGTTGGTTCATTTTGATTCTGGGAAAGAACCTTTTCATTTCCATCGTATTTAGAGGATTTTCTAATGTTCCCGGGTTTTAATAAAGTCACTTAAAAAAAAGTTGTTAACGTAGGGAGACAAGCTATTACATCGGCAATGTGCAATTCAACGTCAAATGTCCAATCCTGTTACACTTTTTCTCACTATATATTATTATTTCTATGTTATCTTCTATTTTCTATACAGGCACCATGTTACAACATGCCTCTGTCAATGTTTGCATTTTTCCACTCTGATATCAAAATGCATGGTGTGAGCCCTGTTGTGTTTTGCATGATTTGGGAACAAGCACCGGTGGAAACGGAAACGGCAGGCAACAATTTCCCCTCTTCAGGTTTAGCTCCTCCAGGCCCAAAGATCACACCAGGATTTCACTGCCTCTTTCTGCGAGCGAGTGGATAAGACGCGGCCTGCTTTAAGATTCTGTTTCCATCTAGTTCTTCGTAGAGTTTCCTGCAATTTCCATTTCCCTCGTCTTCACTGTGGTTCGCCATCAGAGGGAATGGAGTGGCGAGGAATGGAGGAGCTCAGACGAGCGTTACATATGTTAAGCACGTAAAGCTCCCTCGGTTCCTGATGCTTTTAAATAAGAGCATAATTACACTTTTCCTAAATTGGGTCAAACACAGTCGGTCTTCACCTTTTTAAACTTACATCGCGTCTCACGGGAAGCTTAATGAGATCTACAAACGCACTGTGGTGTAGTATGAAAGAAACACACTGCCGCGCCGCTGAGCTTCCAAAGACATTTAATGTGTGGAGATAATTATGAATGGTGAACTTGTTCCAAGCCTGGTTCAATTCACGGAGTTACAAGAATTGGAACAAATCACATTCAATGCACCTGCAGTGCCAAGAGACGTACAGTGTTTGATTTAAATTCACAAGAGTCTTGAGATGATTGTTGCTAATCTTCGTTTGGTGGACACGTCAGGCACATTTTTCTTGGCCTGTACGGTGAACAATAGGGAGCTGTTTGGAAAATTGGAAAATGGACTTGAAATATTTAAAGAGGCACAAAGGGAGCTAACAATGCACAACAAGGCACTGCTCCACGAGGGCGGTGCAGCCTGCCAGTCATCCAGCGTTATGCAGGGAGGTATTATGCACAAAGTCTCCAGTGTATGGCTACTCACGGCTCTTTTTGAATAATTTGTGATGACACATGAACAAAAATATTTTGCGCTTCATTTACATCACACGGAAGTATGTACGTGTGTATTATGACAAATGCTGTTATGACCCATTCAGGGCTCAAAGCTTTGTGTCTGATTGTCAGTGTGCTCATGACAAAGGAGATTAATGGGCGCATACGCAGGCACGTGCGTTGGTGGGGACACGCGTGGTGAGTGTTTCGGTTTCAGTGGTTTTCGGTCAACTAGGCAATATCTCACAACCCTTCAGCACACAACAAACCTTGATTTACATCACATGCAGCGCCACTGAAGCTCATTTGAGACTAGAATGGAACTCACAGAGGCCACACCCATCAAGGCCCAATAGTCCCCTCAAATTCGGTCAAGCTGCACCAGATCGCACACACTTAAAAATCAGCCCACTAAATACTTCTTGAATGAACAGAGATATTAATGACAAAGATTCCAATGTCAAAGAAAGTGAAAAAAATTCCTGGACCCACCAGTTTGGTGATAATCAGTCCAATCACTTTTTTTTAATACTGCCAACTTAAAGAAAAAAATGCAAATGAAAACCAAACTTCTTTGGCGGTGGTAAGAGTTAGTTGCTCTGAGTTAGGGCCCGAGCACCAACCTGTGTCAGGACACTGCTGCAAATTAACTCCCCATCATCAGATATTTCCCAAATTCTATAAGATACGAGTCCCATTAGGCTCCTCCGAGCCGGTGAATCACATCCAGCTCGGCATCGGGCCAGTACTCCAGAACACAATGATAATGATTCGTGAAAATTAAAGAAATAATGAAGGAATGAGGATGGAAAAAAAGAACATAGAAGAGTGTGGATACATTACAAAATCCATTCTTATAATTGTGTTTATATATCACTATTATAATCCTATATTTTCTAATATATATGTATGATATGTAGAAAAATATATCATCCCAACATTTTTTGTAACTGCTTTTTCACACGCTTGTGGACAAATGTGAAGTCGGCACACTATGCTATGGTCAGTATAAAAATTCCACTCTATCCTTCTCCGTTGAATAAACTGCTATTTTTCAGTTTTCCAGTGCCCAATCACAAACTGTAGGAAACTTGTGCCAGCAGCAGGAGGGAGAGAACATTGCACAAAATGCTGTGCAGCTCTCAGGGGAACACAACCCTCGCACAAAAGACAGACACAAAGGCGCTGATACTTTCCCCTAGCGGGGGTCTCAACCCAGAGCATCCACCGCCAGGTCTGCTCTTTTCCCTCAGAGGAGATCAATGTTTTATCTCCACGGTGACATGTTGAAGTTTTACTGCTCCGTGATACAGAAAGCACCACCCTGTTAATACTCCTGCACTACAAGATAATAAGGTTGTTGCGATTACTGGAGAATATGAACATTTCAGTGCAAGTAATGAAATGTCCTCAAGAACATAATGAATTGCATCTCGCTCCAAACAGACCCCCTCGAGGGCAGTGTAACGTAAGCCGTCTTCAGGCAGGAACTCTTGAAATGCTCGAGGCTTGACATTTTCCAGAGTTTGCCTTTGAAGAAAGTAGCAGGTGATTCTTCACGTCCACAACAACATTCAGGAAAATGTGGCTTCTGGACAGAATATGCAGGAGATAACATATAAAAACATAAAAAAAAAAACGCAGCAATTACACAGCTTTAGTACTTATCACCAAAAGCTCTCGAATCTCCTTTTCTTTTCAGGCGGACATCTTCACCTCATTTACATCCAGACATTAGTATTCATTCAGCTTTGCGTCTGCTGTATAGAAACATCCTCAGCACGTCCACTCACTCACTGAATTTTGATCTTCCTACTGTATTATCTCATGGGTTCACATTTCAGGACGTTTTACAAGAGAGCTGGCAGGTAAATGTTCACATTCTCACACACAGCTACTGTGGAAACATTTCAGGAGAATGTCTGGGGCTCAGTGCATCTCTGAAAACAGCTATTCAGACATGAAAGTGATCGGATCATTGAACCGCAACCAAACCTGGACATTCTCATCCATGACCACGTCAGGTTTAAGGAAATATACAAGTAGCCCTGTTCACAGTTCACCTCGGGGTGGATCGGCAAACTCCAGGTGTATCTATATGTTTATATGTGGTTTATGTTTGTTCATGTGTACAGCATGAGCTCTATATAGATACCACCTCTTTCCTCTCTCATCATCTTCATTACAACATGTCTCTTCTCTGTCCACGAGCCACTGGATGGTGTGGAGCCCGAGGAGGCGTGCTGTGTCCCACTCTCCCAGTGGTGACACAGTCAGTCCAGGTAAAGGATCCGTTTTTTCCCTTCGATACTGTCATATATATATATAGTTCCCTGCTGTGTGTGCTTTGCACGCTTGTGTCAATAAGCTCTTAAGTCAAGCTTGGTGCAATAGTTGAATTGCACGTGTCCCCCTAGAGAAGAGGGAATGAACCTGCATAAATCTATATTCTTTTACAGCCTCCAACAAGGATGGGATAGTGATCAGTTCCTTCTACCTGAGAGGTTTTAGTTCCTTTAGAGATTTGTCGAACGGTCCTAAATTCGGTTTGTGCTCATCATTCTTGGCCTAAGAAGACCATGGATAAAATCGTCATAGAGTGTGGATCACAAATCAGAGTTGTTCTATTTTTACAGACTCTAAAGTGGTAAATCCTGCTGTGGGTAAATTCAACGGAGATTTAATTACAGTCTCGCTCTCAATTTATGGACAAAGCAGAAATGTAATTTTTTTCCTGAAAAAATGTATTAAGTTCCTTGAGGGACAAGACGCCATGTGCTTAGTCAAACACAAAACAAGAATAACTGAAGTAGCAATTTAAAATATCCCAAACTAAATGTGATATTACAAAAGACAGTTCTTACATCGGTCTTGGCGAGTAAAACAAATGCACCTGTGCTTGTGTATTATCCAGCTCAGCCTTATCAAGGGTACGCTCACGTAGAAGAATGCATCTGGCATGGTCACATATTGGTCTCTTAGGAATGGAAAGGTAAAAGGAATGCATGTAGACCATAGACTGTTAATGGTGACCACTCCTAAATTGTGCCCATGTGTACCATCTGCAAACAGGGAGATGGGATTTTATTCCTGACTGCAGCCTGCCACCAGGGGGCAATCTACATGATTTGGCTTCACTTTTGGGTTGTGTCTAGTTGTCCATCTTCATATATGCTCACAACTTCCGAAGGTGAAAATGAAAGCAACAAGCATCATTTCCATACGTCAGTGTCTGTGGGAACCAAAGCACGAGGCCTCTGACCTGCGGCGGAACAATGATGACACAGGGAGGAGGTTTCCCACCGTCAGCTTTTTCCATAATGAGTTTATCCGAAATGCTAATGTTACTTTTTTAACAAATGTTTACACATTCGGTGTGAATGCCTCCAGGGACACGTTCTCATTGTTCAACTCGCCACTATCGATCCGATCGTCCCGGGATCGCTAAGTTTGCGCATGCATTTGCATTTCACCGACATCAGCTGAACCGTTTCCCCGTCGTATCTCCCGTCCCGGTCTTAAGCCGTTTCAACATGCAGCGCACAGCAACTGATCTCCTCTAATTGAAAAAAGGGAATGAGGCCGCACCGGTCACTTTGTTAACAGCTTATAAGCAACGTGCCTCCGAGAAAATCCATCGGAATAAGACTGCAGGCAACTTAGTCACTCTAATGTCCCAAGGCATGTGGAGTAACGCAAGAGATTATAAATATAAGCAGACACAGATAATGGAGTGGAAAACATTATTAAATGTTTTTGATTCAAAGTCTAATAGTCTGACAACATCCGTCGATTTCACAGCGTGCCTTGTGTCACTGTGTCGTTGCTGGGCCTGCGACGTTTTCTTTTAGTGTTACACGCTGATGTCAGATCTGCACGGACAGCAGACACGGCCACGCAGCACTGACGCACATGAATTGTCAGCGAGCTCATGTCTCGCGGTGCCCGTGGACCGATGTCACTGGCTCTTATTGCACATGACAGTCAACAAACGGGATTGTGCGACAAAGTGTGTGAGCGCGCGGGACACATCCAACCCAGTTTGCCACTCATGCACATGCACACGCTCTACACTTGATTCCTCACTGGTTCACACAGCGTGTTCCAAACCAGCGGTGGTTACGATGCTGATGTTCATCCTGTTCCGCAACTGTTGACATCAGTGCCAATCTGTCGGACCTGCTGGGATCGGCAGAGGAGAGGTGTGGGCTGACGGCCAGAAACAGAGGGAGCAGAGGGAGAAGCCAGCAAGGGGGAGGAGGGGGTGTTGTAATTCACACACTGTAGAGCCGGAGCATCACTCAGGAGTGAGCTACAGAAACTTGGACTTGACATAAGCCATTTTCAGACGTGAACAGAAAATTGGGCTGGGACATTTTGCCCTTCACATAAAGAACACAGCAGGATATGGTCCTGGTAAGTGGAACATGCATGTGAGGGGTGGAGCCTGGAAAGCAGAAGGAAGGACACAACGTGTTGATTCGGCCGTGGAACCTGCAACCCTCGTGTTAGAAACGCTATCAACACACTCACAGTAGATCGGCCAGAAATGTGCCCGCTCACACAAACTCACTCTCCAGCAACTTCAGACATGTCTGAGAGCAGCCAACAGATAATGGACCAAAACCCATCCCCAAGTGAACAGAGCAAACCTCCTCCACTGATGAAGACCATGTGATACAAGTAAATACACCAGAGAAAGCTGGAACTCGGACTTTGCGGTGCGATCAATGAATCAAACTAATTTCGTCGTCAACCTTGTGGTTTGAGGAATTGAACTGGATAAACTGATGAATGAAACCAAAACAAAAGAAATGCAGAGAGTATGATTGATGACATGAGACCACGCTGAGCTGCTCGGTTTCTTATTGGAAAAAAGCAAATCTTCTGACTTTTTTTTTTCCAAAATCATGTTTTTGTTTTTATTTCCTGCGCGGCTGAGATAATCAAAAGCAGTGGAGCGCCTGGAGGGAAGGGCTCTTACTCTTTCATGAGAGAGAACCGAACCGGCGGAGGTGTAATTTATTTCTCCTCTTCATTCCGCCCTACTTTATATTCTATTCAAAGAAACACAACTAATCAAGCCGTGCAAATGTTTCTATAAATATTGAGTGTCCATGCACATTATCTTCCAGTGTATTTCACAGACATGATTGATTTATGTTCACAGGTATGAGCCCCTGCATTCAAAGTGGAATAGGACTAAATCACATTGATATGAACAGTGACTCCTCCACGGAGAGCAGTGCTCCCGAGGCTCCTTAACGCCTCGTCAGTAGTCCAGCCGATACTTCTTTGATTCACACGTTGAAACTTCTTAAAACAGAGGCTGAATAGAGAAGCTAAAGCAAAAATATATGAATCTAAATATGAGAATGATACGTCTCCTTCCTTGAAGAAACGACGAGTGTGACTCCTTCTGCTTTATGGGGCAAAAGAGGGAAATAAGTTTTATTCCAGTTTCTGCAGAGTGATGAAAAAACCTCGGCAGCTGTCTCGGAAAATAAACTGCAGTGTCCCACAAAATGTAAAATGAAACGGAGGAAAAATGTAACAGGGAGCAGAGCTCTCATTATCTCCTCGCTAACAACCAGCGTCGCAAGCACAAACAAGGTTGATCAGAGCCAAACACATCAAGTAGCTGTTCACATGGCCAAGCTCCTGAAAGGTCGACAGGAAAAAACTCCTCTGCTCTGATGTGAACTGATTTGCTAAGTACGTTGCAAACTCTTTTATTTTGCCTACCGATCCATAATCAAGCATCATGATCACACTGCTTCGCTTATGAAATGCTACATGAGCATGTATTACAATATCTACAAGGTCTCACGGTGCGTGTGTAAATCTACCACTGGAGTTGCTCTGCCTCAGCCTTGATATTTTATAATTTCTATGGCACACTTTTCTCAACTTTGTGCATTCTGTGCAAAAACACAGTGAGAAAAGCAAAAGCAAGAGTTTGAGACTGTTTCCTGTAAGATTTACAACATTTACACAATGGCGACACCGTTTTAATTTGGAAGATTTTCCAGCTTCTAGAACCGCCTTGGAATGATAAGCTGCGATGAGGCTGAGGCCGTCTCCTCTCCGGCTGAATGCTGTTCCTCTTCCAACAATAGATCACAGAGGCCTGAGTGTGCCCGGCAGAATAAAAGGTAACTGTGCGTGTGCGAAGACTTTACTCCTGTGACATTGTATTTAAGGCCACGGGTCAATGTGTCCAACTTCTCAAGACATGTCATCATCATCTCCTGTGCTTCAGTGCATCAAATGGAGCAAACACATCGATACAGACGGGGGCAGCTTTCTTCTTTTTGTTCCTGAAGAGCGAATCAGACGTTTGAGTGGTAAATGCCCATCTAGCCTGGTGCACTGAAGAACCATTGTACTGCATTGTAGAGATGTTGGTTTTTGTGTTGCACAATCTCCATTTCACCTGAAAGCAGCTGGAGTCTGATAAGATCTCTACAGAGTGAAAAGCACAATTCACTCCTCTCTTGTGTGTGCTCTCTCAAAGTAAATTAACAACAGGGTGATGAGCTCTCTCTATAGGTACACAAGTAAAGTCCATTAAATCCTGAAGTCAAGCAGCAAACTAAATGAGGATCTGGTCCAGGTGCAAAGGGAAAACCTGTGAAAAAGCTTGAACAATAACAGGGAAGCAGAACATGAATTCATACGAGCAAACAGACACAAGGGAGGCCGGGGAAATCTAACCAAGATGAAACACATGTGGGTGACAACAGGAAGTAAAACCCAGACCAAGACATGACGGGAGGCAAGTTATACACACAGGAGAGAAGAAGCTTCAAAATAAAACAGGAACTAAAAATACAAATTAGGTCGATATAGAAAGTAAGTCCAGCAGAGAGGCAGATCCTGAGGAATCTTAAACTCTGATAAAGAAGGTAATACAAGTGGAACTCATGTTTGTGAAGATTTAAATAACATAATGAGCCAATGGGCTGTTTTCATTGGCTGAAATCTGTTTACATGATCAAAAATGGTTGCTTAACCCACACCAACAAAGATGTATCAAATTTACCAAAGCCTTTCATCGTGTTGGCATTCTTAAGTTTATGTGGATAAAAGTAGAGTAGTAGTAGTAGAATATTAGAAATGTCAACGTGAACAGATGGTGCAGGATGAGCTGCACGCTTGCCTGGACACTCACCTGAGTCCAGAGTCCAGGCTTCTATTTAAAGCCGCTGGTGAGCACAGACGATACTGTACACGGATGCCTACAGATACTATGTAGGTATCATAGGATCTCACACACACACACACACACACACACACACACACACACACACACACACACACACACACACACACACTCACACACACTTGAATGCAGATAATCTTACATGGACTGTACTAACCCTCTGTTGCCACCGAAAGGTCAAGGTCTTTACTGACCCTGTAAAATATCTCAACACACACTTGCTGGACTGGGACATCATTGTGTAGATGCGTTATGATGCCCAGATGTTTTTAAGTGTTACGACTTCCCTGATTCCTTCCTGTTGTAGACATTTTCACTTGAACACCAATATTCCGATACGGTCATACTCGCATTAATAAGTGATATTCAAATTAAGACATGTGGGTTGATCTGATCTTAATGTCCTATTGATGTTTTCACTGCTTTTTTGAAACATCGACATGCATGAGTAACCAAGAGCTGGATAATGTGTGCGCTAGGTTTGAGTGTAAACAAGTAGTGGGACACAATATGGATGTTGACTGCTACACTCAGGAATATGAATAGAACATTCTGTCAGCGACTTATGTAAACAGTAAATCATTTAAATAACGTCTTGTCCAGATAAATGTCAGTAGTTGAAATATACTCTTGTCCATTGTAAAGTAGTGAGGGGCATTTCTCAGCTATGGGCTGGAGTGCTGTGAGCTGTAGAACAAGTCAATACTTTTGTTTATTAAAAAATGATATTCCCATGGTCCACTGCTGTGGGCCTCGTTTGTGTTTCGCTTTCGAACAGGCCGAACAGAAAACAGCATGTCAGGGTGGTCACTGTACAGCGGGAGGATTCAGCTGCAGTCAGAGCAGCTTCAGGGAGCTGCTAACCTTGCTGCTGACGTGTTGACAAATTTGGTGTGTCAAAAGAACCGTAGGAGAGAATCTTAACCAAGCGCTCCGACTCCCGGAACATGAGCAGGAAGAAAACAATGTCACACTCCATTTGCTGCAATCTGTTTTTCCGCGGTTTCATTCAGTACAAACATTTTGCAGCTCGGGAGGATTTACTCAACCCAACTTTTCCTCATATTCTGATATAAACTGAATTCAGGGGGCATATGAGCACTTATATGGCACTTACCTATAGCACTTTAAAGTTTGGCTTTTTTGAAGTAATTGGACTTTCTTGATTCTTGTTGTTCTGGGTTTGTACCCTCATGGTTGAATGCACTTAATGTAATATCGTTTCTCTCTCTATGTGCTGTATTTGCTGTTTGTCACTGTTATTTAATAGTAATATTATAAAGTATTATATAAGCATAGTTTTAACACCTTTAAAATTGAGTTTAAATGATTTTATGAGTAATTATATATGGCCCAACTGAAATGGGTACGTGAATGGTCTATAAACTTGTGTCATCCTTGCGTAGTGTTGTTATCTCACGAAGTATTTCCAGTTTGTCTCGTGGGTTAATTGGTGCGAAGGTGAAGGACTCCAAACAGTTTGTCTCTTCCAGTCGGCTAATGAGGATCCACCCGCACAAACAAATAAACACTATCATCATTATCATTATTTCTCCACACCAGCAAGGTTAACTTGCTGCCACGCATTAAGTTTGGTGATGGTCATTTGAACTTTGACCTGCATTCAAACACGTGTGAGAGCCGATTGCTTTGTTGCTTCTTTGAAACTTTAAGGAAACATGCACTCGTGAAAAAATGATTTGCAACCATAACAGAATAAGGCTTATTTGCAGGAATGCAAGAAAAATTAACATAATGTGAAAATATTAGCATATCTTAACTATGCAGGGAAGAGCTGTATATACAATAATTCTAGGTTTGTTTTGATGTTGCGTGCATGAATTACATCAGTCCTAAAAAAAATAATGTTATTACTTATGACTCCAGTACAGTACAAAACTGGTTAAAAATTTGCATTTAAAGTATTGAGTGTCTTCTCTACTTATGGAATTAATGCAGCCCAGAGGTTATTTCTTTGCAGAAAGGGCATTCAAAGAATAAACTCGGCTGAGAGGACTCTCAGGGTGTGATTTGTTTCTAAATACCTGACTCAAAAGGTTTGGCAGCAATTTAAGACAGAAATGCTAATCAAGGTCAGTTGCATGAGCTGCAGACATAATTCAAAAAGTCAAAATAAACAGTAAATATTCCGGACTGGTGTTTGAAAGCTTACTTCACTCACAAGAATTAAATTTATTCCTATCTGCTCCTCGGCTCTGTAAATATAATGAGTGATCTCGTTTGTTTTTATGGACTTGAGGTGCACTTCGTGGCCCCTGTTTTTTTACAGAGGTGGCACAAGTCATAAATTCTAACAAAGCCTGCACTGATGATGCATTCATTATAAACCTTTTACTAAACCCATCAGTGTCCGAGGTGACAAATAACAACCATCTGGTGTCTGTAAGTGGACTGGAAAGAAAGCCACGGAGCATATTTCCAAATACACTTTGCCCCCAGGCCTAGTCACAAATGCTCCGAGTGAGCGTTTGACCTTCAGCTTAAAATACAAGTGTGTGGTCTGCTTGTGATTCTCCTGACAGATCATCCTAACCACCCAGCTCTTCAGCCACCTGTGTCCTGTGTAAACTAATCTATTTCAAGGGGCACCAGATGCCCTGGGAAGAGATTTTCAAAAACAGCCCAGATATTGCACACTGGTCGCCGTGATGGACGTTTATAAACTGAGACACAGGTCAGGAGACAGTCACCACCGGGGATGAGATAAATCTGAAAGAGCGACCTGAGAGAGCGGAGATGTTGATCTTTAACGATTGAACGTTTCTACCACGAAATATTAAAAACACCCTTTTGGTAGATATGTGCTTTTTCACTGTGCTTGACTTCACTGAGGAAAACACATGTTCAGAAATCCTGGTAGTATATCAGATGCACAGAGGTCCCCAGTTTTCTTCTCGGTCTTGGAATGAATGTTATAACCAGGGGTGTTCTTTACCCCCGCCAGCCCCCCTCCCCCCAACCTTGATGGAGAACTACACCTTCAAGCACCTGCCGGCGATCCGTTGTAAGTGGGTTGGTGGATAATAGCTGGCGGATTGTGAGGGACACGGTGCTGAAGAGAGGCCATGGAGGCCGTCCAAGGACATTCTGGACCGATCCCTCATCCGTGAGCTCCAGCAGACACACACCGATCAGCCTGGTTCATTTGGAGAAGGAGATGGTACTTTTACATTTCAGTAATTCATGTCCATTTCCTGGTTGATTTAAACAATACTAACCTATGATGTGTCTCAGTTCCTCGGATGTGGCCTTCCTCCCTGTCTGCTCTGTCGCTGCCTGGATTGACTTTACGTCTGAGTGCCGTGGATTTCCAGTCATGACTTTATCTCATCTGGCGTCACAGTGATTAACAAAACTTTTACACTCGTGTTTTCTGAAATAAAACTCCCACATCAGCCTCCGCTGTGGAAGGTTTTACATATTTCTGGTGTCGACAATTTGAATTTTCCATTACCGTTCCGAAAAATCTAAATCTAAATTAAACTCGGGTTTCATACTATATAGATAAATTGCGCCAGAAAAAAGAGGCAACAGCTCATTCCATCTTTTCATACTCCCACTCCCCCGACTCTGTGTTTGAGAGTGAGCAGGACCCATGCCCACATATTCATACACGTGAACACCTGGAGGCTGTTCAGTACAATCACTCTCACACCAGCCCGCTGCGTCTCCTCAGGAGCGTTTGGCAGAACCGAGCTGAGCATGTTTGGGCGGAGGCTTTATTATGCAAGCAACTGTCCGGTTCCCAGTTTCCACTTTATTCCTTCTATGCTACAGCGAGATCCTAACATCTGTCTTGCAACAAATCAGAAGTCTTGAGATGTGTCTTGTGTTCTCACGCATAAATTCATGAATTATGTATAAAGCATAAGTCCTTTTTTTTCTAGAAATCTTCTCTTCCGTCATTTGTTTTCCCCGACAGGATGTCATGGGAAAATAGATTTGTTTACTCTATATGTTAAGATGAATGATGCATCCCCACTTGGTCCTGATGCCACCATCTTGTGCTTTTGACTTCATTCGGATCCAGAGTCTGCACAATAGAGATCGTGGTGTGAAGCCGCGGTTTCAGGGTCCTGCTGATATACGCCCTCGACCAATTGGAAGTCACTGTCAGCTGTCAATCATGACGTTTTTTTATTGCATCATAGCCAATTCAAACCAAATACTGTGAAGATGACTTGAACTTTTACTTTTCAGTTTGGCCCGTGCCCTATCTGCTAACATGGAGGAGGCAGGATGTATGACCAAAACTACAACCAGCCCCCAGGGGGCGCTCAAGATGATGTGGCACCACATTAGGAAAACAGTCAAACAGTTTTAAAATACCATCCTAATATTTATGAAGATTCAAGTTGCCTGTGATATGTGATTTTGTGTTGTTGATATCACAGAAATTGAGAAAAGGGGATCAGTGGGACAGACTTCTGGGTTTATGGTTTCAAACAGGTACTTTTTATTGGAGCTGCAGTGATGACATCACCACAGCTTCAATGAACCAATGATTTCACATTGGCATTCAGAGTGGAAGTGTTAGAGCCATGAAGCATTCGAGTCAGAGCAATTGGTGAAACATACAGTGTGTGTGTGTGTCTGTGTGCGTGCGTGTGTGCCTGCGTGCGTTTGTGAGCGTGCGTGCGGTTGTATGCATGTGCATCTATGAATGTAGATATGTGTGTAAGAGTTTGAGAGATTCTATGATTTCTGTATGTATTTATGTCTGCATGGAACAGGTATTCATATGTGTTTGTGTGCATACATTATGTGTTTGCGTGTGTGTTTGTGTCTGTCACCATGTGTGTAACAGAGAGCCAGAGTGAAAACATTGAATAGAATAGCGTATGTGCCCACATTTTTTTTTAACATGACTGTCTCTCGCTTTCTAGCTTTCTCGCTATCTCTGCACGCACTTGTGTGTGTGTGTGTGTGTGTGTGTGAGTGTGTGTGGTTCAGCGTACCAGGACAGACTGTGTGACCAGCGACAGTGAGCTTTAACATGTGCTGACAGCTAATCAATAGCAGATAGTGTTTTTTAGCTTTTAGGGGAGAACTATTTATAACCGGGCAGCGCCATCTCTCTCCAAACCAAATCAGATATTTCCATGGGACGGACCGAGTGCTGCTCAGTCATGCTTCACAACAGTGTGTTTTGTGGACTGCGTGTGTTTGTGTGTGTGTGTGTCCACAACTGAGCATCAAAGCATTAACCAGGTGAACATAGGTAACAAGACATAAAAACATTGAATTTTTACTAAAATATATATATTATTTTAATTTGTAAGGGTCATGAACAGATATCAGATAAACAACTAAGGTTAACTTTAGGGTCACCAAATGCAGCCACTGTCACTGTGCTGTGCCTTTCTCAGCCAAAACATCAGTGCTAACTATTTTATTTTTATTTTATTTTGTTTCATTTTATTAGTCAGGAAGGTCCAATTGTGATACAATATGTTCTGCCAGGGACACACACACAAAACATGAAAATAAGCAACAAAGAGATTCATAACAAAGAACACACATATAAACAGTTATTGGTTGCTAAAGTTAATTATAAAGAATAAAGGGCACATTTTAAAAGCAATTACATTGTTCTGTAAAAAAAAACAAAAAAAAAACGATTTAGATATTTATGTGGCTGAGCATTGTTCAAGCACCATCACGTCTGTCAGGAGAGGAAAGTGAATTGCTGGGTGCAGACTAAGATATAGACATAATGAAAGAGGGCCAGTAAAAAAACAAACAGGTGAATTCATTGTCCCACACAGGCTTTGTTTGCTCACTGCAGTGATGATGACCATTAACTGGGACGTGATGGAATTAGACTGGGACCAACACAGCACGGCTGCAGGTCAGTTTGCATGGGTTCAAAGCTGAACACTAGACTTGTATGTTTAATATTTATTTTAATCTGAAACAGTGAAAATCATGTATTGTGTATATTATTTAAAATAACATTGCATAACTATTATATTTACATCGTTCAGGCTTGATTGATCCTTTAAGGGCTTCTGTGAAATGTTGGTGCAGTGCAAATGTTGAACTGCTGCAGAGTGTGTGTGTGTGTGTGTGTGTGGACATGTCAAGAAGGCAGTTCTGTCAGGAGCAGTATAATAATGCTATTTTGATGCAGTGAGACAATCTGTTGATGCATTTGGTGAAAGGAAGTGAGAGAGAGAAGTTGTTCGGTGGCTCATCATGAACATCTCTCTCTTCTCTTTCCTCCCTCTCTCTGTCACACACACACACACACAAACACACACACACACAAACTCATTCCCTGGCTCGCTCTGTCGCCCTCCTCCCCTCCCCACCGCTCCAGCCTTCCCCTCCGCTCGTCCTCTCGGCTCTGCTCTACTCCCTTTAAGTCCTTTCCACTCTGTTGCTTTCCCACGCACACTCCGTCCCCTCGCTCTGTCCTCATGTCCACCAGCCAGTGTTGTGGCAGCTGTCATGTCACCGCGTTTTCGCCAAACAAGCGGCTCTCCATTGTTACCAGGTGGACAAAGTCATAAATCGTACATTTGTTGACACCGCTGCTAATGGGGAGCGACGTTCGTGTTTGCGGAGCGTTGTCCAAAAAATCGTCCAGTCGGACAATCCAGCCGTCCAATGAGGCAATCCATTTGTCGATCAAGGCCAGCCAGTGTTATTGAGACAAGACAAATGATGGAAAACCCGGTTTACTTCTGTCTTCAGCCGGCCAGGCACGTTAAAAATAACCCGTTGGCCAATTTTAAACTCCCACTGAACCTGCGAGAGCTGTGGTCAGTGAGTCATTCAGTCAATTAGCCAGTAGGCAGCTAATCCCATTCACAAATCATGCGGGGGGGGGGGGGGGGGGGGGGGGAGTGCATAAGACAACACAGTGTGCCAGCCATGTGTGTAGAAGCTGAGCAGCAAGACAGCCAGATCCTGCAGTGGCACAGCAATAACTCTGCATCAGTCAATACAAGCTGTTACTGTAGTCAGACAAAAAATCATTACACTCATGGTGAGATGACATTTGCCTCAACGCAGCTATTTCAGTCTCAATATGTCATTTCATACTAAAATATTTAATTTTCTGTTGTACTTTTCCTTGCAACAGAGCAGTGCAGCACACCTTGTAGCAGAGATATTAGTTTCCCAGTAGAGGACGACCTGCCACAAACATACAACAAAATAAAAACAACGATGATGGAGAGCCATTCATTGACATAAATATATTTTTCTTTTAGGCTCAGTCTTCCCATGGCTCAATTGCATTTCTACCCAATCTGACGTAATCTTGAACATTGCATTCATCATTTTTTTATTTTGTTCTGGGACATCAAGGATTCTTCCAGCTTTTAAATCAATAACTTTGCTCTTTGTTGTATAAGGTATAATTCATTATCAATATATCGACGTTATTATTATGCGGAAGCGGCCTCTGAAGTTTGAGGTGTATGACAGCAACACATAAATAATAAGGGGTTCTTTGTTTTCCTCTTCCTTTCCGGCAACGGCTTGGTTTTTAACCAGAAAATCGATCGAAGGCGTGACATCATTAAAATACTCATTCATTACACATCCAGCCAGTCCACCAGTCAAACAGGAAATTCACTACTCAGACATTCAGCCATCAAGGAGCAGCCAGTCAGCCAGCGAACCAGGCAGACATCATCCTGCCATCATCCCTGTCGCCTGCCCATTAAACTGGGTCAGTATTAAAAAGACCCATGCTGCTGCTGTGGGAGCCCGAGCCCCTGAAGCTGACTCCCTGTGACAGGCCCTACGTTACATAAGGAAGAAGAGGAGACTGCGGAGCCGGCGAGGCGTCTCTGATGGATTTGTTTGTTTTCAGAATGTCTGCGGTTTAAGACGCCGCTGCAGTTTAGGCTGTGCACCATGTATGTGAAAGAGGATGCGAGGAGGGGACACGGCGCTGCACGATTATAATCCCTCGCTCCTTCTTTACCTCAATGGAAATATTAGATCAATTCTTCTGAAAACAGAATGAACACAGTTTGGCCCTGACGTGTAAATTCAGCTGCAGAAAACACCATGCATGGTCAGCCCTTATCACCAAAAACAGTTTTTGTCTCTCTAAGATGACATCTTCATCTTCTTCGTGTATTGCACCTGTTTTCCTCCTGAGGTAAGAAACACCATCATTACTGCCACTAACTCACTTTGAAATTGCCGTGTTCTCACATGTGATGGACATTTTACTCCAGGGTTTGCAGGAGTTCTGGAAAATGTCCGGAGCCACTTAATTCCAAGGGGAAAGTCCTGACTTCAGTGCATGTCTTAAAGCAGGCTATAAAATCATGAATGCATGGAAGTCAAATTGTTTTACTCGGCGTTGCTCACCATGTTTTGGCTCAAGGGAAGGAGATGTCAGTCTATTTGTACTCTGTTAAGGATGAAGCCTTCCTCGTCTTAGATTTCTGCTGAAATATTTAGGTGTGTGGGTTTTGAGACACACCCAGACTGGCCTCAGAAAGCGTCGGATGCGTTACCGTTAAACTGATACCCGTTGTGTCCCGGAGGATCTTTGTCCAACACCTAAACCAACACAAACAATGAGGGCTGAGGGTCCACGCTGAACACAGCTGTAATAATCCTTTACACTGTACAACACGATCTCAAAATAGATCCTTTTAGAGACCGAGTGACACCCGTGCATCGATGTGAGGCCAAACTGCCACCTCAGTATTTACTGCCTTGCTAGAGGGATTTTTCTCATGTGAAATTCATGGCAAGCTGCCACAAAGTGTGAGTTTTTTAAATCTCCTGAGCGTGTGATACTCGACATCTTTGTTAAAAATTAAAATTCCATAAGAAATCCTTCAGAGAATGGCTTTGCATATATGAGAGAATCATCCATGATGCACGTCGTCAGTCTCTTTCTGTTTTAAATTGTCTTTTAAGCCTTTTTTCATTTTCTCCAAGTATAAAACATGTGAAGAATTAAATCGAATGAACTCTCTTACTTTTATATCCTTAGACTTTGAGGTATTTTAAATTGATCTAGTGAGTCAGTCAAAAAATAAAGTTCCTTCACCTCAGTCATTCCTGTATCTGTGTCTGGAAGGCTACTGGAACAGCTGTTTGATTTGTTGTACCTGCACACAGCTCTGAACTGGCATCTGAAACAGGACATGAAAAGTGCCCCCATCACAATGACCTGTCGGCAGCACATGTAATAGCCTCCGTCAGCCATTTTAAAAGCACACAATGAGACCTAGACTACAACCATCGCAGAGCATCGCATCAGCATCACCAGATGACACTCTGTAGAGCACATACCTCTGTCATGCTCCAGCAGTCAATTTAAATTCAATTAAAACGTAAAATTGCACACATGTAGATTTCAATTACCCGAGCATGCCGGATTTGTTCACCAAGATCCAAGATTTGTTCCCTGGATAATGCAATCTCTCGAAAACCTGCTAGAATTAGAATGTGCCCCTTTGTGCAAAATTCAATGGCTGGTGTCTTGCTGACAATCACACAAACACACAAATGGACAGGGGTGAGAATTTTACCTCATGGCGCAAGAAGGAGTAATATGTAGGAGTACTATGAGTAATTATGCGTCACAGAGCCGAAGCTGTCACAGCATCCGTTGTGTTGCTGCTGCTGTTGTTTGGACGACAAAGACGGCATCTCACACATCAGGTTGTGAGTTAAATATGTTGTGACACTCTGAATGAAATGTGAGAAAAACAGACACAAACATGGGGAAAAAACTGAAAAGCTGTGTATAAAATAAGGAGGAAAGGGGGGGAAAAAAAGGATTTTTTTCTTTAGATGGCCTGTTTATCAAAAATATGACTGCAAAGAGGCACAGACCTGTGAGGAGAAAAATCAAACTCGTCCTAAATATAGCTCCTCTGATCTGCGATGTTGATGCCTGCGCCGCTGTGGCAGAGCCTAAGGCCTCCCTGCTTCCATGAACTCTCTCACTGGTCCTGCAACCTCCTCCCTCTGCTTCATAAACTCCCCTAAACACACACATCTGGACACACACACACACACATCTGCACACACAAACACACACACACAGACTCAGAAGATGCTTTCAGACATGCACTGACCTCCACAGATACTCTGTATTTTCGCTCTGCAGTTTCCGCGGACTTTCTCCGCCTGACCTGTAGTATGCGAATACAGCAGGGGATCCCGCGATGGCGAGTCGGGGTGATGATGCTTCTAACGTGACAATTGATAATCTATTAGTAGCCGAGGTTTAATCCCTGGAGAAGAATCCTCTCGTTTTCACGGGGCTCCTTTACACAGAAGACACAAGATAGATAGATAGACACAGAGATAGATAGATAGATAGATAGATAGATAGATAGATAGACAGATAGATAGAGAGATAGATAGATAGATAGATAGATAGATAGATAGATAGATAGATAGATAGATAGATAGATAGATAGATAGATAGACACATAGATAGATAGATAGATAGATAGATAGACAGATAGATAGATAGATAGATAGATAGATAGATAGATAGATAGATAGAGAGAGAGAGAGAGAGAGAGAGAGAGAGAGAGAGAGAGAGAGAGAGAGAGAGAGAGAGAGAGAGAGATAGATAGATAGATAGATAGATAGATAGATAGATAGATAGATAGATAGATAGATAGATAGATAGATAGATAGATAGATAGATAGATAGATAGATAGATAGATAGATAGATAGATAGACAGACAGATAGACAGACAGATAGATAGATAGATAAAGAGTTAGATAGACTTTGACTTTTCCCATCCAATAACATGGGGGATACAGGATATGTGACCTATGCTACAGTTAGCAGCCAAGAGGCGACCAAAATGCTTTGGCTTCAGCTTTGAGGAGCCTTAATGTCATCTATCTTTATAAAAACTATATGGCACACATGCTCATACACACACAGACCCACACTAAAACAAGCATGCATGCACATGCCCCAAAATAACCAGGACAGTAGAGATTAAGTTATGCTACTTATCTTTTAAGTTTAAATGACAAATAGTCACCTATATCTTGAGGGACGTATATAAATAAATAATATTATTGTGTACATGCGCTCCTTTACTATGTATTCAGGGATGTCACAATTGCTATGTTTTGAATGCAGTACAGTGATTTGTACACAGCTGCCTGGGACTAAAAATAAAGCCCCGGACAGGAATGTGACGTGATGTGCTGGTGAAGTCATGTTTTATCAGAGGAACTGCTCAGCAGGGTTTAGTTTCGGCATCAGAGGGAACAGTAGTACTGGCAGTTATGTACTCATAGTTTATTCAATAAAATGTATCAGGGGAAATCACTTTGCGTCTCTCACAAATGAATGCTGGCAGCACACTCCCCGGCAAGGACGAAAATGTTCAAATCTGGTCCAGAGACCGCTCACCAAATAACCAGCAGGTAATTTCACACATTAATTCCTAAATTGGGTAAAGAACCACATGCTGCAGATTTCAGTCTCAGCACAAATCTCCCTGCCTCTCATTGCCCTTCAAGACAAATACCACAGGGGTCATATCAGTGAGAAGCATCTGCATTATTGAACCATAAAACGACTCATCCTAATAGCTTATTCCGTCTCTTCTCTCTCTTAATCTCTTGTTCTCCTGTGTCTATAAATATTTGCCAGTTTATATTCATTTCTCTCCTCCATCTGTGTGTTGCATTGATTGTGGAATCCCACGTTCAGCATTTATAAACTGAGATCTACAGCATGTTTTGAAAAATAAGAGTCACGGTTCCTCAAAGTACAATCATCGTTCATTCCATCCTGTTTTCATAGCATCATATAACTAGTTAAGACCAACCTCAACTCTTCATCAAACATGTGATAAGAACGACCTAGAACCACAGATACCGTCTTTTAGAATACAAGGATTCGACAGCACTCCTCCTCCATCCTTTGAGATACTGTTCAAGCCGGTACACCCCTTGTTGCGTCTCACTAGAACACACAAAAACAATTTTACACATGGAAAGAGTTTCTCGTTATCATCCAACAACCAAAGCCCCTGGAGAGATTATAATCCCCTTCGGATTTTCGCCGATGTGCAGAGGAAGGAAAAAACGCTGTCCCACAGGATCTAGCTGCAAGTATAAAAGTTGAATTTCGATTGCCTAAACAATTTAATCATTACACGGTTGTGTGATTACATTCCTTTAAATCATCTGTAAACATTGGGGATTTATTTAATTTCCCATCACAGAGAGAGTGAGGGACCAACATGGATCAATTGTATGTGAGCTTCTCTGCTCAGTGAAGATCAGCAGGTTTTCTTTCTTTTTTGCCGAACATTAAGCAAGTTTGCAATATGACTGTGTCTACTGACTTTGTTTATCAAATAAAACTTCTGGACGAGATGTGGTATAACTGTATGAGTTATTTTTCTGCTGTAAAGTAAACTAGTATAAAAGCAATAATTCAATTAAGACTAATTCTAAATATGTCTTCTTCAAATTGCGTTGTCGCAGTGTGGGTTGTGTTGCTGCTGCTGTTGCTTAGACAACAAGGATGGCTTCTCCCTCCACAGGTTGTGTGAATAAGTTGCGACACTGTGAATGAAAAGTGAGAAAACTGACACAATCGTGGAAAACACTGAAAAGCTGTATATAAAGAAAGGAGGGCGAGTATTTTTAGAAGTGGAAGACGCCGTGGAACCATACAGGCTCCTGCTCATCTGGAAGGCCGAGTGGAAACAAACAACACATCAAGTGCAAACCTGACACAAAAATAACTCACTCAGATGAGTCACTTCGACTCCACCATCTTAAAAAGCAAAGTCTGCCACATAACAAGTGACACAAATCCACTCCTATTGACGCAGGGTTTGAAAAGCCTTTGTTTGGGAAAAAACTAGCACAGCTTTGTAGAAAAGGTTCCGGGGATTACTGGCAGACATTTGAGAGGAGAACAAAAGCCGTGAAATTGATCTTAACCTCCAGTCTGCCCCTTCTGTAAACACTTTTGTGGTTGCAGGTGGGTAACACAAAAACTTTGGTGCAGCACTCCCCACAATCAGCCTTTCCCTTGGCACTAACTCCTGGAGTGTGTATTATGTTCCCAGCAGCTCCCTCCCACCCAGCGGATAAATGTCAACGCACATCTTTGTCATAATAGAAAAAATCTAGATGCAAAGCATCTCCACTCTGTGCTGCAATCTGGATAGCAGGGAGACTGTGGCGGCCCATCACTTTAGGTGTTTGGGGGGGGCAGGAAGCCAGAGAGCCATGCAGCCAATCAGATTACAACCTGAGTGATCCTGTTAGGGTGTGTGGATCTGTTTGTGTGCATGAGCAGCTGTGGTGTAACCCTGTGTGCACTGCACGTTGACCTTGGAGTCTCCTTATGCTGGCACTCAGGATGTGACTCTACAAAAGACTAGTGCCAAGCATTGATTAGTGCGAGCGCAGAGCAGAGCAGAAAAAGGACAGGGACAGAGATAGTGGCTGCACAGTTAACAATTATTTCTCTCTCTCTCTCTCTCTCTCTCTCTCTCTCTCTCCCTCTCTCTCTCTCTCTCTCTCTCTCTTGCCATGTGCTTTGTTGCACTTTCCATCACTGGCAGGCATAGCAAATACAATATCGGTTTGTCAGTCAGTCGTTCACTGTCGGGCTGTTTCATCAACTCTGTCAAAGCAACACTTGGACCAATGAATTTGAACAGAAGTTGTTCGTAAGCTCTTTTTTTTTTTCATTTTCAGTTTGTCGTGCCTTCTCAAGTGATGGTGCCTCAATGAGTCGAGATGAGGATTAACAGCATCCTGTCATATAAGATATGAAGCCTTCACAGTTCACTTCATTTAATTAGGCCACGGGGTCTGACCTTAGTGACACTCTGTGGCCATGTGAGGTCGGAGGGATAAATAGGAAGCAACCATCCAAACATTTATTGTCTTTTAACATGATTTGTAGTTTCCTCTTCGACCCTAGAATTATATTACAACTCCTGCTGGCAGTCATTCCAAGGTCCCCCGACAATAGTTACAGAGGCCCCCTCTCTAATTTTAGGAAGGCGAGTGTGTGCGGTAATGGAAAGCGACACTATCTAGCCTGCACTCTTCTTCGCTGGAGGGCGATTCAGAGTTGTGGCCTTATAGCGCTGTGCCACCCAGATGAGAGTAATGCGACCGCAACGTCTGATTATTTCCACGTGCACACATTAAGCATCATGGAAAACCAGCACACTCGAGTCTTCTCTTTGTTTTCGTGGAGCAGGAGCCGAATGGTCCGGTGGCTGTAGGCCCTGTTAGCGTTTAAGGGGGGGGGGGCTTGATGTCGTGTTAGCACCACAAGTGTCACAGGGCCTGGAAAGTCTCTGAGGTCACAGCTCTGAGGTCACTGAGGTCTGCAGAGGTTTCCAAACATCGATCTGACAGCAGGAAGACCCAGTGCTAGAGATATACAGCCATGTATATAATAAAATGAAGCCCTGCAGATATTACACTTGCAACCCCCCCCCCCCACGTGCTTTATTTGTTGATCTAACTCAGATTTTACTTTTCCTCCCAATAGAATCCAAACATCTTTGCAAGATCCGACAAATGCATTCATTTGCATCCATTCTCTTGAGCTATATGCGGTATCTGGTAACAGGGGCAGCCAGCTTAGCAGGACGTCCCAGACATTCCTCTGCAGCTGAACTGTCCGTCTCCTTCTTGGGGATCCCATGTGTTCCCCGGGGGCCAGATGAGACATTTTATCCCTCCAGCGAGGTCTGGTTCTCCTCTCAGTTGGCAGCACCCTTTAATCCACCAATGAAAGGGGCCCGAAGGCTGTCCTGATGCGATTCACCAACTACCTCATCATGGCCTTTACTCTGAGCTCCCTGAGGATGTCCGACGCCTGCGTTACTGCTGATGCGGCACTGCATGTTGGTGAAGTTTAGTTTCTCACCTTGTTTCCCCGACTTCACCGGTTGAGTTAAAACCTTATTAAAAGTCTCCCTAAATCTCCTCAAATCACTTTTAATGGACATGAATTGAAACAGATTTTGGCAGACACAGCCGCTGCCTGAACAGCTGCCTCATTATCCTGATGCAGCAGCTCTGGCAAAGGAACGAGGGTAAATAAAGGCGCCCGGAACTTTTATCATGGCAACACTGGCCACGTGAAAGCACAGAATCCCTGTTTACTTGTAACTTGAACTTTCGGGCGACGGAGTATGAATGATTGACACTGTGCTTCTTTTTTCTTGAGGCCAGCAAAACAATGCGCTTTGTTCATCCGGCATCTGAAGGAGCCGAAAGACTCAAGGGTAAGTCATTCAAAGCGGAACAATGCAGATCTGTGCATTCCAGCCACATGCTGCTGTGTTTCCTGTCTGAGCTCCCGCTTATTCAGAGAACATGTACGAAACCCTCACTCCAATTAATTTGTCGCACCTTGTTATTTCAGGGTCACTGTGGAGGCTGGAGCCGTCCAATACCCTGAACACAGCCCTGTCTGCTATTGTGTTCCTATACAATTCAAACTCATATTGTAATTGCTTGCTGGATTATGGTTGGGGAGTGGTTTTGATTTGTAAATGAGCAGGAGGTTGCAGGAGGAGACAGTTGGGGCAAGTAGAAATCGTCCAGTCCCTCCTCTGCACTTCCATGACTGTCCACTTTGGTACGGCCACCAAACAGGACAGGAACAGACTGCATCGGATTGTCAGTCCTGCAGAGGAAATCCCTGGACCCAACCTCCCCTCCAACCAGGACTTTCATGGATCAATGACCTCATAACACTGTATCATCCCAAGCTCCCTTCTGTTTCGTAGAATCGGTAAGAGCACAATGGGAGGTAGGCTCCTATTCTGTGGAACCAGCTCTCACTCTGGGTTTGAGAGGCAGACACCATCTCTACATTTAAGGTTAAACTTAAAATGTTACTTTTTGATAAAGGCTACAGTAAATTCTGGATCAGGTAAGTCCTGAGGCATCCCTTAGTTAGAAACCTGCCGCTGCTCGACACATATAATACTGTATATACAGCGTACTCTTAAGAGTGTGATGGAGCCAAAAAGCAATCAGGCAAGGGTCAGAGAGAAAACTGATTCCCTCAGTGAAGGCAATGGAAAATGCTATACACTAGATAGAAGATCAGGAGTGAGGAAATTGACCGGTGGGTAAGTGTCCGCAAAGCAATGACACAGACACAGGACAACCTTTGTGTTGAATTCTTACCATTTTCCACATTAGGAGGCGCTTTTCACCGTGAGATATGTTATTAGGACAGGATTCTCAGCAGAGGCCGGATGGAGAGACAGATTGTCGGCTCCTGCATCCTGGAAGGCCCTCGAGATAAAAGACAGAATCTCTCTCTCTCTCTCCCACAAACACACACACACACACACACACACACACACACAAACGCACACTCGCACACACTCACACACACAAGGCTTTAGTTGTGTGGCATTTTACCCCATCTATCTTGCCCAGTCTTCATGCTCAACTTAACTGCTACCCTGGGGTAATCTCCCCCAAATGACCAACCTTTCCTTTTTTATTTTTTTAACAAAAATGCTTCTAAATTTAGATTTACGACTCAAATGTTCCACTCGATTGTTCCTACTATCTATTCTGGTAACTTCCTAATATGTGTTTCTGCCTGTAGTAGCATTATAATAATAAAAACATATTTTAAAGCAGTCTCCATGCTCTTGGTTTACCCACAGCCCTCAAGTAAGTTAAGGCTTGGAGAAAGTGTATATACAGCAGTTTTGCATGTTAGTGGGCGGACAGTTGAGGGACCGGCAACTACTTAACACTACTTTTTGTATTTGCCTTTTTCCACTTATCAACTTGCTTCAGAAAAAGGACAGAGAATAACACAACTGTCCTTCAGATCACGGCAGGTGAATCAGATTGTTGTGTAACCTTTTTACAGCCACACCTTTTTCGAGTAATTTTATGTGGAAAAAAACGAACCCCCCAATTTATGTGATGAATGCTGAAAGTCCCCGTGCCCTATAAAGCACCAAAAACACTTTTCACTCGGCTCAGCGCCTCAGAGCTTGTAAACTTTATCCCCCTGATTTGATACAATGTTTTCCATGCTATCAATTTACCTTTATATATTCATGTTTACCAAACTGCCTCAAAACAATCCGTCATCATTCCTTGGTAAAAGATAAATTAAGATCAGAATTCAACCCTGATTTGAGATCCAGAGTCCAGTCTTTAATAAGGTTCAGGCAACAAAAGCCCTTGGGTCAGGGACAAGATTTTAGTTTTGGCTCAATGTTAAAAATATAAAATTTTCAGTATAACATTTAAAACAGAACATATTAATATAATAAGTATAATAAAACTGAAAACATTACTAGTGGATATCATTCTACAAATGTGAAATAAAAACATATATCTTCATGGCATTTATGTTTCCCTCACCACGTACAATCTCTTTGATATTGTTGTTATATATGAGCGCACTTTTAAGGAAACTGGGTTCAGGAGGATGCCCGATTAGATACTGCAAATAACCAGGCTCCAGCTTTATTCCAGTTCATATTGTCCATATTGTTTTAATAGCACGAGACAGCAAGATAACTTGAACATAACAAATGTCTGCCATAAAAGAAAAACACTGAAATCCCACACAGCTGAAACGAGCATGCGATTCATAATGTGAAAAAAAAACTTTAGCTCCACTATGCTATATTAATAAATAAAAAAAGGCACACCTTGAGGACAAGAAGAATGAGGCAGGCAACGCAGGCACCACAGAACCTATGATAGATGGTAAAGAGGCCAATCTGACTGGGGAAGACTCCTCGCAGGCTTTTTTCATGTATGAGAGATGATCATAAGTCGTTCTCCGCAGGCGAGCGCCATCGCTCTGATTAGCAAAGTGCGTTTCACCTTCGAAGATCCCGAAGAACGAACCTATGGAAGCAACGGAGATGAGGGAGTTCAGTGAGAGACTCAAGAGGCAATAAGCAGGTAAGTGGAAAAAAGGTCAAAATGAATGAAAACGAATGCAGAAAGCAAGCATGAACAATGAGAGGAAAAGTAGACGGCATCTAGAATGGATATCTGATGATACACTCCAGCAGCAGCCCATTTATACAGATCCTCTCCAAAGTGTGATGGGTTCTTCTTTGGGACAGATCCAAAACCTCCACAAGATTTCATGGAAATATGTTCAGTAGCTTTTTGAATAATACGGCTGAAAGACAAACAATCACTACAAGGAAAACAACCTCCTTGGTGGAGGTAGAAGCAGCGTGCAGGAACTGTCTCCTGAGATTGGCGATAAGACGCTGGATAAGAAGTTTCAGTTTAAATTTCAAAACCGTAAACAAATACAGAAAATGTAAAACCATGTGACAAATGTATTTCCTAAACCTAGAGTTCAAGTTCTAAAAACTGTCTGAAGCCAAAAGGGGACTGGTTGCCATATTTATCACATGCAAGGACTTTATTTTGTCTTATGTCTTATTTTATCTGTGTAGCTCTGGAGGAGCTTACGCTGAGGACCTGCAACATGTGTGGCATCTAATGAGGCACAGTGCGAGTATGGCTATTGTTTTGTTGAAATCCGTTGAGCGCTTATCGGGTAATCAGACAAATGCACTAACAATCAGAAGAGCAAATTGGTTTGTCTCGCCATGTCAAAGCGGTGATAAGCAAAAATGTATCTTCCCATTTATCCAGATCAGCTCTGCAAGTTAATGGATTCTTCATTGGGTCATGAATCACCCATCCACACGATTTCCAGGAAATCAGTCAAGTAGGTTTTTGCGTACTCCTGCTGATTAACACACAGACAAAAGGCAGATGGAAACAACAATCTCCTCGGGGAAAGTAACAAATGGACTTGCATATTACCTCAGTTCACAACCGTCCTCAGCTGTGAGACGTACAAGGTGATTTCAGTTAAAAACAGTCTATGGTAGCAGAACGCCTCCTAAAAGGCTTCAGTGTGCAAAAGCAGTGTAACACACAGAGGCACACACACACACACGGTTTAACATTTTAACAACACTCCCTCTGCATATACAACTAGAAAGTAATAAACCGTATGATCCGGCAATGGAATCATGTAACTAGTTTCAGATGATGTTGTCATGGAGGTCCATATTTATATTCTACAGACAGTCCACGCTCCAAAACATACCATCCATTCATCCATCCATCCATCCATCCATCCATCCATTTATTCATTCATCAATCCATCTAACCATCTTTTTCCTTTCATGCCGGTTGCATCCTTGAGTTTGAAAGTCAATCTGGAATCTTTGACCGCTCCCCCCACTCATTTTATGATTTATAATTCTGCTCACTAGCTTACTTGCCGTCCCTATTTTGTAGCATGCAGACAAATCGCTTGTATGATTTATCTTCAGTATCTCGATACATCATTGGCTCGAGGAGGTTTTAATAAGTAAGTCAAGTGCAGCCATACATCTCACGCCTCCATGTTGAGTGGTAATCCTGTCGAAAAAGCCATTAAGAGAATTACCAAGGGTGTTTAGAAAACCAAGTAGAGAACAGAACATCATAGTGGCTCTCCATGTAATTGGGACCTTGTGTCTCTAACAAAGGTATTGCATTTGATACAGTGCACTTCCTATTGGAATTCTATATAATAAAATTCATTCACCCTTTACCCCGTGCCTCTCTCTACTCTCTCCTCCTTCCAGATCTCCTGCGTCGTTGAGGTGACCCTGTGTCAATTGCAGTCATGGATTGTATCTACAGGCCGTGGGTCTTGTGTAACATGACACAAGCCTACACAATGATAGATGATCTCATGTGCACTCTCCTGCACACGCCTGTTTCTTGAGTCTGACATCATCTTCAGGAGAGATGGTCCCGGAAACTAAGTCGTGCGTGACTCGTCCTTCATACGTTACACTAATTGGCCATGTGTTCAGGTACCGCATGGGGTGACTGCTTGAAGAAAAAGGAAGCCAGCGGTCTCATTATCTAGATAAAGTGTTTCTCAGCTGCACCCAAACCCAGCCGTGTGATCACATTTATCTTGCAGAGGTTCGTTTGCAACAGGGGTGGATGGGAACATCCGGATGTTTATGGTCCGGAAGAAGGTTGGATCCAGCCTACGAGGCAATTAGTAAAATACGAAAAAGCATCTCAGAAATGTGAAACGATGACTGCAGCTTGTTTATTCTGGGACTGATAATACCCTTGTCTTTCAGGTCGCTCCCCGCAGATTGTATTGCCGCCAGGTCAAGGTCAGGGTGCAGAAAACCCCCGGAGCTGTTACGTGTCATTGCCGACAATCATCGTGGCGACAGTGAAGAAAGAAATAGTGGCTGTGCAATGTCCAAACTTTTCAATGGAAATGGACAAACAGTTTTCGGCTGAGGTAAGAGAGAAGTGGCAGCAATGGAAAAGGCCAATCTCAAGCGTCATTACAGAGGGAAACATGCTGCTGAAATTCACAAGCAGTTCACAAGACAGTTTTTGGACAAGGACCGTATCACAGAGGCAGGTTTTTAGGTGAGCAAGTTGAGAGCTTTGAAGCTCAAACCCCATTTCGCAAGTGAATTTGCTGCGCACCAGATAAAGCACATCGGTTACATATTGGTTGCAATATTGTAAAACCACAATTTTTTTGTGTTTTCCTCAGGCTGAACATAAGTAGCTGTTTGGGTTTGGCCTGTTATAGTTAATTTTGCAGCCAGTCCCGAGCTTGTGTCTCTGCTGTGCCTTTGCCTGGGTTGTGGCTTCCAGGTTCCCTCCTCTCTCACCAACTCCTCACCTACTTCTCTTCCAGCAATCAACTCCTAACCTGTGCCAGGAATGCAGGATCGGCCCAAACACTACTCTGCCAGATTCTTGTTTACCCTGTGGCACAAGCTGTGGTCAAATCTTTGGTTTGTGATTTTGGAAACTAGACTGTTCTGACCTCAGACTCACCTCTCAGATTCTCCTCAGCCCTCCTAGCGTCCCTGAACTCTTGACCCTCAGCTCGCGTTTGGACACTGGACTCGTTGAATTTCCTCCTCATCACTAAACTCTGTACGAGTCCGCACCGTCAGCACATTTTTCTCTTTTGTACGCCTTTGAACACTGTTGCAATAAATCTACTCTTGAACTGTGAATTGTGGCTGCTCCTCTGACTCTATGTCTGTCCAATGCCGTACTAAATCACGCCTCGCATGTGACCACCCAAGGTGACGATTCGTTTGAGCAAGTTGCTTTGGCTAAAAGTGGCTTCATCCTTTTCACTACCATTGAAGCAGTTCCAGCTATTGCATTAGAGAGGTGAGTGATATATATGTTCTAATTTTGTATCGCCCGTCTGCGACTGATGTTGTAAAAACTGAATTGGCCCTTGATAGAAAAAGCTGCACTCCCCTGGTTTATAACTTAGGAAGTTGCTTTGCTATCAGTCTGTGAACTCCTTAAACTCAGACAACTGTAAAGTCACACTGAAATGAAAAATTACTTTCTAGTGTTATGATTTGTGACTCTTTGTTTCTGCTTACAGAGGAAAATTATACATTGTATTTGTCATTATATTCACTTCCTGAAAAAGCCAATAACCTTTTGGATTTTACTATGTTACTGCTTGAAAGGCTTTGACAGTTGGACCTTATATTTCTCCTCAGTGTCAGATGTTACCTCAACAAAGCTTGACAACTGATGAAGCTGGTTTTAATTAGACTTCCTTCGCATTATGACCCAGTTTCTATGATTACAGAGAAAACATTTATCCGACAGACTCACAAGTCTACATTGATAGGGACGAATAATTTGACTCAAGAACTTACGCTGAATAAGACATTACAAAAGTTGCTGATAAGATATTCCGTTCATATTCACGTTTACATAGCATAGTCTGATTAAGCAATAATGCATATCTAATGCGACTAAAATCATATTCTCCACATCTGAATTGTTTATTGCTTAATCTGAGTCAGGTTAAGATAATCAGAAAATGCTGTAACAAGACAGAGTTTTATTGAGACATGTCTAAATCCGGTTGAAATAGGAATATTAGTGTCAATACAAACGTGTCCACTGACTTGGTGGATGCTGCATTAGTTGATGGTTAAGGTCATAGAGTCTGTGCACACTGAACAGAATTCTTTTTGCTCCAACATGAGTTGAGTTTGCTAATAGTTAAACTATTTAACAATTTAACAAGAACAATTAATTTTGCTGTTGCAGATTTAAAGGACACTCATTTTTAATAGTGGCTATTGCAGGACCTCTGTCTAAAGGAATTCTAATTTGTCCTTTAGGGCTCTTTTTATGTTTCTGTGTTTTTTCCATAGAGACCATCGGTCTAAATGGGGCCACTGTTTCTCTTTCATGATTTTGATCTGACGGCTGATCAGTGGCTGCATGAAGCACTGACTGACAGACACACACACACACACACACACACACACACACACACACACACCAATCATAAATCAGACTGACAGCCTATAAGTCTTTTCATCACGTGCCACCGTAGCCCACAGACATATAAAAATCACTGACATGAATGATTACGTGCACCATATAGTGAGACGGCTACAGATTCAATATGTACACCCACAAACGTGAATCATGCTTCACTGGATTTAAACGCCTGCAAACACACACAGACACTCATACAAATCGTTACTGTCCTTTGATGACCGTTTAGTTGCATTACTTAAATGAATGCATACTTGACCTTTAGTCAGTGGTGAAAGTAGGCGTTGTGTTCTTGTTGGTACTAACCATTCCTACTAAAAGCATGTACAGAAAAACTTAGGGTGCAGAGGTTTGGTCCCCAGTTACAGTAAGATATATAAGGGGGTGAGGGAGCTCCAAACACTGGGATTTAAGATGATACAGGTATACATCCCATATGTCACATTTACAAATAGAAGAGGCATAACTCTTCCGCCAAGGCCCAACTGTCCCTTTATGAAACCATATCTAAATCATCCAATATTGCCAAAGTCATAAATGTCCGATTGTCAAAGAAGGAGAAAAAAACATTCCTGGGTTCTTTCCTTGCCCGCACAGCGTCCATCCACCAAGTTACGTGGTGCTCTCTCCTGAAGATTTTGCATAATCTTGTTATCTAGCAGACAAACCAACCAACAAACGGCACGATAACTCAAAAACCCTGATGAAAACTCGCCTTTGGCAGTTGTAGAAACAAAAACATAGTATTTAAAACATAGGAAAAAACACATTTGATATCATTGGCACTTAAGTTTCAAGTGCTGAGCTTGTTACTAAAGTCGAGTTACAGTGAGATATTCCAGGTCCACCTCCAGATGAGGATCCCTTTATTCGCCTGCAAACAAGACAAGATTGGGGGGGGGGAAGTGTCCTTACTTGCTTTTGCCTATGTGGCAAGTTTAATTATATTACCAGCACCTGCTTGTATTGCTCTCCAAGCTTTCTTTATCTTCTTGACTGTGTCTGTCCTGGGTGTGTGTGTGTTTGCGGGTGTGCATGTGTGTGTGTGTCTATGTGGTTGTTTGCCCGTGTGTGTATGTGTGTCTGGGTATAGCAGAGCAAATGCAGCCCATTCATCATCCCTGTTACCTCTTCAGCTAATGAATCTAACCCTGGCTACATCTCAGGGATAAGAGATGGGGTCAGATGTTACCCTTCCATGAAGAGTAAAGTCTCGGCATCCATAGTCTCACAGGGGATAGGAACAAACTGACCAAAAGGCATCCTACACAAATTCCCCTAGCTGTGCCTGGTAGTGCCATGTTTTGACCTCATGCTTCCTAAGATTTAGCAAATTTACCTTTTTTAACCATGTTTGCCTTCTCGTACACGACGCTGACATTCTGACACTGCATGTCTTCATTTGATCAATGTGTTAATGTGGTTCAGCGATTCAACTGAGCCTTAAGCTTTATTCTGCACCAATCCTCTTTCCTCTCTTCAACTTCCCCCCCTTTCTCCATTATACCTCTCTCGCTCAAGCACAACATTGCTACACTGATACCTGTAAAAAACGCATATCACATAGGCCTTGCTCATCCACCCCCTACTGTTGGCCTGATTCAGTCTCTCAGTGCACTAAAGTCTGTTGGATAAACATGCATGCCGCACCATATGGGTGAAATTGTTGGGGCATTAAGCTCCACTAAATCAAAATGAAAAGGAAATACCTTGGATCAAGGAATCTGCCTAATTCCTCCTTGAGGATGCATCTGCTACCTCTCCTCGGCCACTTTAATTTTAAAATGCAATCATCCCTCCTCTCTGATAAGATGCAGGGATAAAGCATCTATACAAAACCATGCAAGCTTCGATGAGAGATACCTACTAGATCTAATCGGACGCATTGGAAGGCTATTTTGGGAGATGACCGGGTGATAAAGCCATCTAGGTATGTATCACAATTTTGACGCAACAGACAGGCACTTGATAACCTGTAATTTTGAGATTTATATGTTGAGGGTTTCCTGTCTCCAGATGTCAGTCTCAGATTGTTTGGGGCCAGCGCAGGTCTCGCCAGCACATAATTGGTTTTCTGTGACAACAATCACAGGCCATGGAATACACTTTTCCAATGGTACAGGCTCATGGGAGATGTTGATGAATAAGGAAGAATTTTCATTTTATCTTGGTCTTTGAAGAAGAAATAATTAGCTAAATCTCACCATCAAGAGCATCCGCCGACACTTAGATGTGCAGATGTTGCGTTTTTTTTCTTTCCACAAATCTCCTCGAGCTGGAGAAGACATATGAGTTCTTATATATTGAGAAAATTGGATAGCTAACATTGGTTGGGTTATCGGAAATAAGCCAATCCAACCTCCCATTCCGGCTCCATTCTTACCTTGACCTACTTCTATCTTCTGAACACCATCTCCTAACAAGGACCTCACCATTATAATGAGAGAGGTTATACAGTAGTTGATTGAAGGAGACACGGGACAAATTGATCACGTGTACTTTTGCTTAAAATAGGCTTGAATGGAATAGTAATGTGCTTGTGGGATTTAGTCGCCGGGACTCGCTGGACTTCTTGTGTTCCCCTCACTACATCTGTTCTTTATGATAAACGCCAGTAACATGCTGCGTGGCTCACCATATAGTCAACCAGTCTCCTGCATATCAATTAGGCCTGGGTAACCGGGCAACAGACTGGGTTGGAAATATCCGGAGTAGTTGCTGGGAGTTAGTTCCTAAGACTTGTAATTGGGCTGAGGATGAGCAAGTGAAGTGTGAAATGTCACAGATGTGATTCTCCTAGGAAATAAGGAGAGTTACAGTATATAACACATTATTAGCGAGGGGTTTTATGAGAAAGTAGCTTGCATGGATGACTGCATCTTACAGTTATCGTGTTCTGAGTTAATTGCCTGCAAAGATCAACATTATCAATGTTCGTGCAGCTTCCAATACACAGAGGATATGAGGATGTTTGTCCACCGTGGCTAGTCACCATTCATTACATTATGTATCGTCAGGTTATAATGAAGAGACCCCTCATCTTCGATCTCTGCAGGCTGAAACATAACAGCAGGCGTGCAGATCTACTGACTACATAAACTAAGCAAATTTTCACATTGGAATTTAAAAAAAATTAAAGAACTGCCTTCATCACCTCGAAGTAAACGCCGTCATTTATCATTTTCAAAGTAAGGTCAGTAGTGTGCGTGTGCACATTTCGGGGCAGGGCTAACACATGGACCTGTAATCCGAACTGGAGCAGAGGCAGCCATGACCTATACGATAGAGTCGATTGGACATGTGGGGCTGCATGAGAGGGCCCTGCAGTTATTTAAGTGTTCATGGGGGAGGATATAAACTGGAATAATGTATCACATGGGCCACACACATCACATTTTTGGGTAATGATCATCTATAGTGTGATTACTTCAACCAGATGAAGAACAGGAAAGTGAGGAAAATCTTTTTATTTGTCTTTGATGCACAAAAGAGATAAAGGGCAGGAGCAGCTGTCCAAGCCACAGGAATTATATGGATTCCAACACTTCCTTTAAAGGAATGATGCTATAATCCCTACATTTAAAATGGCACCGCTCTGTTGCTCCAAGTGATGAGTTACACAGCTATGGGTAAGAGTAAGAGGGAAAAGGGAGACCAGAAGTTATTAAATGATCATTATAAACTTTCCTGTAAAAGATGAATGTACGGAGAAACTTGTGTTTTCCTATGGTAAGACCTTTAATTATATGCTTGGACAAAACGGCAGCAAAAAGGCCTGTAATTTAACATTGTCTTCCCGTTAGCTGTTTTGGAATGTTACCGTGGATTCACTGCCTTCAGGATCTATTCAAAACCCCTTATCGAATGTAACCAGCCCTCTTATTTGCAATAACACACATTCGGCTGCCAAATACAATTTCCTCATCTTGGCACATGTCGAGGTCCCAATTCGCCGTTAGAGAGTTGCTGAAGCTCAGTCAAACTGGATGGGTAATATCTGTTATTTTTGAACAATTCTGACAATTTTCTATCCAAACATTTTTCAATGAAGTCTGAGCTGGTCGGATTAACCAGTCAGGGACGTGACAAGGACTTTTATACAATAAAAACTAGTTGTAAACCTCTGTTTCCACAGAGGAAACTTACATTTAAAAGTGCTTTTGTTCATATTATGGATCACTCCTGGTTTTCCCGCTCTCCTTCGATATCCATCTCTCGCTTGGTCCAAGGTTGGATTAAAGTTAAAGTTAAAGTAGCTTTATTGTCAATTTCTTACATGTTCAGAACATACAAGGAATTGATACAACGTTTCCCACTCTCCCACAGTGAGACATATAAAGTGCACAGGCACAACAGATAACACAAGACATTTCCTAATACTAAGTAAACATACAGAATTTTTTAAGTACATCAGGCTAATCAGGGTGTTCCAACCGTCCCACTCCCCATGCCTTCCAACTCTTCCTGAAATCACTTCCAGGTCAGATGGGGTATAATACCTCCAGCAGGTTCTGGATCCACCCCTGCGTCTCATCCCACTTACCTTTAGGAAAACCACCAATGGAAGGCATCCAGGGGGGCAAATTATTAGAGATATCAGAACCACGTTGCTCCATTTGACACAAAGGAACAGCTCCCTTCGATTGTTCGGACTGCTCACGCTATCCCTAACACCCGGGCAGCACCGGCTTCGAGAGAATTGAGGTCTTGCCTATTTTCTCTACCATATCACGCACGGTTTACAGCAGAACAGATGGAGAAAATGACCTTTCGCCACAGTTTCAATGTTTAATCTGTTGACACGTCATATGTCCGTTTCAAAGTAATAGCGCCCTTGCATTTCTGTTGTCTGAATCTGTTTTTATACGTATTTTATTGTCATTGCAGGGCCAGAAAACGCACAGCCTTATACTGTAGAGTCTTGGCATTTGCAGCTCCGCAGCAGACAGATCGGCGGCGCAGCCACCAACCCAGTTACCCTAGAGAGACGGCTCATTTCGATCGCTTGTATCTGCAATCTCCTTGTCACGGTCCTATGGAGGACCATACATGACATAAGTAAAAATAAATAAATAAATAAATGTATAAATAAATACAGAAATAAATAAATAAATGAATAAATAAAAATGGAAATAAATAAATAAATACAGAAATAAATAAATAAATATGTTAATACCAAAAGAAATGTCAAAAGAAATGTCTTAAATATATTTTAACATTTATTTTTTACCTGATACATTTCCTTTGCATTTGCAGTGTCCTTATGCTAATGAGAAAGGCGGGCCTAACCGCAGTCTCATGCAGGATTGGTCACAGGAGTGTAATGATCCAGCCCTACTACTTCTGCCTTTCAATGCTGGTGTCCAGTAGCTGTTTGCAGCGTTGAGCCAGTTCACACTTAAAATGAACTAGTTCAAGTTCAGAGGGTCAGTTAAGGTTATTTTTTATTGGGATGATTTAGGTGTCAGTAGTCCTGACTGTGAGCGTCACGTCTCGTGTTGTAATGAGCACAAGGAGCGAGCCGAGAGGAGGAAGGAGAAACTCCAGCTCGGTACAAACCACCTGCCGCCTCTGCTCTGAACATGAAGCCGCTGATCTCTGAGCAGATGTGACCAGAGAAGCTCTGTGTTTTCACTGTTTCCACTGTTCCACAGAGTCACTAACTGGCTGTTACACGGTAAAGAGATCAAGTCTCAGTCACTGCCCGTGTCTCTGAGCGAGTGTGTGGCGGAGCGCAGGGGCTGTGTGTGTGTAGCTCAGTTGACCAATCCTGCTCGAGACTGAGGTTAGGCCCGCCTTTCTCATTAGCATAAGGACACTGAAATCGAAAAATAAAAGTTGGAATAAATGTGGAAATAAATAAATAAATATGGAAATAAATGCAGAATTAAATAAATCAATGTCTTAAACTTATTTCCACATTTATTTATTTATTTCCACTTTTATTGCAACTTTTATTTATTTCCACATTTATTTATTTCCACATTTCAGTGTCCTTATGCTAATGAGAAAGGCGGGCCTAACCTCAGTCTCGAGCAGGATTGGTCAACTGAGCTACACACACACACACAGCCCCTGCGCTCCGTCACACACTCGCTCAGAGACACGGGCAGTGACTGAGATTGAGCTCTTCACCGTGTAACAGCCAGTTAGTGACTCTGTGGAACAGTGGAAACAGTGAAAACACAGAGTTTCTCTGGTCACATCTGCTGAGAGATCAGCGGCTTCATGTTCAGAGCAGAGGCGGCAGGTGGTTTGTACCGAGCTGGAGTTTCTGTTTCCTCCTTCTCCTCATGGCTCGCTCATTGTGCTCAGTACAACACGAGACGTGTCGCTCACAGTCAGGACTACTGACAGCTAAATCATCCCAATAAAAAATAACCTTAACTAACCCTCTGAACTTGAACTAGTTCATTTTAAGTGTGAACTGGCTCAACGCTGCAAACAGCTACTGGACACCAGCATTGAAAGGCAGAAGTAGTAGGGCTGGATCATTACACTCCTGTGACCAATCCTGCATGAGACTGCGGTTAGGCCCGCCTTTCTCATTAGCATAAGGACACTGCAAATGCAAAGGAAATGTATCAGGGAAAAAATAAATGTTAAAATATATTTAAGACATTTCTTTTGACATTTCTTTTGGTATTAACATATTTATTTATTTATTTCTGTATTTATTTATTTATTTCCATTTTTATTTATTCATTTATTTCTGTATTTATTTATACATTTATTTATTTATTTATTTTTACTTATGTCATGTATGGTCCTCCATACGGTCCGTACCCAAAGCTCATAACCTCAGGTGAGGGTTGGAAAGTGCATTGACTGGTAAATATAAAGCTTTGCCTCCCAGTACACTCCAGTACAACATCGGTAATACTGCTGACGTGGCCCCAATCCTCCTGTCCATCCACCCCTAAATCTTCACTCATGAACAAGACCGAAAGATACTTAAAGTCCTCCACCTTCCTTCTTCACTTCCTCCTCTTCCTTCCTTCTTTATTCTTCCCTGCTATGACCAGTCAAAATATTCTGGCTGAAAAATTGGCAACTTTATGAGTAATCACAGTAAAGTTCACTCAGTCCACTATTTTGGTCTAAAGTTATGAGTGTAATACATTAGTGGATGGATTGCCATGAAATACGACGCAGACATTTATGGTTTTGAGAACTTTGGTGAACACCTGACCTTTAGCATGGTGCTAGACTCGCCTTGTTTGTCTCTATGGTTAAGTGAGTTTGGTATGACAACAGTCAATGAACTTATTCATAATTGTTACAAATTATTAAATAAATAACCTGAACAATCAGTAGAGAAAAAAATTCACTATAACAGATGCACTGTACACCTCATTGTACCTCCTTCCAGTGGAAAGGAGGCAATACTCAGGAGGCAGTGAAAGTCAGTGAGATGGACTGGGTGAGAAAGACTTGGAATGGACAGAGCTAGAGTTGGACTGAGAACATCTAAACAGGGCTTTAATTTCTCGTGGGAGCCCTGCTGTGATATTGTGGTTCCCAGCAAACATTCCAGCTCCAACTCTAGCTCGTGAAACACTAGGAAAGGAGACAGATCAGTATTAACGCTCATCCTAATTAACATAATGCTCTGTATGCATTACCAATTTGTCTCTATTCATAAAATATAACTGGCAGTCCACAAGGAGAAAGTCTCAGAGTCCAGACCAACAATTAGTTTCCCCGCCGTGCCTCAATAAACCTGATGGATTGCCCTGAGAGAGAAACACAGAACATATAAATTACACCCCAAAATAGGACTATAGTGCACACTGCGATCCATTTTCATCCTTTATGCCTGGTCTGCAGGATTAATGAGGGGGTTGTGAACAGATGCTGTTGTCTTAAAAAAAAAAAAAGAAGAATAACATCAGAGTTAACTGCTTACTTACAAGGAATAATGGCGTTTTTAAAAAGCAGGGATCGTCAGAGCAGCAGTTCCTGTCCACAGAGGAGAGCACTTTAATTTCTGTGAGTTTAGACAGTGTCAAAAAGCTAATTGAATTCATTACTCTGTGAAATATGAGAGTGATTGAAAACTAAAGTGTGGAGCTTTCAACAAAATGATTCTGATGATGATTCGATTCTCAGGGAGGTCACGCGACTTCATTTCTAGGTCTCAGTATCTCACCTTCATCTCAAGTCAAGAACGATTATAGCAAAGGAAAGGAGACGCCTGGAGAATATCACAAACCAGGGAACTTGAACATCTTGTTGTCTTTTCACTTTGTCAATCTGTTTCTATACTGTCTCTAGCCAATACACTTTTATTAGAAGTGTAACTGAACCAGTTAGGGTATTTTGGTCCAATGCGATTCAATTATAAGCTGTGACTGATCTTGTAGTTCAATATCTATTTGTAGTAACTTCTGCATTATAACTATATCTCTTTAACAAAATCCTTTTTTTTTTCCAGAAGCTAAGCACAGACTGAACTCTTGATGTATCTCTGCTGGGACTGTTGTACGTTCACCACCCCCCCAATCACTGATCCAGGATTAGGTTTTTAAAACCTTACAAGAGCTGTTACTCAAAAAATGCATCACAACATCACCATGACAAACAGTTTTAGTCAAGCCTGGTTCCAGGCATTACAGTCTTAATAGCACCACTTCTAACCCAGCATGTTTCCCTCTAAAGCTACATTACTTTGATCCATGAATGGCTCTATGGGTGGTAATGCTGTTGCTTCTCAATGCTTCGACATGTGTTGGATGGATTGTCAGTAAACGTGGAACACAATTTCATGTTCCCCATGGCAGGATTAAAAGTATCACATAACCATTTGAGTTTTATCATTGCAGGTTTATAAACAAATCCATGCTAATTTAAATGGTGCACAAGATCAATATTGTACCTGCTTATCAGCATGCACACATAGCCATTAAGGGGAAGGTTAGTGTACTGGCATTAGCTTTCAGTGCGTCCCTCTGGTCTCTTTACAGTAAAGAAGCTTTTGTGCAAGGAGGAGACTACAGATAACGCAGCTGGGTGATGATTTCAAAGCATCTGCAAATCGTTGTGACATTTCAAGATAAGATCATATAACCTTGAACGGTCTCTGTTCCCTTGACAGTCGGTGAGTTGAACATGAGAGCAATGCCGATTACTTAATTTTAGATTAGCACCTCTCATCTAGTCTTGTTAAGGACAAGGTCTGCCCTCACACCAAGCAATGTTGAGGCATCTTGGAGGCAATATCATCAGCAGATCCACTGGGAAACCGATGCGTAACAGACGGTTTGTGATCCAAGACATCCTTGGCCTCATTCCCTGGAAACTGTATCATCACTACTAAACACATTTGATTCGTGTTCAATATCTGTATACAGGGAATATGACACATGGCTCACGGGGTCCACAGAGAAACGATGCCAAGCTAACGGTTACCCGGAAAACAGCATTTCTCATCTCGTGCCAAAACAGCTGCTGGTGATCAATATTAATCACACGTTTCTGAACATAATTAGTCTTGTGCTTGATCATATTTATTAACATGATCAATTATATTGCCAGACTCTGGCCAAGTTTGTGCTGATGTTGGATTGTTTCCAAGCCTCAGGGGAAATGTGAACATTAAGCCTCTGAAGTCAAATTAGTGGCAGCATGAATTAAAATGAAAATCAGTGTGTGATGCCAATCCATGGAAATGGCTTTCCAAGGAGAATTTAAAAGAATGTTGACAGGCACATTTTTTGTTGTATCCTTCGAAGAAATCTTCACATCAAATAGATATTAAAATAGGAAAATGATCAAAGTCTAGATTTATTTCAAAAGAACGTTAGTAGTGTCTAATGTTTCTGTGAATGTCAAACTCTGATGCAAGACTTGCCAGAAGCTGTCTGACCTGTCGACGGGAAACTTTTGAAGCACTTTAAAGTCTCTCTTTTGTCTTTATCACATTTCAAAATGCTTTTCAACTCCCCATCAATGGTTATTGTGTAGCTTGTCTACATTTAACAAGGCCAACATCTGACCTACCTCTCAATATGACTATAACACAGACTATGTCACTCTCACTACAGTTCTGTTATTTTCTAAATTTAAGCAAACACCAAAAACAGAGAAGCCACTCCATGGGATTATGATATGGAGCTGCTGACACAGACCTGGTCTTCTATGAATATCTTTGTGATCGGGGCATATTTATACCTTATAAGAAGTTCAATTAACAACAGATCAATGTTGAGTATATTTAAATTCCTCTGTGTATTAATCAGATCACCAAGCAGCATTGTACCCGGTTTGCAGACACACACGTTTGACCAGTTTTTCTTTCCAAAACCTCACTGACTCTTACTTGACATCTGTAATTAGTTTAGAGCCATTTGTATCCAAAAATGTATATATACTTCCTCTTAAGACTATAAGTAATATATATTACAGATGTATATAAATATAATCAGTAACACTTAATCACTACTAATTACTATTCAATGTATTGAAGACACTGTACTGGTAAGACATGGTTCACCCAGTCCAATTTAAATAGTTAATATGTGTCACTTAGTGTTGACGCCTGCGTGATAGCTTGACTGGATATAACACTGTGGCCAAGTAGGCCAATTAAGCTTGGTATGCGTTATCACATATATTAACACATAAAAATTCATGCATTAAAATACATTTGCATTAAACTAAATGGTTTATAAAAAATGTATGTATCATAAATGAAAATCTTCAATAGGTCCACAGAAGGGATTTTCTTCGAGTGCGTTTTCTGCAGTTCTGTGTATTTTCAATATATATAATTATTTCACAACACCCTAACATACCATTAGACCGAGAGTGATCAGAAACACAGGGTGATGAAAGGCTGTCATGGTTTTTGTGTGCATCTGTGTATGCGTGTGAAATGAGAAGCAGCAAACGAAGGACGGCGTGGAAGGTGGAGAAGTGGGAAGCGAAACGCCCGAGGCTTCGTAGAGCGTGCACAGATGCTAGTTGACATTAGAAATAAACTTCTGAGCCGCCGCTGTCTTCTTTGTAGAACAGCACTCTCTTTGCTCGCTGATTTGCATGCCTGTACACAAGAGGGGAAATCTAAGGAATTAACCGACCTGAATAATGAATTCATCTTTCTTTCCCTTGTAATTTGAGTTAGAAAAGGGAGAGGGCACAACCTGTGAACTGACTCACGCTGAACTGAGTAATTCTTCTGTTGCAGAGTGGGAAGGAACATTCACAGAGCTCTACTGTATAGAGGCTGCTGCACACTAGAGGATTTTCAACACTTGACTGATTTAAAAAATGTGGCAGCTCAAGGATGTAACAACTGACTTAACCGATTTTTAATCGTATAATCCTCAGAACACACACTGGACTACTCGGCCACTCCTGAGACTTGGAATCTCACAGAATCGCCCCAAGACTCTTCTTCTTCAGTCTGCTACGGCTGTTGGCAAATTCATTTTAGGCACATAACAGGCCACCCTCTGAACTGGAGTGTGGAACAACCCTTCATGGATCGTTTACAGTATATTCTTAATGTTGCAAGAGTCTGTAGAATTACTGAGTCCAAGTATTTAAGTATTTAACTCTGGTAAATAATATGATTACTTGATAGTTGTTGGTTATTGTATGAATAAATCTTGTACTACCCATAAATCTGATAAATGTTATATATTATACTTATTTATCCCTTCCCTGAAAGAATACAGGTGAAGCATTAAACACGGTATCTCAAACCTTCAAGGCAATCTAGTGAGATTGGTCTGATTCAACATTTTATAATTAAACATTTGCCCAAATTCATTGCAGCTTCCAACTCTGCTATGACATCAACTGATAATGTGTGAATTCACCTGGACGTTGGGGTCAAAGGTTGAATCAATGGTTTTAATTCAAGCTTCTACAACACTATTCCTGATTGCTTTATGGTCCATTATACAGCACCAGTATAACTTTGTAAATCTAAAAGTGGGTTTGAATATGAAGAGTCATTAAAATACTGACGCAAATAATGGAAGTATGTGGTCCACAGTCATGACTTAAAATAAAACAAGTGAAGTACTTGTAGAAGCCCATTGTTTTTACATTATTGCATTACAACGACAATGGAGACAATATGAAACACCATACAATCAAATTCTTCACACACACACAAAAAAAGATATTTCCCAATTCATAAACACTCCTGCGGGCAAAGTGTCTCATAATGAGGAAACTTACAGCTCTTAATCTGGTAAATCACACAATCAAGAGAATTAACATACACTGGGACAACAATGAAAATGGTCACAGTATCTTTTAATTGTTTAGTTCTGCAAAAAAACAACAACAACAACAACAACAACAACATGGTAAGACGGTGCCAAGCAAAGGAAACATCTTGGTCGTCTCATTTGATGTTTACCGTATAGGCTCGCTTTGAACTCTCCAACCCACTGCCGGTGTCGATAAGACTATTTTAGCTCTTTTGATAAACGGTGCGCAAAATGTAATTTGGCTGAAATACGGCTGGATAATCTCTTCTCGCATGCAGCTCACGCATCGTGGGAATTGAAGCGAGCGCAGCAAGAGAACCGCTGGTCTAACCGGGCCTCCCACCTCGCATCCTCCCCGAGACCCGTCAGTCTCATCCATCAGGCTTCATCACCTCCACTTAAACAAAGCTCGTCTCTCTTCCAATGGCTGGTTGATCCATCAAGCAGAGAGTGAAGGAAATTACACTGATGGCAAGATACTTAGTGATTTTTTTTACCTCTCCCGCTTTGTCTATATCTATAGGGCTTATTGTAAGGTTAATCCATTACCTACAGACTGGGATTAGTGAGGGGAGGAAATCCATACAGCGTTTGAAGGTGGATTAGAGGTTTCCTCAGGCGTGATATTGTTGACATTCCTTCTCAAATGAGGAGTACAGTAGAGTAAACGTTATCACACTGCCCACCAACGCAACACAGGATTGTCTTATAAGAGCCTATAACACGCATAGGTTACATCATTAGCAGCAAACATGACAAGAAGTCATCATCATCTTATCCCTTACCTGTTGTGTTACAATAAAATCCTCTCTCAGTATCGGCCAGATCGACATCAGACCGATTCTAATACTTACAATCCAGGATTATGTAAAGGTATGGTCATGGGTCATTAGAGGTCATAAAGTTCCCACAGTTAGGAGACCTCAGCCCAAATACTGAGGATTGTAATATTGAGCTCTTTTGCCGGTTTAATTCTTTCTTAATATTTATCAACCATTGAAGGATCAGAATATGGACAGAGGAAAGTATGGGAAGCTTCGGGACCAAACTGACATCCAGTCCAAGAAATGAAATGAAACCTTATTTTCTCCAAACTTGTTTATTTGTCCTATTTACATATACAGAGATAAGACACCTTATCATTTAATCATCTAAATCATTTAGTAACTGAACCAACCTTTAAATGACAAAAAAAAAATCATAATGGAACGCTGGAAGCCTAGTGCAAACAATTTGTATGGTAATAAGGGACTGAATTATGACAGTGACTGTTTCTATTGGAAGAAATTCCTGCGAGCTTTTCCAGTAGCATAAAACGATGGATAGATGTAACCTGGTGACAAACTGTCAGTGTTCAGGCAGTTGAAGTGCTGTCGGTGGAACAAAGATGGCGGAGGCGGGGATTTGTGGCAGAGCTGCACCACACAGCGTTGTGTATGAATCATTTAAGCAACACATCTTATCATGGAAGCTAAAACCTGACCGAGGGGATGGTTATAGATTGAGTTTTCAAGGGGTTAGATGGATGTGGTAGAGAAAGCACTGCAGGACAGCCCGGGAGAAGCCCTGGCATAACATCAATAGGGTTTAGGTTTCAGTAAAAATGTTTTTAAACCACTGGGCCCAGTCCATCCATTGCACCTTTTGCTCCATTGTCTCATTTGTCACACTGACATGTTGACATTAATCTGCTGAACCTGGACCCAGTTTATTTTCCAGGCATCTCTCTCGCAGCTCGAATCACTCTATATTAAAGTGTATGTCTCTTTTATCCTCTTAACTACAATTACCACACTGTGCCTGTATGGATCCAGTGCAGTTTCAGTCGACATTGTTTCTCAGAGGGCCACGTGACTTTTGACCTTTGACCACTCAAATCTAAATCTGTGAGTCCAAGTGCTGACTGGTCAAAGTGAGAAGAATTCACCCAAAGGGAAAAATTCAAATTCAAGATGCTGAGAACATGTATTGTGAAACCACCTTGATGTCGGCCTTTGATTTTTGACCACGCAACTCTAAACCGTTAATCAGTGAGTGAACATTTGTGCCAAATATTAAAGGATTCTCTCGATATGCTCCTAAAATTACAGATTAAAAAGCGAAAAACAGTGTTGTGAGGTCACTGTGACCTAGACCCTTGAGCTTTGACCACTTAGACCATACTTAACAAAAACGTTAATTTTTATGTCTCAGTGAACATTTTCAACAAATTTTAAGAAATTCCCTCAAGACCCTCTTGAGATTTTATGTTCACAAAAATGGGGCGGACAGACAAACCCAAAAAACATAATGTCTCAATGGCTTTTTTCACTGCACGGGAATACTAATTAATTTGTTCAAGGTAAAAAAGACAATGTTAACATTATCCAGGACTAATTGACAAGCAGGAGGATGGCCCTCCCGTCATCATGACACCGTGTTAGAACAAGCAGCCGCATTTAGAGACAGACTTTCACATCTCTTGACATCTGCCGTGATCTGAGGAGCGCTTCAGAAAATCTTCTAATCACATGTAACCATGGGCAACAGTACATCTTTAGAAACAAACACAGTCACTGTCATTAATTCACGATGGAAGAGCTGCAAAGCTTTTAAAGGAGTAAACCTGCTTTGTTTTGGGGCCACTTTCATTGTCTGGAGAGTCGAGAGGCTTCGGCTGTGAGGATAAGACAGACATTCTTCTTGTTAGACCTGACCTGACCTGATTGGCCAAACTAGTATATGCAGATTCCAGTGCAATGCTCTGCGGAGGTTAGCGGGCCATTAAGTTTCCCACTCTGCACCCGTGGAACAAAATTCACAAAATACAACCTTTAATTCCTTTCCTTCAAAATGAGTGTACCTTTTATTTTGTTGTGTGGAGACGTGGAAAGACATCAGGGAACAGCAGGATTAAAACCCATCTCCTCATACCTCCTTCCACCTGTCTCTTTTTCACTTACAGCCACCTGCTCTATTCATAGATTGTTATTACGATTAAAGGATTCCTATTTGACATTTGAATCAAAGGAATACGCGGCACAGGACAGGACTAAGCTTGATTAAAGATCCGCAGCTGTCAAGGATGCTGAGCAGTTTGCAAAGTCTGAAAAACACATCATCATCATAGCACACGGGCATGTATGACATTCGTCTCCATCCGAGCCTCGGTAATGTGATTATTAAAGCACTACCATGCCGCAATGGCTTTTTATGGGAAAGCAAATGCAATAACCTCTTTGACAACATCATACACCTTTGCCAGGCTTGTGTTGTTTGATCACTGAACCTGGAAATAACCTGACGATCTGCTTCACTGCGGCGCGCAAGGTAATGTTTGTTCGTCACTCGGTCTATTCACTGCGAAATGACACTTTCAGTAGATGTGCTTTCACGGTCTCTGTCCAGACGTCTCCGACCGCCTCTGTGCAATAAGCACCAATAAGTGCGTCCTAAAACTTTTGGAGTAATGTGCCGACGAGTGAACTTGTGACTCGAGCCGGGGGAAAGCAAACGCAGGAGAGATCTCGGAACGAATGATCAATGCTGGGAGTCTGTGCGTGTGATCGAGGGAGAGATAGTCGACATCGAAGCACGCAAAGTGAGCAGTTCAGTAAATAAAGAGGCCCTAAATTGACATTTCATTAATTTGTCATTATTTATACTGTCGTCCTCCCGCCTGTCATTAGTTCCCTCTTCCTCTCTGGCCTCCTTTCGACCCTGTTTCTCTTCGTCATCTCCACTCCACCTATTATCCTATTAGTCTTCACAATCTCGTCCCTTCATTTCGGTCCCTTTATTCCCTTTCTGCTAGTGCACATCTCCCCCGTCTTCTTTCCTACCTCCGCAGTGGTCAGCTGCCGAGTGACTCAGATGTTTCCCCGATGTCTGCGGCCGCTCTTCGACCTCATCTGCAGTAAACCAGTGTCCCATAAACACATGGATGCGACGATACAGGAAGGAGCAGGACAGATGACAGCTAGACAAACGGGGCATTAGTCATTCTCGTGAGCCCTCGTGGGCTCTCTTGCCCTTTTAAAGAGTTGTGTCGTGTTCTGATTTACATTCCAAACCAGCTCTGTATTTATTTATTTGCCTCTGTAGGAAATAGGTATTGAGGCGGATCTGAGGCTCGGTGAGAGTACTGAGTGGATTATTGGCCAGCACATCTTCGTCACGTATCACTTTTCAACTTTGCAGATTTTTAAATTGCACATATCAGCGTTTCACCTTGTTGATATATTCATTTTAATTCAATATTCTTTATGTGTTATTACATATGTACCCTAATGATCCCCATTATCTATTGGAAAAGACACCACTTAAGTCTCAAAGCATTGATAAAGGCACAGATAGGTAGTCTACTGCTGCTTTATAGTGCTTGCAGTCCTTTGAGTGTATTCTTTTCCATTAAACCATCCTTCTGCTCTGTCAATGCAGGATCTGTACCCCTGGCATGTGAGCAAGACTGGAAAGCCCATGACAGCATTGATGTATCAGCTCACATGATTGACCGAGGCCTCAAATCATCAGATGCTCGGGCAGCTCTCTTGTATCTTGGGATTCAAAGGTCCACTGCACAGGCGCAGCAACTGTGAGGGGGTTAACTGTAGCTAGGAGGGGGAAACCACAACATCCATCTGTTATCTATACTGCTTATCCATTGAGGGTCGCAGAGGGGCCGGAGACAGTCTGTGACAGAGCTGAAATACGGATACAATCATTCACACTCTCAATCTCACCCACAGCTCTCCCCAAAGGCTGGCCTTCCTATTTATATTGCGCTTTCTTCCATTTGTTGTGTCTATAATGATACTGGAGAGAGAAATCAAACACAACTCAAATTATGTTTTAGTTCTCTGTATTTTAGTACCTGGCTTCACCAAAAATAAAAAAGTGAAATCAGAGCCAAGCATTCTCATAAAGACGATTCAACCAACTTATCTGTCAATCCATGATCTATAAGACTTACCCATCAAGGGCTGTAGAGAGGGTGACCTGAAGCCGACCCCAGCTGGGGGAGAGGACATGTGTCCAGCGTACAACAAACAGAGACAAATAACCATTCACACTCACGTTCACACCTATAAAGGGCCTCCAGTTGACCTAACCCCAATCTGCATGTCTTCAGGCAGACAGGGAAAACAAACAAACATACAAATGCTACACAGAATGACCCCGGCCAAGGGATTCGAGCTGGGAACCTTTGAGGCAACAGTGCCAACCCCTGCTCCATCCTGACGCGTAGCCCAGTCAAGCGAATAGTTACATTACTCATATGCGACGGGAGAGAAATTCGCCCTGCCGTTACCACATCATTAAATCGGACTTGGCACTGATCCTTGTTCAACGAGATAACGACAGCTGATAACCACCACAGAGGGAATTGGGAAATGAAGTGCCTGCTATTCAAATGCAGGGCAGTTCTCTCACACAGTGCAAGTGCGGCTTTGGGAAATCCCATTAGCGACAAAAGACTTGGGAGGCTCGCAGAGGTAGGACACTTCCACTGCAGAGAATATACGTCTCTGAGATAATAAATCATCAGGCAGAGAGGAGGTGGTCTGACAGCAGTGTGCAGAGAGCTCTAGTGTGTGCATCCAGGTACAAAACACAGCCACGGTTTGTTCAGGAAACTGAGGGACTGAGGGGGGGAGGGGGGATTCTTTAAGGCTTTTGTGACATTTAGTTAAGCATGAAAAGTTTTGCGTCTCTGGAGACCAGGCATAGAAATAATGCAAACTGTTTACACAAGGCCATGGGAAGTTTGCCGTGAGAAAATAAACATGAACCAAATATATGTCTGTGAATAAAAACAGATTCTTAGAATGAAAAATAGAGCAGGAGGCATCAAGGAAGAGATTATGTGATTTGGGTAAGATCTAACAGGAAAGGTTAACGTCTGTGGCCATGAAAAAATGTAATTTCTTTGATTACTCTCAGGAAACTGTATAATTACTGCAGCTCAACTGCACGGTAATTTCCTCTTGGAAGAGTTTTGGCTGCAGTGAATGATCATCCTCATCATCTCTGCCACATGCTTTGCTCTGAGCAACCGGACCTGCAGCTCTCACTGTGGTCAAAGGAACTCGAAGCTACTCAGGTTTGGTCTATGATTTCTTGATTATGTTTGCACGGTGAAAGAACCCAGGACTATCACACTTCAGAGCGGGAGAGTAAAGGTCTTCGAGCATCTTCAGTTATTCATATGCGAGCCGTGTTCAACACCTTGATAAAGTGCTCATACACGTCCAATGCATGCAAAATGGCCAAGGACCACTCTCTCTTACACTCTGCACGAGCTCTGCATTCTGCATGAGCTTCAGTCCCTGCCAAGTTTGAACTGTATTAACCGATATGTCCTTTTCTCTAAATGTTTAGCCACATCAACATGACACAACGTTTCATGATTTGCAGCTTGTCAGGCCAGTATTTAAATGTATAAATCACCTGATGTTTTTTGACCAGTTGTCTAACTAGTCACAACAGATCTTAACCCGAATCATAACATTTTAAATATTTTTTTTACATTTACAGCCACCTTTCAAGCCCTTAAACAAATCAAAACGTAAATAAAAGTATTATTTGTTATGCCATTTCTATTGTATTCTTTTTAATTGTTTTTTATTAGTAAGGTAGTTTATTTCCAACTATTGTTATGGAAAATGACAGGAAAACGTCAGTGGCAGTGTTGAGCACGAGCATCGTTTTTAATTTGCTATCGCATTGAAACTTGAGAAGCAAACCAAAGTGACCTGAATTGAAGTTTTGAATCACTACTTTACAGCAGTTAATGGGTTTCTTTTAAAGCAGTTACAATGCTTTCAATTTCTAACTGGCCGTCTCATGCACAGTACTTCTCAGGACAGCAGTTTGTCTAAATGAAATAGACGCCTTAATACACATGCAATTTTTCTGGATTAAATGTCTTAATTGCTGAATTAGTAAGATAATTAATCATGTTTTGCCAGATAATAAAAACACAATTACCCCAACAGCAGGGCTGGACTGGCCATCTGGGACAGCAGGAGTTTTCCCTGTTGGCCGGTTGACCCACTGGGGCAATAGTTACTGAAGCAACATGAATTTGATAAGACTACAACAAGTTTTCATTATCCTGATTAAAGCGACCATTTGGCTTCTTGTGTGACACAAGGTTACATTAATAAATTTGTCTTATTCCACTCATCAACTTGACTGTTATGCATTTCTGCCTTTTCTTCTTCTAACTATGCTGCCTTTACAAAGGCAGCCAGCTGTAAATACCAGAATTATCATGATAAAACACAGATTCTTGCTGAAACTGATTCACGGAAAACACACCATACATTCAGTGGTGACGACAACACAACACACGGTAAGAAAGGGGGATTTGAGGCTCATAGTCAGAACCGAAAGCAATTTTCTTGCTTTCACCAATAACCAGCTAGACTAGGAATACGGTTAAAAATTCAAGGCAGACAGATGAGCTGAGGATGTGCTCGGTGACCTTGCCTGAAGGCATCAACAGCAACAAGCTGAGTGGAACACGAGGAAAAACTTTTTCCCTGTGTGATGTTCACATCAGTCAAGATATTAAACGTGTTCTAATTTCCTCTGCTGCAATTTTCCAGCTCCAGATTGTTTCCCATACCTCTGCATGGGTCGTGTCGGGTTAAAGAAATGCTGGTTAGTTTCTAAACAACATTTCTATAACACTACACAACCATTGCGTCCTCTTTAATGGCTTAATGAGCCAAGAGTCCAGGCCTCTATGTGGTACATTTTGACCTGGAGGCAGAAATGTACTGAATATATAAATATGCACCATGCTAAGGGAGGATGATGTCAGATTCATGAAGAGACTGATACTTCCGTCAGCAAGCAGTTGCATTAGAATGACGAGGTAACATCTAATATGTTTGATATGAAGTAAGAGCAAAAAGCCTGTTGAAAGAACTGAATGTTTGATAATGTGGACGACGTGGATTCAGTTCTCTGATGCTGTGAAAGACGTGTAAGACGCCAAGATTAACAGCTGAGGTTCCTCATATTTGGTTGGGGAGGTGTATCGTCAGGACCTCGATACGACGACTCCCGTCCATGATCACTACTTTGGAAATGGCAGCGCCCCCATGAAGGAAATCTGGGCTTAGTTTTTGTGCAATGGAAGGAGCTGGGCATACATTGTCCACCTTTATATTTCTTAGTTCTCTCGCCCCTCTAAAGACCTAAGGGAGTGTCTCTGAAAGTGTCTAACCATCCAACCAAAACATACCTTCTTTCCATCGACACCTTAGCTGAACAGTGCATGTTTGAGTTCGTACCAGTGGATTTCAGTGGGATCGAAGTGCCCTTCCTTCACAGTCTTACAACTGGTAGCACTGCCTTTGGGATTCCAAAGCCATGCAGAGCATATTGAATCAATAAATTGTGTTTTTTCCCTCTTATAGCCGGTATCTTCATGTCTCCAAAGATTAGGAATTGATTTAGGTTCAAAACCGCCAACCATGTGCCTTCTGCCATGACAATGTTACATTCGAGACATGTAGAACTGGAGGATCCATATGGATTTTTTTTGACGGTCCACCAAGCCACCAATGAGGCGGCTCACCAGGATTTATCCAAGTATTCCCAAAGCTCGATATACCAATGATTTAGCAAGAAGCTAGCCTCATTTTATTTCCACCAGAAAATTCTTCAACAGCTTTGAATGTAAGATTGTGACAGGAAGCTCTGCAACAGGTCCTGAGCCCTCTCACGGAACATTGAGTTGGGTCGGTGGTGAAAGCTCAGAGATCATCTCTTCACTGGAGGCGCTGCAGCCTTGTTAGCTGATTTGCCAAAAGTCAAAAAGATAATGCCGACAGTGGCAGTGGAAACAGGCTCGGAAGACAACACGTACCTATTACAAACTTTTAAGTACACACAACAAACTCGTTGGCACATTTCTTGTTAACTCATCCTACAGATTTAGCAACATTTGCATTTTTTTGTCCACCTGATGAATTTAACTTCTATATTGATTCCTCTTTTTACCATGACCATTTATATAAGTCGGTTAACCTCGGTACAGGTTTCTACCAGCTCCTCACGGACAATCCGGACTCTTTAGCTGAAAGCAACTGCTTGTTGAAGACGTTTATTAAACTAAACCCCCCCCCCAACAAAACACCCTGAAAATGTCTGAATTAGCCCATGTGAGAGCATAGCAGGAACATGTCCACAAAATTCATAGCATCTGAGTTGTACATTTTTGGGCATTTTTAGATATAATGAAACATTAATTCTGAATTAAACAGAGTTACCATACATGAGGAAGACAACAGGATTCTAGACATTTTAGCAATTAAAACCAATATCGAGAATTACAAAAAAAGTTGCAGGGACAGCAGAGACTGGATCAGAACTTAAATGTCACTCTGCTCTACTTTAGTGTGCATCCACTCGCCTGAATGCTCTGGACATTTTGTTGTGAACAGGTGTGACCCAGACAATGTCCTGCTGCTCATCTGTGGAAGGCAAACTCCGGCTAATGTCCCTGCACAATGCTCTGGACATTTCACACAGTTCATGTCTGAAAAAGGCTTACGAGAGCCAAACTGAAATTCTGCATGAGAGTCGAGTGTGTGGATATCGACAAGCAACCGCTGTCACATACAAGAACACATGTGTTTTTTAACTTAGAAGAACAATGGGCAAAAATTTAGCCTGGATATGTCAATACTCAGTTTCCATCAGGTTCAGGCGAAGTTGTGGATCTTCAGTACACAAATATTTCCTACTGTTCGCTGTTCTTCTTTCAAAGTCGACCACATTTCCCCTTATTCTTTGGGTTTGCTGAAGGCTGATTTGTTGACTCACTGTCTCTTTTTATTCTTCAAGTGCACAGCTGGAGCCGCCAGTTTGTGCTGACAACGGCAGAAAGCAGAGAGAAACCTAATTGAAACTGGAGGCAGCAGGATCATCAGCAGGATGACTATGAAGAGGCCGAACCATTGAATAAAGCAAGCGGTTATCAGGCATGTGAATTATCGACTGCTTTCCACATCCGTCTAATTTGAAATAAAATTAAGGAATTTTCTTAGAGTATTTGTAAATATAATACAAGCGACTCCATTAGATACTTTATTATTTTAATTAACTTTTTTATTAGTTTATGAAATTACCTTGATGTACTTTTGCAAGCTGCAGCTTTAACCTGTAACACACTGGATTTATCAGTGCTGTAAAAAATGATTTGCAAAGGATATGTTAGTTAAAAACTTTAAATGCAACTTTGTGCAAATTAATCGTTTGAGAAATCACACGTTGCAAAATCTGAGGTCAAATTTAGTTTTGCAGTGACAACGCAAAAAACAATATTCGGCTCAAGCTAAGGTAAGTATGGACCAAGGGAAAATGGGCGAGCTGATGTAACTTGAGAGACCATGTATTAGCATTGTGACGATAATGAGAAGTGGAAGAGGCACCTGGGGTTTTCAATGCAAACCAGGCTCAGAGCGCGGATACAGCCGAGACACAGCAGACGAGAGGCACAGCGGAGTGTGCTCATGAATAAAACAGAGTATCATAACAAGAGAGTCAAACTTTACTCCTTAAAACCTGAGTTTACAGATGCAGAATGTTTTTCCTCTGCCCTGAGACTGACAGGACCTGAAACATTTTTGTTTTGTCCTTGTCACTTCATAAGTTGTAAGACTATAATAATAAAGAAAAAGCTTCTGGGCAGCTGCCATTAATCAATCAATCAATCAAACAAACGATCAAATTGTTTAGTATAGCCCATGTTCACAAATCACAATTTGTCTCATAGGGCTTTAACAAGGTGTGACATCCTCTGCCCTGGTGCAATAGATGTCACGTGAAAAGGAGAACAACAGAAAGATAAGGGTATTTGCACAATTGATTAGAATAAACACTTTGTAGCATAATGGAAGGTAATTGAATTGATGGATTAAGTAAAGCTTTTATTTTTTATGTCTCCTTTGGGAAAATGCAGATGGATCTACATTCTTCATTTTGCAGCCCTCCGTGCTGCAGCTCATCCAGAATGCAGCAGGAGGGCCACTCAACTAGAATTAGCTCTAATTATGACAAAATGTATTATTCAGCGAACCTTAATAGCATTAATAGCCTTTTAATTTGAAAGAACACCTACTTGTATTAACTCCCTCTAAAAGAAATGGACTTCCTAATGGTTTACTATTTTACTGCGAGAGTGAAACAGCCTTCTTGCCGTAATGAAAAATGCCTGAGTTGATTCATTCCATGATGAGATGAAGCACTTCACACCAGAGGGAGCGTGAGTCACTCCACTGCTTGGGGGAAGGAGAAGAAGAAAAGGAGACAGGAGGAGACTTAGAGGAGAAGGATAAAGAGTAAAGGGAAGGAAGTCAAGGGTGCGTTTGGAAAGAGAAAGAGAAAGAGGACACGAGAGAGGAGGAGACGAGAGGACAGGTTGGGTTTTGGCTTCAGAGGGAAGTCATTAAAGGTAATTTCGTCTAAAGATGCGACAGCACAGACGCGTTTTTGATTTCAAAGTTTTTGTTCTGAGAAAGTTGTAACAGGATTTTTTTTTCATATTGATAAAGGTGGGCAGGTGGGGCGAGCTCCTTGCAGACAGACCTGTGAACTTGCATGTCACCTTGACAAACTAGTTTAATTTGTTAATTCAAAAATGCAAACAAACAAAAAGACAAGACAAACAGTTTGTCATGTCAGAATCATATTAGTAAACCTGATAAAACAGGATCAATTTTGGAAATGTATCGGGAATAATAAGAACTGATTATTGGGGGGAAAAGTTTGAACTCCTGCATGCGACCCAGAAAATAGGCAGGTGTTGTAAAGTTTTTGTCGAGCTTCCGGAGAAACTCGGCTGAAGAGACAGATGAAGGTTTTCATGCAATTCAACCCTGAACTAATGGCTTAAAAATCACTCACAGTCAAATTATTAAGGATGACAGATTGGGTTCTGTTAGAGGGAAGGAGTCTTTTGTTCATGGCTCCAAACGGAGACACTTACCAGAATTACAGCATTCAAAAACTAGGATTAATCCGGTTCCTCAAAGAAAGGGTCTGAGTCACTCTTTGCTCCTTAAGACTTTATGACATTTCGTCGTTACAATTGTTCAAGCGTTGCAATGCTCCAGCCTAATCAGTGAAAGAGATCAAAAAGCCCCGGCTCCTCAGTGGTTGAATAACGTCGGAAGTTGCTGTCAAAATGGCCTCTGAGAGTTTACTGGAAGGCACAGAGGTAAAGATGAAGCTCAAAAAGACAAGATGCAGTAAGATTAATAAAGTGAGACCCTGGTTCCAAGGATTTCAGAGGAACGATATGTCAGGAAAAGTTTAAAGCTGTGGGAGAAGATTTAAGACGAGTTCTGTGTATTTTCACCCACATTGCAAAGAGGGTTTTTCTGTCTCTTACAATGTTTTTTCCAAGTAACAAATGTTTGTATCTAATCAGAAACCGACAAGTATCAACGATGAGTCATCACCTCTGCCAGGGAGGTTGTGTTTTCATTGGTGCTTCTTTGTTTGGTTGTCTGTCATCAGAATTTCAGAGAGGTCGGACATGATCCCAAAGAACAGAATCTATTTTGGAGCAGACCCGGATGACATTTTTTACTTTCTTTAACATGGTGAGATTCAGTGTTATCCTCTGAAGAGGAGTGCATACCTCCACCAAAGAGGTTATGTTTCCAGCCCTGTCTGCTTGTTGGTTTGCTTGTCAGTGGCCTTAGTGGAGGTATGTGGCCTTAGTGGCAGTATTCCACTTTCATATGTTAATAACAACCAAAACTTGAATTATGTAAACGTATCAAAGGCCCAAATCTAACAATATTAAAAACAAATCGTTATTTCCTGTTTTCAATGGGTTAATACAATAGTAGGAAGGGCAGCTGAAATAATGTCTTAAGCATCGGGGCAGGAGGAAGAGATTTGGACCCTTAAAAATGTCTGACCAAAGCAGCCAATCAAGTTCGCCCTTCCAATTAAACTTGATTAATCACTTAATGTGTCCATAATAGCCAATTATTCACATGATGGTGGTGATAGTGAGATTGTGTAATGAGCGCATGCTATTAGATACTCAAACCTTTGTCTCTGGTGGGTTTTGTGTAGAGCCACGTCTGTCTGGGGGGAAATCCCTCAGATTAGAATTCAGATTCATCAGCGACTGAGCAGGGCTCCAGTTTGCAGAGAGGAGGCTGCCTGCTGCTCCTGTTAACTTAGGACTGAGCCAATGAGCTGACCGAGAGCTGGTGTGGTTACATAAGCACATTACTGCCCGTGCATGCATGCAAGCACACACTCCACACACGCACACACACACACACACACACACACTCCATATACAAACACACACAAACGGGAACAACGCAGTGTTGCATTTTGCTGCCTGCATCTATCATTAACCTTGACTGTATTTCCACTGTGACCCCCCCCCCCACACACACACACACTCCTGCCCTCTCTCTCCCTCTCCCTCTCCCTCTCTCTCCCTCTCTCTCTCTCTCTCTCTCTCTCTCTCTCTCTCTCTCTCTCTCTCTCTCTCTCTCTCTGGCCGGATCAGGAGAGGTTAACTATCAATACGCTGGGCTGATGAGGAATGTGCCAGCGTGTCACAAGTGCTAGTCTCTGTTCGTTTTCACAGATCTTTCCCATCATTTAGATGCATGCGGCTGCAGTTTTTCATGGCGTAGCGTCACGCTGGGCACTCACAGGATTGTCAGTCATGTCACCATATGCTGTACCAATTAAAATGATTACAAACCCACATTTAGATCTCAGGCTTTAGTGAATTTATGTCTTTTTCGCGACAACTTGTGCCAAATAAAACCCATTAAACCTGATGGGAAATATGCCTCGCAATTCACTTTATTAAAAATATAGAGTGTCCATGGAGTAGATAGACAGTTTGTTGCTAATCAGTTGACATGGTAGGTTTGTGTTAAAGCCCTAATGCACTACAATAAATCTATTCTGTAAAGATCTGTCTCAAAGTAAGGCGTTGAAATGTGAGCCTGAATGCTTATTTATCACGGAGTCCCAGTGATCCACCACCTAACCTGTCACCTGCCTCTCGCCCAATGTCAGCTGGGACTCGCTCCAGCAGCTAACCCCCTGCACGAACCTCCAAGGATAAGTGGTGTAGATAATGGATGGATGTTTTCAAACCTTATCAGGGTTACTCCTTTTCTTTCACCCTCAAATACTGAATTTAAACATCTCTCCGCCGCCGTGATTCAGTGACTAACAGGGCGGCTATAAAATGTAACACCTCACCAGGACATTTAAAAGTATAAAATACACCAACCATTGGATCTAGTCCATTCAGAGGGCACAGGTTCACTCAACACAAACTAAAAAACCAGTACATCTGAATTTGAACCAGTCATGGAGTTCGTAAACAAACGCTTTCTGGCAGCAGAGTGCGGGGCTGTGACGCAGAGGCGATACAGCTTGAGAGGCCGAGTAAATCACAGACCCACTCTCAGTTCTGGCTGCCATTTTGTTGGTGTAAACAAAATCAAAAGCCGTTTGTACTTCCGACTGTCATCACCGTTTGGAATGTGCGTGTGAGTGTAATTCATTGGATCCGTGTGATAAACAAAATGATTGATTGCACAAAAACCACTCCACACACAGTGTAGATCTACATCTCGTATTCATTTAGTGTCAGACAGCAGGAGGAGGAGATATTCTTTCCCTTTCAACAAACTAACAGCACTGATTGAGTTGTTCAAGCTCTTAAATTTGATTTTTATATTATTCCTGACGGTGTGTGTGTATGTGCGTGTGTGTTAGAGAGAGAGCTGAAATCAAACAGAGGTTAGTTAAAGCTGCACTGGAGCTTCCAAAGCGGCAGGTTCATCCAAGTGCTTAGTATTTCACCTCAGTGTGTTTTTTCCTGACTTTTCCACTTTCTGTTTGTGAGAATAATTTTGAGGTAAATTCCCCTCTTTCAATAAATTGCCCCTCACTTAGAACTGCCCGTTCCAGACCTGGCTGTTGGAAATGGGTCGATTGCTCAGGCCTGTGGTGATGATGGTTGCAGCTTTCTTTCAGAAACTGTGAAGTGATTGAGCCGGGGCGATTTAAGACCTGCTGCGGGACTCGGTCCACAGAACCCTGAAGCTGCACCCCCGCTGCTGCATTAAGTTGACTGAAGCTGGACTCAGTGTGCAGAACCAGCATCAGTTGTTGACGCTGCTGTCATGAAAGGGCCTGTGAGCCATGGTTGCTGTGATGGACAACGTCACTTACATTAATGAGTCCCAGCCGTCGCTGCTTCAGAGCGCCGGGGGTCTGTTGATTGAAGTTTATCGATGAATCGTGTCCGAATCGCACCATGTTTGACATTACACTTTCTTGGGCCCTTAATGATGCTTGTGCCAAAGTATGGAGCTGATATAATGAGCAGTCCTTGAGTTCTGCTAGACAGAGACAGACAGAGACTTCTGGAGTTACTAGATACAAGACTGTCCCTTACTTAGAACATTTAAAGCAGACTGTGCTGAGACTGGGCCTTGGAGAAAGTAACACCCTCACCACACCTTAGTTTACTTCACTTCTTTCATTGAGTTTCTGGATGCCTATATGAGCCTATATTATTCCATTTAACGACTGTATTATAATTACACCAAACATATTAAATAAGTCTATTCCGAGATATGTATTGGTTTCTGACTGGGAAAATGAGAAAAAGAAATAACACCATCAAATAATATATCTCTGAACCATCTCTTGAACCAAATCCCCAACATTTAGGCTGTTTAAAGTGATCTCATCTCGACCTACTAATGAAGTAATTAATATAACAAACAGTTTTACTTCCACCATGAAAATGTTTGAACCCGCTGCAGGGGAGACCCGCCTCCCACTTTAAAATGCTCTGACTAGAGCAAATGCACATATGTGTGAAATGGGATTAAGCTAATTTGATCATATCTGCACGGGGTTGATTCTTACTGTGCTTGGTTCAGTGGGCATATGTAAACCAGTACTTTGAAGTATAACCTATAATGATCTTTTTTTTTTTTACCTTCAGGTTAAAACCTGATGAAACAAGCTTCTCCCTTATGATCAGTATTGCAGTCTCTGTAGGAGCAAAATAAAAAGACAGGGACCTTGTAGAGATGTGGGCTTCATCCAATTCAGATATTTACATAGATTACAATTCTGAAGTTGTTCTGGCTGATGACATTATTTCAGCCCTCGTAGATCTTAGTCCTCAAGCAGAACACATCAATAGGTACTTTTCCCTTGAATTGTCTTTAAAATGTGAACGTGTACACATCTAAGTGTGCGTTTGTGCCCGTGTTTAAGTTAACAACCGAGGTTAGGGGAGTGAGTGGAGGAAGCTTGTCAGGTTATGTAAATGCTGGGTGAAGGCAGGAACACAGCGAGGACACCACGCTCAGGGAGCTGGAAAAAAAATTGCGTCACCGTGCATGATCAATCCCCCATCGATCCCCTGCAGTGACATGATCTCCCAATACCCACTCAGTGTCACATCCAGACCCCCCCACACACACACACACACACACACCCCTCAAATAAAGACAACTCATTGAGCCCAGATGGAAAAAAAAATACATACATTTATTTATTTTACAAGAAAGGGCACATCATTTTTTTTGTACAAACCGTAAACTAAATACTGTAATAATTCTGAGGGTTATAAGCTTTGACATCACTTTCATGAATGAAACACCCAAAAACATGGAAATAAATAAATATATATATGTATATATATACATATATATATATACTGCAAATAGACAGCGAATGTTGCATCTCACTGTAAATTATAATCCCACGGCAGAGAAAACATACAGCATGTAAATTTGCTACACACATTAAGGATTCTCGAAGATAAAAAGCACTTGTGTTCATCACAACTACATTTTGAACATTATTGTACAATACTCTATCTCTGCTCTCCCATCCCTAAATACAGCCATTTCTATTTTTCGTGTGTTTTTCTTCCTCTTTTTTTACATGAAACTTTGAACTGATGTCGAGGTAGGGACTGAGTCGTTATCCTAGACAGTTGAAGTGAGCTGAAACGTCATCCTTAGAATAAAACCCACATTCCCAGGGCCTGAGAGTGTTGCCTGGGCCTTTGCGTCTTGACCCGTGCCCACCCCACCACCAAAGGAGGAGGAGGAGGGATTCTGCACTGTCAGATGTACTGACTGGGAGACCTGGTGCCCGGTGGTCATTGGAGCCTCCCCCCCCCCAAAAAAAAAAGCAACTTGTAGGGCAGCCTAGGGGGAGACGCTCCAGATCAAACAAAGCATTCTGCTTGAGGGACGGTTTCCTGCATCGCCCTGCTCGGAAATCGCACCAGTGGCAGATGGGAAGATGAGTCACTGAGTTGACAAGGTGAAAGCTCAGAGGGGGGGCGGGCGCTTTTACATGGAGTCAAAATACAGCAGAGATCATTTCAACTCTCAGCTGGAGGTACGCTTCTGTAAAAAAAAACATCTGGTAAACCTGTGAATGCCAATGATGTCAGGACGGATGACAGATTAATCTCTTCTATCATTAAAAAGTACACTCCTTCACTGCCCCCCCCCCCCCCCCCCCCCCCCGCAGACTTCGGCTTATAAAACACTGGTTAACTCACAGTATAAGCTACAGTACAGCCACATTCAGCCAAAAAAGAAAGATTTTGGCAACAGCAATAACATAAGAACAATAATGAAAACACAGCCAGGTGGGGCTTTGATTCGGTGCTCTGACTCGGAACTACAGCAATGGAGCGGTAGGCTCTGTCCGTTTAATAATAAATTCAATCTGTGTTAACATTGGGAACGCTCATCAAGTCGACAGAGGCAGCCAAGAGAAAGAGAAAAAAGGGATAGGAGGATAGAGTGCGGAGGCGGAGGGAGAAGGGGAGGAACAAATCTTCCTCAAGGCAGTTCTCTCCCATGTCCGATCCTGAAGGATTATGTGCAGTCCACAGTTCATTGCCTGTTCGAGACGGCTTGTGTTTTGGAATAATTGGGGAGGAGCTGGTGAAGAGTGAAAATGGAGGGCCGTTGAGCTGATATGGTCGAGAATTTCTAAGAGGCAATTGGCAGCACTTGTGATGGGGTGTAATGTGGCAGTGGTAATAGAAAATTTGAGTACTTGTAATTAAATCATACTAAAAAAATATAAACAACTTATTCCAGTTATTCCATAACTATTGGTTTTTGAAGCGATAGAGAGCAGCAAATGGCAGGGGCAGAGGACATGGAGGCAGAGAGGACAATGAGTTGCTTCTGTGTCACTGGCCGAGCCATGTATTGAGCTAAAAGCTTTCCCCCGCTCCGTTGCCATCTAGATAGCATTGGATTTTCCACAGCAGGAAAATCAAATGCTTCGTTCAAGACCAATTGCTTTCTATCGGATTCGTTCTTCCCTTCCCTGACGAGCAATAGGTTCACGCCTTCATGGACAAACGCAGCACAGGGTGGATGCCCAACTAACAATGGCAGAAAAAAATGCAGAGACTTAAACCAGAGCGCTAACAGTGTCCACCCCTGACAGTTATGCTCAACACGCATTGACTTTGCATTAACTTAAGCTCTGAAAAATATACACTTTAATTTCCTTCAAGCTACGAAAAAAACATTAATTTTCATATTGTATATCTTTGACAATATATATTCTGGTTCAAATTATTTAGTTAGCGATGAAAAAGTCTTGAAATCGTCCATTACAATGGCCACAAACACATAAAACTTAAATTGACTACCAACTGAAAGAAGATATAACAAATGTGTCTTTCAATATATGTTCTCGGTTTGTTGACCAGTAGCTTACGGTGGCTAATGTTAGCTTATGTTCCAAAGTCTGAGATCAATTTAAAAATATTTCTACTGCTTGGCTGCTTTAGACAATTATTCTGTCATTTTCAGTTGTCCTCATAGCAAATGCTAAGTTGTCTATCTTTTAACTCAAACTCAAATTTGAATATTTTGAATATCAATTCCAACAGTGCACAGAGTAGAAGTAAGTATAAGCAATGGAAAGTGTTGAAAACTATATAATTGAAATGTATCAGACAGCAGTAGTTTTACAGCAAATCTGTGGCAGGCACATTCATTCATAATAAGGAGTACCTTACTCAAAACTGCCTTTTTGTTAACGACTTTATTCTAACGTCAACACTTTCTGTACATGGTAATCATATATTTTAGCGCTGCGTCCTTATTTTTTAAATGCAACTGGGCAAAGACAAATCTCTGGGTGAGGAGAATCAATACAAATATGTCCATTATCTTCAAGGTATTCCTCATCATGATGAAGTTTTATCGTGGACTCCCTGCAAACAGAGCCGTCACACTGCATGCTCCACGTCCCCATCACAGCACAGCATGGATTCCAGCAGGAGCAATTTACAAAATCAGATACCTGCAAGTTTGCAAAAGGTCACTAAGTGTCATTTGGATTCCAGCTGAGCAAACTCTGCTGCTGCTCTGCTTCCTCCGTCCAAGTGCGGTAGTTTGGATGTGTACAGATTTACATTCTTTTTTAATTACGTACCGACGGCCTTCGCCAAAAATAGAATCATTAGTGCCGCTTTAAGTGGGCAGAGTAAAGGACTTAAAATGGAGGGCTGCCAGGGGAGCGAGAGAGGAGGGAGCAGGCCCGAAAGAGAGAGAGAAAACATTAAAGGAAAACTTGGCGCAGGTGTAAAGGGCCGTGCTGACTGAAGAAGTGGGGAGGAAGAGGAGGAGGAGGAAGAGAGAAGACTTTGAGAATGATTAGGAAAAAAGATCAGCAGGAGGGAGAACGGGGCTTTGCTGACAGAGCAATGGAGGGGAGAGGGCTCCAGAGATGGTCCGCAGAAGAGAAGCAAATGTGGGGGACAGAGCTAATGAAGTGAGGGAGCGAGGAAGGGAAATGGAGAAAAGTTCAGGTGAGCCCGTCCGGTCGGTCCCAGGTGGAGATGACCAAGGACGGCTCAGAATAGACTACAGAGGAGGGAGAGTTGACCTTAGAGGAGCATCTCGTTCTATGCCCAACTCTTTGTTTCTGTCTCTCACACACATCTGTCAGGCCCTGGACATTTCGAGCTCAATCAGGATTTGGATCCAGAAAATAATAGAGGGGAAAGGGGGGGGTGTAAAAATGAAATATCTTGGCTTAAGGTGAAGAACTCCATCACGTGCATCCCACCTGTTTTAGTTTGGATCAGAACATTGTAACTTTGGTGTATGAAGTCATCTTTAAAAGAATAAATAACAACTGCGATACAGGTGATTTGGTTTTGCAACAAAATCATCCATAGAAAGGTACTGAGGAGAAGTAACTGCAAAAAAACATCTTATTATACAGTACCAAAACCAGTTCACCAACATTGTTCTCGCTTCCATGAAACACATATAAAGCACCTATACCAACAAGACATTTGTTCTAATGGTTACTACATCTTGCTCGACTGTATATACTGTGTTGAAGTCCTCCCAGGACAGTGTCAGTACTGTACAGTAATGCACGTGCAGATATACACATCTTTCTCGGAATACTGTTCAAAAATGTATACATGTGCACATAGCGGGTGTTCTGCATTAATATTCACATTTTCAACATTTATCATCAAATGTGTCAATTTCATCAATAAATGCTGAGCGTATTTTGCAGATAGTTATATCCAGGATAAAGTGCCTTTACTTTTAAACATTCTGTAGGTTTTTCCATGTGGATTTTTGTCGACAGTCTTGACGTCCTGTCCCCTTTACTGTCTCAGGCATATTCTTAGAGATGTTTGTCTCTTTTGTTTCTCTTTGCTCTCCTTCCATTTAAGCGTATCACTTCCCCTTGTGTGTACATACATGCCTCGGTGTATTCCAATCTATCTTTGCCCTTGCTCAACATGACACAGCTTTATGCTGTCCGTTCTGCGTTATGGGATTGATCTTTTCCAGCGTGACCTCAGTGTCGCTGTCTAAATTCCCAGAGATGGCTGGGGACAGTATCTCCGGGGCATTGTTTACAGTCCCTACCTCGATCTCTCCCCCACATCCGTCCTTCTTCTGTAACTCCTCCTCCTGACACAGGATGCTGTGTGGAATCACGTAGTTGGCAGAATGGATGCCCTCCTTTGGGATGTGACTCTTGGGCTGATACTGGCAGTTTGGGTTCGAGGTAGGGGCACCCATGTTGTTGTTAATACTGACGATCTCGATGGCGTTGCTCCCTGGGCATAGGCGGTGGCAGCCCAGGAGGATGGAGAAGGCCTTGCGGAAGTCAGCGTTGAAGGCATAGATGATGGGGTTGAGCGAGGAGTTAGCCCAGCCAAACCACACAAACACGTCAAAGGTGGTGGGGCTGATACAGAGGAAGTCCGTGGCACCATCTGGCAAGTTGGGCTCACAGAACGGAACCATGCAGTTAAGGATGAAGAAGGGCAACCAGCAGCACACAAACACCCCCATGATGACTGAGAGTGTCTTTAAGACTTTGGTTTCTCGTTTGAACGACATTTTGAATGAGCTCTCGCTCTCTATGGACGAGCTGTTCCCCATGCTGCTGTGGCGGTTTTTGGCACTCTCTGCTGCCCGCTCCAGGGCAGATATTCTCCGTATCTGTATCTGGGCAATGCGGTAGATCCGGGTATAGGTGACGATCATAATAGCCACAGGGATGTAGAAGCTGATAAGGGACGAGGAGATGGCGTAAGTCCGATTAAGGCTGGAGTCACAGTTGTCAGGGGGAAGATCGCCGGGATAAGTTCCATTTAGCTCTGCGTAGCTAGTGGTCTGAGCTTTGTGCCAGTTTAGCTGCACAGGAATGAAGGAGATGAGGACGGACAGGGTCCATGCCACGCTGATCATCAGGCACGCCACTTTAGGGGTCATCTTGCGTTCATAGCGGAACGGGCTCGATATGGCCCAGTAGCGGTCAACACTAATCACACACAGGTTCAAGATGGAGGCAGTGGAGCACATTATGTCAAACGCCACCCAGACATTGCAGAAGGCGCCAAACGGCCAGAACCCCACGATCTCTGTCGCCGCCTTCCATGGCATAACCAGGATAGCCACCAGAAGGTCAGAGATGGCCAGAGAGATGACAAAAAAGTTGGTAACCTTTGACCTGAGGTGTCGAAACTTTGTGACAGCGGCGCACACAAGTGTGTTGCCTAGCAGCGTTGTGAAGATGAGGAGGGAGAGGAAGCATCCTGTCAGCACGCGTTTGGACGAGTCTCTCTCTGCTAGCAGCTGCTTGCCGTCTTGAACCGTTGAGTAATTCTGATCCATTGTTTATGTTACACTGCTAATAAAGTGAGAGAGGGGGTGGGTGAGGGGGGTGTCAACAGTCACCCCATCACATCCCCAGCCCGCAGCAGCTGCGCCTCTCTGGGGAAGAGTTTTAGACGGACAGCGTAGCTGGCGGAGAGGTCAACTGTCTCGGCACCAGCTCGCCCACAGACTGGCTCATCCATAGGCTCCTCGTCACCACCACCATCCTTGCAGAACGGTTGCTATAAATGTTTCAGAAATATCTTTTCCGAGATTTTCCCCACAAGAATTCCTGGTCGATAGATTCCTGCTGCAGCTGTACAGGCAGCAGACATTCTACTGAGGAAAAAAGGAGGAATATTCCAGCGGTTCTCTCCCAATTATATTTTCAAAAAGCGGCTGCAAGGTGAAAAAAAAAAAGGCTGCAGTAAAAAGGATATTTAATGAAAAGTCATCGTTTGCTCCTCTCCCTTTGCCACAGCTGTCAAGCCCTCAGCCAAAGTTTCACAGCATATTGTTGCCGAGCTATTGAGTAAACAGAAGCCTGGCCAATCATTACACTTATATACCACCTCATCAATAACTTGTATTGATGGATTTCGCGTTGCGTTTATCTGATTTGCTTAATGATCCTCGAGGCGTGTCTGTGTGATTATACTGGTGCCTGCATTGGCGCTGCTATAGGTGCTGTTTTCTATTTTATTTATTTTATTTTCATTCGTATGAAGGGAGCTCCCTGTTGGTACATGGCACCGTTTCCGGCCAGAACATTTCCACCTGAGCGTTGAGCCAACAGAAAAAAACGAGGCTGGAAACAGCATTGAAAAGTCTCAACAGTTCATTTAGAAAACAGAGGGATGCGTGATCAATGTCTCAGAAGCGCATTCAAATCTCAGCTCCTTTTTCATGCTTCCATGTCGCTGTAATCCAGGTGTGAGTCCATGCGTGTGCACACGGCAAAAAGACGACTGGTAAGCTTTTAAGAACACATTCAAGAGTTTTTATGGCCACCCACCTGAATGATCTATGGCTGTGCACTCCCCGTGTTGAAGTCTTTAAAAACAGACGCTTAGTTTATATTCTTAATATTGCGCCAGCGTGCGCTCCGCTCCGCGGATGAGGACAGCTCAGCACCAGCGGCAAAGTCTTGTGCTGGTTGAAGTCAATCCAAAATCAACTCCGCTAATTAAGCGGGCAAACGAACATATCCAGTCCTCCAAAGATCCACATCTCCTCGGCGTACATCCAACTTGTATCTTGGTGAGGAGTGAAAGAGAAGGAGCTCAGCCTCCTTGCGCTCCCCTCCATGGGAAGTCAGTCATGTCCCCCCACCCCCCCGCTGTCAGGGGTCCCCAGGTGTTTTATCGCTCCTTATGCTTTTCTTTTTGGGCTCATCCTTCACGCAGTCACCCTGCGATGTGTCTGCGGTCCGACTTGCCGGCGGAGAGTGATGGGTATGACCCTGGTCTCTCCAAGACCGTTTCCCTGCGCGCTCCTCTCTCTCCGCTCAGCTGCTGCCCGCTGCTGTGCGCCACGGTCTCTGCCACAACTGCTCCATCTATCCAGGGGGAGACGTGAGGACCAAAGCCACCCAAATGTTTGCTCCTACGAACCCCCTTTGAGGTTTAGGTGTTCGGCCACACGATTTATGATGGCACATACTCCTGCAATCAAAAGGTATAACTGTGTTGTATTGATTTTAAGCTTGGAATTTTGAGAGAAACTACATAGAAAACCCGTTTCTCACAGTTTATGTGATGTCAATTTATAAAACCTGACAATCTTTATTTTTCTTATATATTTCCAGGTTAACAAAATGATAAACGGTCAGCCTACAAACTCCACCTGCAACCCACAATTATATATATATTTTTTAAACAACTGTTATGATGGCACTCTTTATTTGCACACGCTTTGTTTTAGACTTCACATTCAGTGAGAATAGCTGAAATAATAGTGGAGTCACAAAAAGAAAAGAGGAGGTAAAAATGAAGGTGCCGTCCTGAGGTGAACCAGCAGCGAGCAGCCATGCACACGGAGGTACAATGAGGCCATCTACTGGGTGCATAGTGGGAGAGTGTGTGAGAGTGATGGGATCTGAGAGAGGACGACACACCGCACACACAGTCTCGCGTGTCCCGCTCTGCTGCGCTCTCTCACGCGCGCCTCTGAGCTTTGCCGCCGCGGCGCGTCATCGGGCCTCTCATCCTTTTACGCATGACGCGCGCGGTTCAGAGCAGCGGTGGCCAGGGAAAAGATCTGTTACACCGGCACCATTCCATGTCACTGCCACCTTTCACTATAGTTTCAATATGTAGACTAGATTCTGGAATTTTTTTTTCTTTGCCCATTTCATGTTGTTACAAGACAACGTGGAGAACACGTGTAACATACGGTCAAAGCAGAAACCCAGGCTATAATTATATTATGTCAATAATTTAACAGACGGAGGGGAGTCTCTCTCTCTCTCTCTCTCTCTCTCTCTCTCTCTCTCTCTCTCTCTCTCTCTCTCTCTCTCTCTCTCTTCATTGAGGCTGCACGCAGGCGGCGTGGACGCGCACAGACGCGTGCGAGCTGCAGCAGTTGTTGCATAAACGTCACCTCGATAAACATGACTGAACAACTCTGAAATAGATTAGAGTTCCAAGAGCCAGGCTGCACCAGGAGGAGCCCCGAATTAATGGAGACACTGTTTGTGTGTGTTACATCTTAAATAACTTTCCATTATACATACTGACCTTGTCAGTAGGCCTCATGGGGACCCTAACTCAGTGCTAATGAGGCTAAACATCATTTCTGAGGTCCTGGTTAAGGTTAGATGTGAACAATTATGTCTGTGTGTGTGTGGGGGGGGAGAGAGAGAGAGAGAGAGAGAGAGAGAGAGAGAGAGAGAGAGAGAGAGGCCAGTTTGCATTTTAACTATTTAGGGAGATTAAAGCCCCAATGGACCCTGTCCCTGTGTGTGTGTGCCTGTACTCTTGATATGTGTATCTGAATTATATGTTCATCCATGACTCTGCATTCTTGTGTGTCTCTGTGGTAAAACAAAAAAAAAAGAAGAGTTTGTGTTACATTCTGTTATTGTGTTTGTGTGTGTGTGTGTGTGTGTATGTGCTTGCGCATGCGTGCGCGTGTGAGTAATACATGTAGACAAGCCAAGTGTAAGAGGCCTGGCAGACACAACGCCCACATTTCCCTGTAGCACAGAGCCAGGGTGTGCGTGCAGCCCACAAAGTTCAAACCAAGACCACGTCACACACAGACACACACATAGACTCACTCACTCACACACGCACACACACACACAACCAGCCATGCAGGGTAATTTATGTCTGCTCCAAAAAGCAAATAAAATAGAACAGAATAGAATAGAACTGATTTGGTGACCAGAAATCTTTTTTTCCGGGACTTTTTTCAACATTCACAACTTCTTTCCCTGGCCCCAGCAGATCTAAACAAAACTGGTCCAACTGAAATGAATGGATTCTATTTGATGGAGAGAGAGCGGCATTTCACTTCCTGGCAGGAAGTTCACCGACCGCCTCTATATGCTGCTCTCCTGGCCCCCGGTTATTCCAACAGGCAATGAGTTTAAGGTGATAACCAAACCTCTCACTGGGCCTGTGGGGAACATGCCAATCTCTGGGGGTATGTGTGTGGGGTGGGTGGGTGGGTGGGGGGCGGGGGGGGTCCTTTAATTTTCTAGGATTAATCCTGAATCCAGCTCAATTTAAAAAAAAAATATACCCACAAGCAGAGATTCAGCCAGTCAAGCTGATATGGAAATGAGATCATTATTTTTGCTGCACAAGCTGGCCAAAGATCTGCAGGGGACAGCTTAGAGACAAATTTTTGGCACTCACCACAAATTTTATAATGCACTTGAATATTGAAGAAAAGAAGTTCAGGAAAAGCAATGATCTACACACATTTACAATCATATTAGTGTTTTCATAAATGGATAACTGCCAGATGGGGAGTGAGTAGCCAAAATAACAAGATTTACACTTTTTGGGCATTTTGAAACATTAACAGCATGTACGGTAGGACAGTTATCAATGTTAAAGTCTGTACTTGCAACACAGAAAGTATAGAAGTGGTTAGAACAAACAAACCAAACTGAGTTAATTAAAATTGACAAATTGAATTATAAAGACGTATAGGCAAGTAAAACAAATCAATACGGACACATACAAGGATGCCAAGCGACAGCGTACGTCGACACAGCTACAATTCCAGCCAGACTTTAAAGTGCCTGTACGAAACGTTCAATTGAATCTCTAATTTATTGCGGTACATTCACAGAAGTTAATGTTGCTGAAGAGTTCTGCTGAAGTGCATTGATCACGTCTCATTGAAGCCATGTTGTTTTTCTCGTGCAAGCGGAGCAGTTGTCTGAAAGACACCACGAATACCCAGCATGTGTAAAAACGATTTGTTCTTTATGTCCACTCCATTAAATGTTTCACATAAAGTTTAATCTGTAAATTGTTCTATGAATGATGCATATACAGATCAAGTCAGTAATCGCCAACCATCTGTATCAATGATATAGCTATGTATAAAAGAGAGCAAAACAATCAATATCACAGTAAGAGATGCTCTGGCCGACTCTATCTATCAACAGCATATTAAAAGAAGTGCAGTCTGTTTACTTGATGTTTACTTTCAGGAGAGATTGCTTGCGAAAGGCTTATTGCTTTTTCTCTGTAGTAAAAGAAATCTCATTTAAACTGTGATAAAAAAAACAGTTGAAATCAGTTGAAATCAATGAGGCGCGTATCAAGGTGATCGCCATGATGACAACGTTTTCCGAGACAGCATGAGGTTGTTCACCATGAAATGAAAAGCCGAGAACTGTCAGATGTTCCTGACTCGTTTTAAATGTGTTGCTCACACGGCGCCGGGCGGAGAGAAGCCTCTGTGTGTTTGTGGAGGGACGTCCAAGGAAGAATAAGAGACTAATCCACAACCAAGATGTCCCACTACAACAGAACATAAAGGCACCAGTTTGAAGACTGAGTCTATATTTCTCTTTCAGTCTTTTCTCTTTCTATCTCTCTCTCTCTCTCTCTCTCACACACACTCTATCTCTATCTGTCTCTCATCCTTCCTCCAAATCCTCTTTGTCAGTGTGACATCCATCAGGTCGCAGGTTGTTGTCGAGGCTCTAACTGCCACACACCCGGCATGAAGGAAATGTTGTGCACTAATCTCACCACCGAGATTCACCAGCAGACACACACACACACGCACACACACAAACACACATCTCTGACATTCAACAATACTGCTGAGATTCGCTCGCTGACACACACACACAGCAGCTTTAAAGACACTAACAATAAGAGCATAAGCCCCCAGAGTGTTAATCTTAGGCAGCGCAATCAAACCTTCATTCTGTGCATGTGCATGTCTGTGTGTGTGAGTGTGTGTGTGTGTGTGTGGTATGTGTGTGTATGTGTGTGTGTCATTACTTGCATTTGCGGCTCTTTGCAGTGTACAGAAGCTTTTTGTGCAGCAAAAGATTATTGCCGTTCCCAAAAGGACCTCTGGCTGATCTCATTGAGCCATTTGTGACTTGTGTTTAATCCCTGCTCTGCACATGTATCCCAGAGAATCTTTCCACAATGTATGTACGTGGTTTTTATGTCCTTTTTCTTGTTCTCGTTCTCCCTCATCTCTTCCTTTATATCTGAGGATAAAAGATTCAGAGCAGTCACATTCGGGACCATCTGCTGGTAGCAGTTTCATTTGATAAAGTAGGTTTATAATGATGTGAAAGCATCAGTCTAATCATACAGTACACACACAGAAACACACACACACACACTTACTCTATCTATCTATCTATCTATCTATCTCTCTATCTCTCTATCTATCTATCTCTCTCTTTATCTATCTATCTATCTATCTATCTATCTATCTATCTATCTATCTATCTATCTATCTATCTATCTATCTATCTATCTATCTATCTATCTATCTATCTATCTATCGATATATCTATCGATCTATCTATCTTTCTTTATGAACAAACATTGCCAGGACATATATAACAATTTGATTCAAAAAAAGAAATTCCAACCAAATTTAAAAATAAATTTCCCCCTCAGTATAACAAAACATCAAAGACAGAAAAAGTTGGTGTGTTAGTGGTGTATGTGTGTGTGTGTGTGTGTGTGTGTGTGTGATTCCTTATAATGTCACTCATGAAGGTAACACGCCTGCAGTGGAATGAAACAAGGCACTACCCAGAAAAGGGTGATGAATGCTGTGTCTTGACGCCCTCTTCTGCTGAAACCTTTCCCTGAAACAAGGATCTCACCGCTTGGCCTCCGGGTCGCGCAATCTAAAATTGATGAAGTCTGTGCCTCTCAGCCGGGGTCGCTGGGGAGAATCAGCACCGGGGTATAATTAGCAACGAGCAATGAACGCAGACACGGTAACATTGGGCAGTTATCCTGTGTAATAAGAAAAGAGAATAACTTTCCCAAAAATGAAATTGACGTGCCTCTAGAGCTGGAAGTGAACGGTAGAGAGAGAGTTAGAAGGAGAGAAAGAGATGGAGAACGATTGTTGAGAGTCGGAGCTGGTAGATGAATGAGCAAACCAGCTTCTGAAAGAAAGCTGGTGCTGTCATTGCACAATCACACACCAGGAGAAAGACACACCACAGTGAGATGAACACCAACAGATATGAATGACAAGAGAGAGAGCTGCGAAATGAGCTCAGTTACTTCAAAAGAACAGATTTCCCGCAGATGAGACGACCAAAGCTTTGCTCTCACAACTCAGTGTTCCCTAACATGAGGATTAAAGGTTACTACCTCCACCAAGGAGATGGAGATCTGCTGGATATGAAACCGATCAAGTAAGAAACCATTCACTTTTGCGACAGATTCTGACAAAAGAGCAGATCGTTGCAAATATTGAGAGATTGTGCGTTTTTTGACATTTTCAGAAATCGCAGGGATAGCGAATGGAGCTGGGGGGAAGGGGGAGGGAGGGCAGGAGTCTGATATCTACGAGTGTGCACAGTTTGGTGCAGCTTGATAGAATTTAAGGGGACTGTTGGACTTTGGTGGGCTTACTCTTCTCAGCTGGATTACTAAAAAACCAAAGAAACGATTTTCCATCATTTCGTGAGGTGGAATGACCCAAGGAAGAACCCATTAACTTCTAGAGGGGTTCCAGATAAAGGGCGTGTACACTCTCCGAGCACGCCACTAGCTGAGATTTGATCTAGTTCAGAAACCACCCGATCTGTTTTATTTTGATTTCATATTTATCAATACATTTATGCTTATTTATTAGCTTGTATCAAATTAAGCAGGTCACTGCTACGCATTCATCCATTAAAGTCCCGATGATGATCCGGTCTGAACTGCTCGGGCTCTGCAGATCAGAACACGACTTCCATCCAGCTGTTTTCATCCACTGCTGTGAGAGACAGACTTTCATCATTGCCGTTGTCAGTCTGATGGCGGCCTTCACAGTATGTCCTGGAGTCCTGTCTGTGATGAAGCTTCAGCAGAGCTGTCAGCAGCGGTGAGGAACTGTCAACTTCTGCTCTGTGCACTCAGTGAAATCGATACGGCTAGGAAACAACTACGTTGGTAAAAATCACTGGGAAAGATATCAACAACCGGCAAGAGTAGAAAAGATGCTGCAGACAAAGAGGGACATGATGTCAACCATGTTACATGTCAGCTGGCTGACATCCTGGTTTCACATATCACTGTCATCACTTGAAGAGATGCTTTTTTCCCCCATCTTTCAAACTCAATCTGTGGTCAAACATTGCTATTATTGTTATTTTATCTCATAAAGCAGTGAAATGTGTGTTGTCCTAATTGAGTAAATACAAAAACATCAAAACACAAGGGGGTTAGGTCATTTGTTATGCTTCATCTGAATTATTAACAGCAGCTTATTGGATTCTGCACCTATGCACAAACAAGCAAACATCACAAATGCTATGATGGTGTCGGTGTTAATTCTTGTACTGATAAAGAATTAATGAGCAACAAATAAAAGTGATTTTATGTAGAAAAAACGCACAAAAACACAGCGAACAGACGAGTGCCTCAGCTCTGCAGGAATAAGAGCCTGCAGGCGTCAGAGCTCATATTCAGTGATAGTTTTCCTGTTCGCCGATTTTACACATGCTCAATATGTTCAGATTTCTCTTCATGCAGCCGTGTTCAGGGTTTCTAAATGTGTCTGTCATCTCCACAAATACACATGTTGCCGGTATTTTAAGGAACCTATTTAATCTAAGGTATAAAGTGTCATATGTGATCATTTGTCACATACAAATACATAGATAAAGGGCCCAGATGATGATTAGGTTCGTCCTTATGGTGTTTTTTGATACAAGGCAGAAAACAAACTGATTATTGTCACAGTGCAGGGAAGTAGCTGTAGACCGGCTGATGCAGGCATAGGCAATCCTTCAAAAATATCAATACCACAACATATGTTTAACAAAAGTGTTGTGACTTATATTAGATCGAAAAATATTCTTGGTTACTCAAATGATAAAAAGAAACTATAACCCATCATTTGATGTAAACTGCATTGATATTTCAGATTTCTTTGCTCTCTCTCTCTTTTTCTCCCCTTCTCTCTCTCTCTCGCTCCTTGGTTCCTGTTGCTCACCGCTGTGCCATTGATGCTGTGTATCTCCTGACACCACTACGCCTCTGCAGTGGGAGGCTAATTTATCTCCCATTACCAGGTCCAGCACATGCACCGCCACCACCACCACCACCCCCACCCCACACACAGCTCCACTGCTCTCTCTCTCTGTCTGCAGTGCCCTCTCCCTGGGTATTTGCTGCCATAGAGCAGTGTGTGTTTATATTTTACTGGCCCTGTTTTTTATATTCGAAAAGTGATGCCTGGCTTTTCTAGACTTGGGTCACGTTGTTAATGTTAAATGCACGTCATATATAGATTGTATGCAGTTTTTCTAGCCTTAACACCCACGTACGGTTCAGGTCACATTCACCCATTCACACCGCGCTTATACTATAGATCTCACACAAAATTATCATACAGACTATCTCCCTTCTCTCTGTCATAAATCAAAAGTCTAAGTCAGACTGAGCCACTCAGCTTCTCATTGGTTTTCGTTTCACACCACGAAAACCCCAATGGCTTCGCTCCATTGCTTCCATGTTTGGATTAAAATTGATTTTAATATGTAATTGATCTCCTGTAAAGCTCGCCTTTGGTTTGTGTTGACCCCATATGAGCCAGCTCGCCTGCTGCTGCCATCAGGACGCGTTGGAACCACCTGCCTGAGGAGATAAGGCTGGCGAATTCAGTTATATATTCCAAATTACTTTTAAAAAACAGTTCCTACAGACTTGCCTCTGCGTGATCGTCGACTTATCTTTTCCTGTTTTATTGCTTTTGTTCTTTTTATTTGTAATTACCGCTTTTATGTGATGCTGTCTTGTTGTGATACTCGGAGATATTGAATGCTCCGTCTTATTCTTATGTGATTAATCAGGTCACCCAATCAATTAAGTACAAATACACGGTTGATGTATATTTAACATTACACAGTTTTTATTGTTATGTAGAGCATGTGCATGGTTTAAGCAGAGTGAAATAAAGACGGACAGAACAAAGGGACATATAGAGACACACAAACAGAAAAGACACTTCGATGACCTCATTACTGCCATTCACAACCGCAACCCACGTAATCGTTAATTCCCTGCACCTTTTACCAGTCGCTCTTGTTTAAAATTGCAGGTGTCCGCCGAGCTCCGACTCTCCGCCTTCTCATAATTACCTCGTTCTAAATCAATAGCATCCATTTGTTTTCCTGATTAGAAAGTCACCTGAGTGGAAACACTTCCAAGGGCACGAGGACAAGCGTGTTGGGTTTTCTCACTGATAAGCCATTGTTTAGAAAGAAGTGCTTAATTGCTGCAATGCCCCAACAAGCATTACTCATGGTTGAATTATGGATTTCACGTTATTGGTCACAGACGACATCCTTGAAGTTCACAAGATTTAATACTAGCGCTTGGAGGTGTTAAGTGAGTAGGAATAATCATAAGTGATATCTTTTGGCATCTTTACAGTTTCCTGCTTTCAAAAATATACTACGATCAATGTGTTTGTACTCCGTGTGGGTGACTGTGTCTTTTCTCCAAACAGCTTTTAATTGCTTCTTTACATTTCTCTTTGTGCACGTCGTCAAACCTAAACCACCAAAGTGGCCATTTGTCCACGTATGCGCGGCAGCAGCATCGCACCTCTGTTGCCATGGTAAGAGAACATGTAGTCATAAACAGACAGATGCTGTTAAGGTTGTAGGAGGAAGATGGATTATATACAAAATTACTATTCGCTTCACATGGAAAACAAATGAATGTTTCCTGTGTGGAAGTCCTGGATCAGGTTAACCCACCCATCCATCAACCTTCTCCCATCTCTCTGTAACACTACATCACCTCATTCCCTCCTCTGCTAATGTCACAATCACTACAGCTGATGGAAACCAGCCAACAATAAAACATAACTTTGAGTCATTATGAGCTGCTGGCTCATATGACCTCCACTGAAAAAATGTAATTATACTCAGATGGATATCATGCAAATGAATTAAGTTTGTTCAAATTAAAGTGAACAACATAAACAGAAGTGATGACTTTAATTTGAAAAAAAAAATTGTTTCCTCTTCATGGTTTCAAAGTTTGTCTCCTCCTCAACAGAATTTTCTTCTCAGTACCACCTCATGATTTACTCTTCATTTGCAATGCATTTTTCAGCACACACATGATTTGTATCAAAATGCTGCATGAATAGTCAGGGATATGCATACAATCCTTTTGGGAAAGGTATGACATTGAAACCCGAGACTGTGCAGTAGTGCTGCTGGTGTAGAGCTGTGGTGCTTGTGTCAGCTGTCAATCATAATGTCCATCCTTTAAAAAAAACGACTTAAAACCAAACTTGTGTATTTAACATTTGCAATTTGGTTAATGTCCCAAAGGAGGTTATTAACAAGCAATACTGCAACCAGCCACCAGGATGCGATCAAGACACTTAAGAGGTGTTGTTGAATAAAATACATAATTTAAAGAATACTGAACTAAAATTACATCTGTCACATAAACTAAAAGAGTATGTTCATCTTTTAACATATCATATTATTATTACTAACCTGAAACATCCACTGTATTTATTGAAATACTAAAGCTATAGGGAGAGTCCAGATGCGTTTATCTTTATTTTACATAATACTGCCATCAGTAGTCACGTCCTCAGCTGCCTTTCTGACCCAAACTGAGTGAATAAATGTGCAGCTACGCGTGAAGACAAAGAGCAGGGTCTTAAATGAAAAACACAACATAGTGGCTAAATCAAATCTGCAGTGTTGGCCAAAAGGAATAGTTCTGCTCATTTTGGCTTATGGGAGTAAGGTGAAGTAAAAGACAGTACGAAGGCCTAAAATAAACCTCTTAGAAATAGAGAGAAATACTATTTTTAACATTGAATAAACGTGTGTCATGCCTTATTTAAAGGTGCTTTTAATTAAAGGGGGTGATTTGATCATTAATACTCAGATTGTATTTGTGTCAAGAACAAAAATAGAACCATTTGTTCCTATTTTTATTTTGTATCCCCCTGAACTGAAACCTATCAAGAGCTTTTTGGAAAAGTCAGCCTCCACAGCTGAAGCTCAAACTCCTTCTGACAAATCCTGACTGTGTGGGAGGCGCCATGATAGATATGCACAAGCAGCAGGACTCTCAAATCAAACGGAGAGGGGAAAATGTTTTAAGACATCCCAGTGCTTATACCTTTAAGCTTTGAGGACATGATAAATGTGAAGTCGGACTGAAAAAAGTCACTCTGACTGACTGAAATCACAAAGCCACATGAAAGCACTACGCAGAATGAACTGCAGATACATCACTGGAAGATGATTCATACACCGATACATACGTATTAAAGACATTGCACTTTTTTTGTAGTATAGGAGTTGAAAGGATTTTAGCTTTTTTTGTCCCGCGTCGAGGAACCAAGGAAATGGAGGGGAAAAGAAACAGGAGATAACGGAGGGGTGAGGCAGAGGACAAGTCACTACTCATTGGATGCAAGGGAGATGAGGGGGAAATGCTGCTTTTCAGAAGTCAATCTGTCTTTATTTTCAGCTCTGAACCATCTTAAGGCTCCCGGCCGAAATGGACCCTCCTCAGAGAATTCAGTGGGGCATAAAGCGAGTCCAGCAATTTGTTGATGAAAAAGAAAACTTTGTCTTGAAAAGCATTTGTTTCATCCCCAACCCCCCCCCCCCCCCCCCCCCCCCCAAAAAAAAAAAGAAAAGATAATCGCTCTGAAGGATTACTGATGGTTTTGTTGTTGGCTTTGCCATAAAATGTTTAATTTCAATCCATCACACAGCAGGTCAGACCCAGGGGAGAGCACTCTGACACACCATCAAATCAATGAGCTTTTCTTCTTCTTTCATATCCACTCCCCCCCGCTCTCCCTGTAGATGCTTTCAAGCGAGCGGGCGGCACTGAGGCCGATTCGCCATCCAAAAAGTCCAGGCAGGATTTAATAAAATATTGGCACTGCAATTTTTTGTGAGAGGAGTTTTCTTTAAAATGACTGTAAAAACATGCAGTTCAGTGAAAGGTAAGTCTGTCAGTTCCACTTCTGTGTCTGTGACTGATGGCTGCCATTGAAGTCCAGAGGATCCAAATTATTTATTTATAAAGAACCAATTAATTTTCTTACTGCCGTTAGTTTACGTCACCATTGTTTCCCACTCCTCCCCACACGCTTTTTTAAACCTGCCAACATATTTTGAGGATAAACAGCTGCTTCCATATTCGCCCCGTGTGATCATCAAAAGCGGCCAAGTGAAGCAATTCCATTGGCCATTTAGACAGCGGGGGTGACCGTGGGCATTAGGGATTAGGTTTTCACACTTTAACGCGTAAACATAATAACACACATGTGTACACATACAGTTCTACTGGTCCAACACAAGACACAAGGTCATGGCATTTTCATGTCAGGACAGGATGAAAATAGAAAGAGGGCCATGAGCTGGACAGGCCGAGGCACAATGAGTCAGTGGGCTGATAACACAGACAGACTGACTCAGTGGGCTGGAAGCAGAAGGCTGTTTGTGGGAGTGTGGGTGTGTTTGTGTGCGTGCATGTGTGTGTGTGCGTGCGTGTTCTTTCAAGGGGGAGAAAATGGAGAGAGGAAGTCAGTGAGATGATGTTCTCAGGTTTTCAGGGGCTTGGCTGCAGGTGGTGAACACCAGCCCTGCAGGTCCCTGTGGATGGCCGCAAACTATTCTTCAACCTCCACCACAGACTGGAAATAACTCGTAACCCTTAATACGGATTTATTTATTCTCTCCTCCCCATTCTTACACACATGTACACACAGCTCCTCTGCTGAAACCACATTTGAGAGAATATATTTGCTGTGTACTTAGTTTGACTAATTGACCCTTCCACTACCAAGGAGGACGACCTATGACCTATACTGCAGCCGGCCACCAGGTAGCGATAATTTTTTGTCATATCATACATATTTATATACAGAATATGTTTCACTCATTTAAAATGTAGTACTGCAAAGTGGAGGAAGAGATGTTTACAAATAGTGGACTTTTCTACTAAAATGTATTAAATAACTTTTGGAAATATCTGTTCAATCATATTCACTTTGCTACAGAAATAAACAGAATGGGCATCTTATCTGCATCTAACCAGCTTCTAATAGCCAAGACGCTGCATGGCCAATATCCTTGAACTGTTAGAGCAATAAAACATTGCACGTGAGGAGAGGGGGAGGAGAGGAGAGGAGAGGAGAGGAGAGTAGAGGAGAGGAGAGGAGAGGAGAGGAGAGGAGAGGAGAGGAGAGGAGAGGAGAGGAGAGGAGAGGAGAGGAGAGGAGAGGAGAGGAGAGAAGGAGTTGGTAGTGTGTGGTTTTCCTAAGGGAAACACTGTCCTCTTGTGGTTAATGTTTTGAGATGGGAGATTGTATAGACCATAGGCTCTGTTGAATGTCAAGAGATGTATTATTTTGAGTGAATCTGCCAAACAAATAATATCAAATAGAAAAAAACATGATTGATGTATCAGCCAAAGACAAACCAGGATTTAAGGCTGTGTTGATGCACCAGCTTCTTTCATCAAAAAGCAGGAAGAAAAAGAATTGCAAGACAAGAAAAGAAAAGATAAGATAAGGATGTCGTGCATTTTTCATACTGCCAGCAAATCGAATGAAATCACCTAAACCAACAATAAATAAATCATGAACACTGGGCTAGGTGACAAGTTCTCTTATCAAGATGAACACACATGAACACACATGAACACACACAAACACACACAAACACAGACACACACAATATCTGCAAAACCGCAATGCACAACTGTCTAAAGAAATTACTTAAATTTGTAAGTGTTGCAAAGTTTAATTTGACTTGAGTGATTCTATTTTCATAGTTTCTATATAATGTTGAAACCATATTATAACAATTGAAAGTAAGAAACATTAAATTACATTAAAAGCCCTTTAAATTGTGATAAGTCGTTCATTAAAATATTTCCACATTTATGTATGAATAATATATTGATATCTAATATATCAAGGGAAGTAAAACAGCACAAATTCAACAGTGGGTTAAATGTAATTCAACAAGATGTCTTCTTCTGCATCTTTCCATCAGGATGACAACAGGAACCACCTCCATTAAGTGCACTATATACGTTATGTGCGTAAATTGACATCGGCTCCATGCATAGCTCCATGTGTGGAAAACTCACTTAACTCAAAGGAATGGTGAATACCGATCTATGCGTTTATATTCTATGTCCCGGAAGTCCGCACTCGTCACCGGATACGTCGCGTTCCCCACAGCGGGAAACGTAGTTTCACTTTAGAGCTGAAAAACACGCAGGACGTGAGGTGAGTTAATTCCACACACACGTGGAGACGGTTGTTACTGAACACACTCCCTGTGTGGTACTCCCTGTGTGTGTGTAACGCTGCAGAGTAGCACGGAGGCTAAACTTGTCTTAGCTAGGCTGCTGCTAGCATGTATCATTAGAGCCATGCTAACTACATGGTGTTTATGTACTGACTTAACTTGGCTTGAAACTCAGAGAACCAACAGATACACTGAGCTCTGTCACTCAGGCAGGTGTGTCGTCACATTGAGAATTTAGCTAATGTCCATTATTTATATTCTATGTTAACTTCATGTTCCTGGACTGAAGGACTGTCAAAACCAGCTCAGCATCCACCAAACCCAGCCTAAACCCATCCCAACAGCCAATCAAAACCAGCCTGAACCTGCCAATTATAACCAGCCTAAAGCCAGCCCAACAGCCAATCAAAACACGCCCGAATCTGCCAATCATAACCAGCCTAAAATCAGCTCAATCCCAAAACTCAAACTGTACCATATTTTGCCATAAAATACAAATGATAATTTTATTTTTATAGCACTTATCTGAACACGGCTACAAAGTGCTTCACAAAATACACAAAACAAATGAATTAAATAAAAAAGGTAATTTATTAGTGCTAAATCATAAACGCGTATCTTTTCAGTGACAGCACAGTTGAAAGTATGTGTTTCTTTTTATATTGTTCTTTTAACAATGGTCTTCCACTGTTGCAATACTGTTATCATCACTGATGTTCATCAACTTCGTTCTCTCTCTTTTGCCTCTCAGAGAGCAACCATGTCAAAGATAGACAAGATGAGCATCCTGGGGGTGAGGAGCTTTGGGATCGAGGACAAAGACAAACAAGTAATATCGTTCTTCACTCCTCTGACTGTGCTGGTCGGACCCAACGGAGCGGGGAAAACGGTAAGAGAAGGTGTCTTGAGAGCAAAGGTTGGCTCTGAAGCGTGACCTGCGGTGACTCAACAAGAAAGTTGAGAGAGAACACACATTAGGCTGCCTGGACAGTTTTCTTTCGTTCTTTTTCTGAAAGAAGCCGCAGACAAAAGTTTGGATAATGTTTTTTAGGTCCTTGTATAACGTCACCCTTTTTTGTTTTCAGACTATCATCGAGTGCCTTAAGTATGCAACATCTGGTGAACTTCCCCCTGGATCTAAAGGAGGGGCTTTTGTTCATGATCCAAAGGTGAGCTCTTTCTCCTAATTATTAAGTCTTTTTTTTTTTTAGAGAAATTGTCAGTTTATCTGAATGCTAATATGGATTTAATAAGTGCCCGGAGCTATTTAATCTACCAGAGCATTGAATTTCGGTCTCAGTCACATGAGAACTGCACATGCTATCCTTCTTAAAGTTACTGTCTCCTCTGTAAACTGAATTCCAGGATGCCCATGAGACAGATGTGCGAGCGATGATTCGCCTCTTATTCTCGGATGTCAATGGAGAGAAAGTGACCATCCAGCGCGCCATGTCGTGCACTCAGAAGGCAAAGAACTACTCCTTCAAAAGCTTAGAGCAAGTCATCACTAGAATGAAGTAGGTCACATGCTCAACGTTCTGTCTCCGATTAAAACTGAAAAACAAACAAGTGATTCTGCAGAGAAATTAAGATTGTACGACGGACATGTCCCCATTATTATCATCATTCATCCAGAGACGGTGAGAAGCAGAGCATGTCGTCTAAGTGCGCTGACGTGGACCGGGAGATGATTTCCGCCCTGGGTGTGTCAAAGTCTGTGCTGAATAATGTCATCTTCTGTCACCAAGAAGAGTCGAACTGGCCGCTTTGCGAGGGAAAGGCACTCAAAGAGAAGTTTGACTCTATCTTCGCTGCGACAAAGTAAAGCCGGTTCATTCTTGCACGTTTGTCTATTTTTTCATTGTAATAGCTGAAGTGGATCTAAAGCAAATGTGCCAAAGTCAAAGTATCAACTTGCATGCATTCAGATATGTATTAATATACTTGCCTCTTGTTCCCAGGTATATCAAGGCTCTGGAGACCATGCGTCAGCAGCGCCTAGCACAGAACCACACGGTCAAGGAGTGTGAGGTTGAGCTGCACTACCTGAAGCAGAACAAGGAGAAGGCCCAGCAGCTAAGAGATACCATGGACACCAAGGAGGCTCACCTGATGGCCTCTAAAGACAGCGTAGAGAAGATAGAAAGCCAGATAGATCCACTCGAGGTGGGTTGAACTTTATACAGTTGTGTGCGACAGAGACAATGGAACATTGTGTTTTTTAAATTTGACAAAAGAAAAACGTTCAAGACATTTGACAATAAAGATTCTAATCCATGAGATCTTTGTCCTTTAAGTGAATTTTGTTTGAGGCTAGCACTGCATCTTATTAAGAATGAGAGTATGCCATACGGTACACAAGGTGGTGGGCATGACTCAAGTGTAACATTTCCTTTTGTCATCATTATCAGAATCGACTGATCGACATTGACACGAAACTTGGGAAAGTGATGAAGCTGGACAACGACATCAAGGCTTTAGAGAGCAGGAAGACACAAATGGAGGAGGACAACAAGGAGCTGAAGGATACAATGGAGCAGGTAACAGAATAAGATGTAATATATATCTTTATATCTATCTTATATATGTACATCTAAACAAGGAATGTGTTTATTTGTATTAGATAAACAATGTTACATTTTATGGAAAGCTTGAATTTGTGTATTAAATCAGAAATAAAATCAACACTGCTTCTGCCAGCAGAATCACGGCTCACCTCTCCACTGACTGTAGAGGGTTAAAATGTCTTGGGCAAACCTGACAAGCGTTCTATGACGAAAGTGTGAAGATGTGGTTGAAAACTCAAGTTCACTCAAATCAAGTGTCTCTGCCTCAGGGTTTAGTGAACCGAACACCTGCTAAACAGGGCTCCAGACTCCGATCAGTTTGAAGTGTTATAACCATAAATGGGCAACTAAGAGAAAAACTGCAGATGGTGAATGAGGTTGTTTTGATTTTGTAATGGCCTCCCAGTTCGTCATTGGCCTGTAATATCACAAAATGTTGTTTTTAGACTGATGGATGTTTCCGCTCCTGATCCTCCCGAGCCAGTTCAAGGCTGTTTTCCTCTGCGTCTGTGTCAGTCAACATCAAACTGATTTCCTGTTTGTTTACTGTAGATACACACGCATACCACAAAAGTAATGCATTAATGATATAACAGTCTTGATTTGTCTTGATGATTTTATCCGGATCCTATTTAAATATCTTTTGTATATGTTATGGTGTATAGAATTTAATAACGCACAGCCCCCTTGTGAAGCACTACCTCTGGCCCTGACAATTCTCTAAGCTGTACTCGACGTGCTTCAGGGCCGCTCTAATCTAGTGAACTGTGGATGTGGCAGGTGTTTCAGGGCCCGGACGAGCAGCTGCAGGAAACCTATCAGAACCACCAGAGGACGGTGAAGGAGAAGGAGCGGCGGCTGACAGACTGCCAGAAGGAGCTGGAGAGAGCCGGCCGAGAGTGCCAGCGGCTAAACCAACTCAAGGGTGTTCTCCTGGTAGAACAAGGTACACACACATGCACACGTTTAACATTCTGTGCGACGGTTCCAACTCAAGCACACACATGCATATTGTAACACAAAGTCAATTCTGATCAGAAGAATGAATTCGCTGCTGAAATCCTTCATCTCCTTTCTCAGGTCGTCTTCAGCTGGAGGCTGACCGGCACACTCAGAACATCAGGAACCGTGACACTCAGGTGAGAGAAAAAATAACTAATTCCTCACACCTGTACTGCAGCACGGCCCATATCTTTGTTGTTTGCGTGGAAGGTGTTCACTTACATTTTTGTCATGTTCCCAGAAAATTAAATGCACTTCTTAGAAGTCACCTTGGACAAAACTCTCCACTGTAATATTTTTGGTTTTGTTGCCACTCCTATCTCTGCCTCAGGTTCGCTCTTTGGCCTCCTATCTGGAAATGGAGGGATACGACCGACCGCCCTTCACCACTCTGCAGCTTGAGAGTTTTCACCGTCACGTCACTCAGAGATTGGAGCAGGAAAAAGAGACAGCCAGTCAGGTTTTGGTAAGAAAGTCATTGTTTGATGTCACCACTTTTTGTCAAGATGCTGTTTATAGTATGTTATACCACAAACAGGATTTACATCAAATATAATGTTATGATTAAAATAATATTGATGATAAATCACACGTTTTTCCATGCTTATATTGCATGCTTCCAAACTGATTGCATTGTCTTATTTCTACACACTTTACCACTTAGGCGGACCTGCAAGAAAAAGAGCAGCAGAAGCAACAGTCCATTGATGAAATGAGGGACAAGAAGACTGGCCTGGAGAGAACTGTGGAGCTGAAGAGGGACCTTCAGGGGAAGAAGCAGCAGGAACTGAGCAACATCCGAGCAGAGCTGCAGAAGCTGGAGGGTTCTTCCACTCGGCTGCAAGTACTGGAGAATGAATTGGCTAAAGCAGTGAGTATACAAACAATGGATATGACAAGTTAATCTGCTTTAAGTCACTTCCACGACCCGTCTCTTTTCAGTCCGACGGATCAGTCTGAAACGAGAAATTATCTGTTCTATGTACATAAGTGTAAGCTTTTTATAAGCTTTTACCAAACATTGTTGGATTATTTGTAGTTGTATTTTTTTAAACAATATTCCTCTCACAAAATGCTTTGATTTATTTGATCTGTGATATACAAGTCGTACATAACGTATAGTATCTATTCAACATTGAAGTGTGCGTGTGTCTTTTCCTCCTCAGGAGCGGGAGCTGCAGAGCTCCATGCAGAGCTCCAACGTCGAGGAGCTCAAGGTCGAGGTTGTGGAGCTCCAGAAAGAAAAGGCCGAGCTTGATCGCACACAGAGACGGCTCGACCAAGAAATGGAGACGCTCAACACACACACCTCAACACGCACACAAATGGATATGCTGAAAAAAGAAAAGGTAATGTGTAAACGATGGTGCAGAAAAATACTCTCATGCCTGTTCTTAGATTGGAGCAAGAAACAGTAAATGATACAGAACATCAGAAACACAACCCACTGTTTTATATGTTCCTCTTTCTGCGTATTACCCTTGGTAAATATTACGTGACCCTCTGTTGTAATTTAACCTTCTTCGTCATCTTCTCTCTCTTTATTTCTCTTGTCCTTCATCTTTGTCCTTCTTTCCTGTTGGTTTCTGTCTTCATTCCTTTCCGCGCTGGCTCTTCTCTTTTCTCTCCTCGTTCTTTCAGACAGAAAAAGAGGACCAGGTACGTAAGATCAAGTCTCGTCACAGCGATGATCTGGTGTCGTTGCTGGGTCACTTTCCCAACAAGAAGGAGCTGGAAGACTGGATCTATACCAAGTCGAAAGAAATCAACAGCACCAGGGACAGACTCGCCAAAATGAAGTGAGATATATCTGCACACCAAAAATAAAATTTAAAATGATCTCTCTGTAACACTGTGTGGAATTTTTGTTTTCACTTTTCTCAGTAAGGACCTGGCATCAAGTGAGCAGAATAAAAGTCACATTGCTTCCGAGCTGCGTAAGAAGGAGCAGCAGTTAACCAGCGATGAAGAGAAGTTCTTCAACGTGTGTGGCAGTCAGGATCTGGAGCAGGACTTGGGCAAACTGCAGGATGATCTGGAGAAGATATCCAAACAAAGAGGTGAATGGTTCAACACTAAAATAGAAGGATGTGGTGTGGAGGCCGGGGATTCTAGGTTTCTGAGCTGATGACATTTGGTCGTTCCAGACAATTCCAGATTTTGTTAATCGCTTCCCTGCAAACATTTAGTTAAATTTCGAATGCCCGTAGCATGCACACTACTCTTTGCTAAACATCGCACAATGCAATTCTTGACATTTGACACGTGTGAATTACATTTATGTGACACTACATCTGATTGTGTAACATTGCAGACACCAGCCAGAATCCCATTTTATCCTTAAATTGACATTGATGTTGTATGACGTAAAACAACCAAGGGCCTGACATGTTGCCAGATGGTTTGTCTTGAATACTAGTAGTAGCCATAGTCATAGAATTGGTACAAAGTATATGTTTTATATATATTTTTTCTTGTCTTTGTATAGCCATGCTTGCTGGGGCCACAGCGGTGTACACCCAGTTCATCAGCCAGCTGACAGAGGAGACGGAGCCCTGCTGTCCTGTGTGCCAGCGGACATTCCCATCAGAACCCGATCTGCAGGAGGTTATCAGTGACATGCAGTCCAAACTACGCCTGGTGCCAGACAAGCTGAAAAACACCGAGCAGGACCTGAAGAGGAAGGAGAGGAAGAAGGATGAGATGATGTCTCTCAGGCCTGTCAGGTAAAGTGTAACAAATGCACAAAGATAGTCAGACAAATGCTGTACTTTGTGCATGTGTCATTTGGGATGGTTTATGGAAAAGGTACAAAAAAATATTTAAAAAAATAACCTCAGCTGAGGAGATAGCTTATTTTCTCCACTAGATGGAGCTAGATTCTCATATTACTGAGGATTATAGCCTTGGAACGCTTTGCTTTCATTTCATGACATGAACAGAACTCGGCAGTTGGGGATGGTAGAGACCCAGCATCAATTCTCTATCATATTTTAAATGTGACAGTTTAATATCCAGACTTTCAGAATGAAGGAAATATTCAGGAGAATTTAATGTATTGAAATTAGTTAGAACCTAAATCGATTGACAAACCTTCTTGAAAATGTCAGACACCAACAACAACTTTTAGTATATGGCCTGTTCAAGCCAACAACTTATTTTATCATCGATATAATACAAGCAAAATGGCATGAATGATTATAAGGAATTCAAAAAGAATTGGGTCCCAAAAAAAGCTTGTGTTATTGTTATCTTACTGTCATTTTTTTTAAATAATTTCATATTAATTAATGAAACAAAACGGAGACTTCCCACCATTGCTCTTATCTAAGTGACTCCTTTTCTCTTGATGCTTAAAGTATATTGTTTGTCTCTCTCCTTAACCCAGGCAGTCCATCGTACAGTTTCAGGAGAAGGAGTTGCCTGAGTTGAGAAACCGTCTGCAGACTGTGAACAGAGAAATCGAGAGGCTGAAGGGAGAAGTGGATGAGCAGGAGACGCTGCTTGGTACCCTGATGTCGGAGGAGGAAACTGCCAAGGCCTGCCTGCAGGACGTATCGCTCATGGACAGATACCAGGTACCATACTCCTGTCACAGTCTTTATTTACCCCCTCCATGCAGCTTGTTTACTCTGATCTTCAAATAAAAAATAATACGATTGGCACTTGAGATGCGACACATCACTTCTAAGATATTACAAAGTCCAGGAGATGTTTGTACATCTCTCTTATACATGCCTCCATTCTGTCTTTCTCCACCTTATATTTATTTTATTGGTCTTTCCAGATGGACCTTAAAGGGGTCGAGAGGCAAATAACTCAACATGGGACCAAACTCCAGGGAGTCGACCTGACCAGGACCACCCAGCAAGTTAGTCAGGAGAAACAAGAAACTCAGCACAGGCTAGACACCAGTAAGAGGATATTATACAATGTTTGCATCACTAATGGTTGTTTATACTTAAATTGATAAGACACAGGCTGCTTACATGTGGCAAAGCATGAAGTCAATTTAAACTTATCATGTTATCATAACCTCTGAATTAGTAAGAAGGACACAAGTCACTCAAACTTCTGAGTAGAACATCTGCACTGCTGATAGACAGTTCAATAAATCCTGGTCACAGAAGCCTTTGACTACACTTAGCACAAGTTTCTTTAAAGGTCGCCTTAAATACAAGTCGCAACAACTATTAAACTCTCCTTTATCCTGCAACATCATTGGCTGCCTTCACATTAAGGAGCATTGTACAATATGTTTTCTTTTTGCTCTTTTGTTTCCCTGCAGCCTCCAGCAAGATGGAGCTGAAACGTAAACTGATCCAGGACCAGCAGGATCAGATTCAGATGCAGAAAAGTGCTGTGAATGAAACGAAAGAAGAGAAGCTCCAGCTGAGCAGCGATATGCAGAAACAGCAGCAGCTGGAGGAGCAGTGTGTCGAGTTCACTACCGATATAAAGGACTTAACCAGAGACATCAGGGTACTTCTAATGTTTCTTCGACTAAGAGATTGATGTAAAACTATAGGTGCTTTGGGATTCCTGCATTTTACACAAACATTTACATAACTATTGGGTTGTAGTGATACTGCCATTTACATGTACACAGTAAAAATAATGCTGTGGTGCTGCTGGAGAAGAAAGCCTGCTATCTCTTAATAAGCCACACTGTCGCGTTCTCCTCATTGTTCCCACCAGGAAGCAAAGGAACAGCTCTCCCCTCTGTCTGCTGCTCTGGAGAAGCTGCAGCAGGAGAAGCAGGAGCTGGTGGAGCGCAAGAGGCAGAAGCAGGAAGAAGGGCAGGAGAAGGTGGACATATTCTTGCTTTTATCTCTCTTAGTTTTGTCCTGTAATGGAAAATGCTGAAAGTCAACGAGAAATTGCTGCTAAACTCACATAGCCCTGGGAAAGATTGTATTGTCCTTTGCTTGTTATCTCTTTTGTCATGATCAGGTAATGATCGGCCATTTCTGTAGGACATTTTAACTGTAAACATGTATTATTCTATTAATATATAAACTTGAGAGAGTCTTTTCTACAATTCACAAACAGGTAACACTGTCTGTAATGAAGTAAGGTGTTCTAACTCTTTGCCACTGATAGATCAATGCCATTAAAGAGAGAGTGAAGGTGATCACCACCTTGGAAAGAGACATCACCAAATACGTTGATGAAAGCAAAAATGAATACAAAGAGGTAATATTCATTTGATATTCAGTGTCATTTTGTGAAGACATTAAATAAATACAGTCTCTGTCTTCCATCCGTTCCATCTTCATTTACCTTGAAACCCCAGTCTGCACTTTTCTTTTAATAACTGTCATTGTTTGTGATATTAGCTGTAAAGGCTCAGTTGTAATGGATTCGAATAAGCCTTGAGTTGTCCAAGTATTGAACAGCTTTAATGACACTTGTTATTGTCTCAGCAAAAAGAGTCTGAGCTTCAAGAAACCAACACTCAGCTGCATGATGCTGAGAAGCAAAAGGAGAAGATCAGTAAGGAGATGGGAAACATCCGTCAGGACATAGACACTCAAAAGGTAGAGCCTCTGGAGTCATTTAATTCCTGTGTCTTCTCCTGTACTTTTTAAATACAGTTGTAAATTCAGTCCATGACTTTAACACAGTAGATTTTTAACATTTTAATATGTCTTAGGTCCAGGAGCGCTGGCTGCAGGACAACCTCACCTTGAGGAAGCGTGTGGAGGAGTTGAAGGATGTCGTGGCCAAACGTGAGGCTCTCATGAAAGACATGGGAAGCATGCAGGTCCAGCAGCTCCGCCAGTAAGCGAACAACACCATTATCAATCATCTGTTAGTTCAAGGAACTTGATGGATTGATTAAGGGAACCATGCTTCACAGAATACCTATTCAAATCCACCTCAAATCTCTTTTGCATCTGCACGCTTTGGGTTCTTTATCTTGGGCGACAATCCTGCAAAATCATTGTCAGTCCTGTGGTATAATTTATTCAGAATGTTTTCACCTAATCTCCCCTTTGTGCCTCTCCAGAGAAAGACGTGATGCAGAACGCAAACTGGAAGACTTGAAGAAGACCCGCAGTATTGCACTGGGTCGACAGAAAGGCTTTGAGGAGGAGATACTGCATTACAAGTGAGAAATATACATCTTGTTCTTCAGGAAGTATTCAGAGTCCTTCATCATTCTTATTTTGTCATGTTACAGACAAAAATGTCCCATCATTAATATACACTTAAAAACCCTAAATGACAAATTATAAACAGAATTGGTTACATAATCATTAAAAAGGAAAAGCTGAAATATCACATTAACATAAGTGTTCTTGCTGTGACATTTGTAAATTCAGCTGAGTCGCCTCTCTTTCTTATTATGAACATCTCTGAGACGTTTAGACACCTTGATTGGAGTCCACCTGGGGTGACATGATCATTAAGGCTGCACATGGTCTAACACTTTTCAATGCATATCAGATCATACACAAAGCTTTGAGGCCGAAGTGCCTGCAGAGCTCAGAGACAGGATTGTGTTGAGACCCAGATCTCTGATTGATCTGCCTGGCCTCAGCTGTAGGTGCCATGTTGCTTTGTGGGCCATGTTTGTAGGAAACTGGGCACTGGGGCCGGGTGGTACGGACAGATTCTTACCCAGGACCTCGGACTGGGCCAAAACACACAGCTGAGACAATGAAGTGGCTTTGGGACAACTCTGTACTGTTAAGTGTCTGAGAACTTAAATAGATTTGTACAACATTTATAACATACCGGTGTTGCATTTACTTTATAGGGTTTTAAGTTCAGATTGATGAGAGGAAAAAAACATGTTAAGCATGATTTAATGTGTCTTTAATGTGTGTTTGGCCCTTGAGCGTTGAGAAGTTAAATTATTTACCCAGCGAGTTGACAAGTTGATTAATTAGAGAAGAACAGTGAACTCTTTTATTTAAATGACTTTAACTTGCTCTTTGAATTGATCGCTTGCAGAAAAGAGCTGCGGGAGGACCAGTACGACAAAGCTGATGAGCGCTACAAAATCAAGATGATCATAATGAGGACCACAGAGCTGGTCATTAAAGACCTGGATATCTACTACAAGGCCCTCGATCAGTAAGTGTAACTCTAACTTGAACTTAAATGTGGTGACTTTGGGCCAAAATGTGTCGTCTGAAGTTACAAACGTTTATCAGTTAGAAGGAAGAAAGTTGAGAGGTTTGCAGAGGAAGACGTCGGAAACATTTACTTATCGTGGAGGGATATATATCACACACATCTGAATGAATGATTTCAAACTGAAACACATTTAATATATAGGGGGATTTTTATCCAATCTTTTTGAAGAGCAGTATATTTTATTTAAATTTGATGGTTTTTTGGGGGGGGGGTTTCTCATCGATATCCCTGAAAGATTCCCTGCAAAAATGGTAAAAAAATTAATTAAATAATGTATTCTTATGTAAAAGCATTAGAGACGGAGCAGACTTTAAAAAGGTAGGGTTGAAGTGTTTTCCAAAAGTTTGCTTAGTGTTAACAACAGTGGTGCCGATAAGATTTACTATAGTTTTGACTACAGCATGAGTCATCTTTGTTTTCCCCTTGAAGTTAGATCGACAAAACTACCACCGCACTTTTAGATTGTCAGCATAAAAGTTCTGAGTTTGAGCAATGAGGTCGATTCCCTTGTGACTCAGGGGCATTGGGGCTGTTCATAGGCCTTCAACCTTGCAGAGACCTCCTGCACTGAGCAATCCTTTCTTGTGGTGATCTAATCTCAAGCTCATTCGCCCACTGGAGGCAAAGCATTGACTAGATATGTCGTCAAGGAATTGCATGTTTTCGTCAGTGGTCATGTTTCCTGTGTGTAGGTGATCAAAGTCTTCTCAGATAGACGCGTCACTAATCATGAATTTTAAACCTGATGCATCTCTGCTCATTATAAAATACATTCGAGTTTTATATGTTATTGGTGTCCCATACTTGTAGCTGTAGTAATACTACTAATAATCTTAGTTACAAGATGCTGTTCAAGTTCCAAAGGAAACAGTTAAGAAGCAAACAAGAAATAATGTAAAGGCAAGATGACTAAAGTCAGATGTCAAATGATCAGAAAGTCAACAATACAATCTTTTGGAAAATTCAAAATTTTACTTGAAGCCAGTAATAATGAGTGGGACTGAACGTTTTCTCTTCATGTGATGTATTAACTTTCTTAAGCAATGCTACATGTATCCATAATAACCCAAATATTGGATTATTTGCATCTGCACCAAATTGAACTCACTCATAAGTATGATAGATTAATTTCCATCAAGACCCTTGCTTTATTCCTGGGATAAATGTCCCTTTGTTCCGCATTCATCCCGAGATTTAAAGATTTCTGTCTTGGCCTAAATTTAATCCTTTTTCCAAGTTTTATGGAAATCTGTTCCATTATTGCGTAATCCTGCTAAACAAGCAAACCAACAGACAAGGACAACAACATAACCTCCGTGGCACCGGTGAAAATTTATGCCGGCAAGCTATTTTTATTGCTTTTTGGATAAGAGGATAAATGTGACAGCATGAAAGTGAGGATGAGAGCTTCAGTGGGAAAGTGCGAGTTCAGATACCATCTGAGAAGAAAACAGAATCATCATTTACCGATACTGTATGTGTGGGTTAGTGAAGGCATCTCAGTCAGCAGCGTTATCAAGATTAAATGCAAACCTAAGATGCTTTCCAGCAGACCAGATATCCAGGCCACAGTTTCTATCTGAATACACCGAAGACGGTTTCATGGCAACACCATGTGATTTGATTAATATGCATTACTTTTTGAGCCTGTTTTACTTTTGCAAAAAAAATGCTGAAGCTGATTGTGTTAGTTTTTTTTTGTTTATTCTTTTATAGCGGACAGTTTGATTTACAATGGTATTTTTAAAAAAATTGTCATTTTTATTTGACAAATACAAAATAGTATTCAAAAATGGGATTTTCAAGCACAATTTACATTAACATGTATACATTTATGTTATTAAGTTACTACAGCGACTTTCAAAAAATGGTAACAAAAAGGACTGCATCAGTCTGATGATCCGAGCTCAGAAGTAACAACAAAATTCACCCTATCACAGGTCGTTTTCTTTTAGTAGATCATATTAGTTGAAGTAGTTTTTATGCAGCTTCACTTATATTCCATGATAATGCTTTTATTATATGTATTTTTAAGCAGCTGCAGAATACAGAGATCATGCTGTTGGGAACTCTGTGCTGACACTGAACTGACAGAGCAATAAATAAAAATAACTAATGCACAAAAAGTCAAGAGATATAGTTTATGGCCTCATCAGTAATAGATTGTAATTCAAATTTAAGTAAGTCATAATTTTTGATACCTTGGGTTCCAATACCATTGTCATAGGAAGTCCTAAGCCATGACTTCCTTTCGATGTGTCAGCAGTCGTGCAAATTAGATTAGATGGATTGATAAGGATTGCTCTGCTTCTCCTTTCTTTTCTTCGTCTCTACATGATTCATTGGTGTTTTCGAAACCACATGCGATTTTCTTGTTAATTTGCTTCTTGGTATGCAGGAAAAGAGCGTCCAGTTTACATTGATGTATAGATATCTTATCATCGTCGAGTTTCAGTATTCGCTGGATTTAGTTGCAAGAAGCAAATGCTATCCCTTTTATTTTTTTAACTAAGCGATCAGCTAAGATTTGTTTGCACATTGTTGTATATTATGCATATGTTTTACTTTTAAACAGAACAGAAGAGTTTATACCAAATACTGAGAATGCAACATTTGCACTATTGTTTCACTGCACTGTTTTCACTCTATTGCACCAGGACACATGATCAACTGACACAAATTGTATTTTGTATATATTTGTTCGATACGGTCCTAAATTACTGTTGGATAAAGTTGGATCATTTTGTTCCCATTGTGATGACTTGTTCGTTTTCTTTTTCTGTCATTCAAAGGTTTTATTCTGATGTGCAATTTGAATCTTTACAACACACTATCATACATATTCTACATAGTTCACTTTTGGATTTTGTATATTTCATTTTCTTTTTCTTTTCCTTAGAACAATCATGAAATTCCACAGCATGAAGATGGATGAGATCAACAAGATTATCAGAGACCTGTGGCGCAGCACCTACAGGGGTCAAGGTGCATCTTACTTACAGAGAGAATTTGTATATACATTGCCCACCATCACCCCCCCCTGTCAAAGTGTACTACTCCGTCTTGCCTCCCAGATATCGAATACGTGGAGATCCGGTCTGATGTGGATGAGCACTCATCTGCTTCAGCGAAGCGGAGGGTTTACAACTACAGAGTAGTGATGGTGAAAGGAGACACAGCTTTGGACATGAGAGGACGCTGCAGTGCTGGTCAAAAGGTGCCACATTAATGTTGTGAAAGAGAAATTGCATCTTTTCCCAGTAAAAATATATTTTGTAATCCTTCCTACCCCTAACGCCCCCTCCCCCCCCCCCCCCCCCCCGTGTGTGTGTTCAGGTGTTGGCGTCCTTGATCATCCGTTTAGCTCTAGCAGAGACCTTTTGTCTAAACTGTGGGATCCTGGCTCTGGATGAGCCCACCACCAACCTGGACCGGGAGAACATCGAGTCACTGGCACACGCCCTCGTAGAGTCAGTACACACACACACACACACACACACACACACACACACACAGTTTGTACCTCTTATTTCACATGATTAGGAACTTTGACATATCCACATGCCATAACCCAAAGTCCTACCTAAAAACCTAAAACCAACGAGAAGGCCAAACAGTCCCTTTTTTAAAGAGATAGTTCACAGAATAATGAAAAATCTACTCAGCACTGTGCCGATGGAGGGGCGGGTGGAATGTTTGAGTCCACAAAACACTTTTGGAGTCCCAGGGGTAAACAGACAAATATTCAACCTGAAACTGCATCATTTACACCATATATTAAGCCTAAAAGTGTGTTCTTGCACGCTCTCGCCCAAGGGCACGTGGCTTGTGCATTCGCATCACTACCTCCGGTGGTGGACTTAAAAAAAAATAGGTGTGATGTGAAAGCCGGTAAGTACAAATGTGATTATTTAATAAACCTCAGAGAGACCTGTGTGTCCAGTCGTGGCTTCACGTAGCTCTGCACCAATAAATTACACCTGAACAAGGAACGCTGACAGAGGGCTGTCTTCGCTCTGAACACGGCCTTGTTCCTCTGTGGATATTCCACGAGCAAGTGATGTTACGGGAAAAGCGTGAATTTCATCTCTTTCTCTCCTGTTGGTCGTTCTCAGAATCATCAAGAGTCGCTCTCGCCAGCGCAACTTCCAGCTGCTGATCATCACCCACGACGAGGACTTTGTGGAGCTGCTGGGGCGATCCAGCTACATCGAACACTTCTACCGCATCCGCAAGAACCAGGACCAGAACTCTGAAATCACAAAGTGCAGCATCACCTCCCTCGCAACATATCTCAACTGAACAGAAACCGGACTCTTTCAAGGCAGCTGGAGCCGCCCAGTCATCCTCCATCACAGGCTTCATGCTCCTTTCATGAAGTTCGTTTCAGCCGGGGTTGTCGAAGTTTTGAGTCACTCCCTCCTTAATTAACTAGAAAGTGAATTGTTCCTCAAAATAGTTAAACCGCTTTTATTCCTTTCTCCTGCCTCTATCCAGCTTCAATAAGAATAGTGTTTATAATTGTCAAAAATCTGATAACTCCACTTCCTCCTGTGATCTGGCTCTGTGCTCCTTCAGATGCAAATCAAAAAACGAACTGACACTAAAAGTTAAACTCCTCCTGATGGTAATGACTTAAAACCACCCCGAGTCATTCAGCTGTCTAAAAGCTGGAGTGTGTGTAAAGCTGTTCATAAATCCTGTTGATGTTTAAAACTTCAGTTTCCACTTGTATTTCAAAGTTTGTCACTTTGTGAGCTTCACTGTGTTCTGTCATTAAATCTCTTGTGAAGGACATTAGCTGGTTTATACGTTTCTGTCATTTTTTTTCTTCAGAGAAAAGACATAAACCACAAATCTTATCTCTCTGTGAGGGAAAGCACACGTTGGTGATGGTGGGGGCGAAAGCAAGTATAAATCTTAGGTTTGCAGTCGAGACCTCAGAACGAGCTCAAGTCTGACAACAGATCCATCGCTTAAAGGGCTTCTTCAAACAGTTCTCTCCAAACAGCCAACGAGCGAGTATCATGAAGATGACAATGGTTCTGCTGGTGGCCACTGTGGCCCTGCTGGTCAGTGTGGATGCTGCTGCCGTAACCGAGGGCAAGTCAAAGAGTCTCGTCCGCAATAGAATAATTGATATAACTGAACTCTTTGATGAAAATTCCTTTAAGGTAAGAGCCAAACTGTTTTATCGCATTATTTAAGAATTCTGTCAGAATAAAGTTGATAACCTGAGACTTTGTTCTGCTTTATGCAGCAGGAGAAGAAAGTGCCTGATGTGGAGCATCTGAGATATAAATGTGGGGTGAGCACAGTTTTGTCGGCTGTAGTTCAGATGCTGTGACTAATGTAGCTGTTGAAATCAACAGGTGCTTTTGCCGGTTTTGTTTACTAATGATCGTTTCTTCCGTACAGAGCAAGTTCTTCTGCAAAGTGAGTGATATCCTGGACAACAACGAAACCATCAGCACCTGGCCTAAAAAGGAAGCGCTTGTGGAACACTTAAAGATGTTTCACGAGCAAGAAAAGGTAAGAAATCTCTGTGGTGTCTCATTTTCGATTTTGATGTTCACGTCTGCTCTTCAGAGGTTTAGAGTGCCACACTCAACCTTTTCAGGCAAAGTGAATGCACTGTCATTTGAGAAACATTGATGAAAGGTGTTACACTACCTAAAACCTGTTTTCTTGTCTTTTCAGGTGAACTGTACAGCGGTGCTGAAGAACGTGCATCCAAATGGGGTCCAAATTGAAATGAAGGTTCTGTTCGATCACCTCAAGCGCTGTATGAGACTTAAGAATTTCAACGGGACCAAAACGAGCAATCCTTGAAGTCGTCCCAGACACCAACTGACAGGGAAGCACCTGGCGGAGAAGTAGGGGGAATTCAGGCGTGTGTCTTCATCTTCTTCTTCTTTCCCTCGAAGAGACGTCATTTATTTTCACATTTGAAAGGTCGACATTTACAATGACAGACCACATTATTAAGGGATATGACAAAAGGCTTCGGATAATTTATTTAGTTTTGGGGGGTTTTCCTGCAAATTATTCAGGTACAAGTATTATCTTCAAAATAATAGTAAAATCTGTATATTTATTTTCAATTGTATTTAGTATAACTTATAAGTTAAGGCTGTATCACATATTTGAATGAAATATATATATACATTTATTTATATCTATATTGCAATCCTGTCACTTGTTTCAAATAAATATTTACAGAAAAAAAGATCTTGTTGCCTTGTGTCTTACTGTTTAACTTCTTTATTAACGTACAAGTTTGTTTGTTTTTGGTTGGTTTCTTAGCAGGATTATACAAAAAACATCAATATCAGTTTTTTGACAAATCCATTCGGGCTAAGTACTCTCCTGAGTGCCCTTCTATTCCAAGATCCTTTTCTATGAATGCATTTTAATTTATTTGTTCAGTGAAATACCTGTGGATTAGATATGTTACTAGTGTTTGCAGCACATCTGAATATGTGAGGGTTTCTTTACGCCCTCGCACGCAGATGCCAAAACAATGAGAGTGTAGACACTGAAGATGAACAGATGTTTGCAGATGTTTCCGCCGCTCATCAGACATTTACTGACATGATACAGGCCTTAAATCCAAGGTCTAGTTCTAGACCACGATGCTGTGCAGGTGTGGAATATTTCTCTATAAATTAATAATAATAATAATGATACCTGATTGATTAAATGACTAATTCAACACAGGGGTATATCTGTATGAGAGAGGTGACTGCACAATCACAGAGAGTGAGAGAAGTGTGTGTGTGTGTGTGTGTGGGAGGGGGGGGCTCCAAGTGGGTTCATCCAGCCATTAGAGTTTCCTCTGTGGATTCTCTTTGCTTTATTGTATTAAAATATAACAAGATCCTCTATACATCACACAAATAACAGTTTTTTATTCTTAGTTGTTTTTGTTGACTGTCTGTATTTCCAGACGATGTGAGTGAGCTTAAAGTAAATCATCAAACCAGGCATTGCTAATTGTGGACTAACACTTTGGGTAAAACAAGGCCGTTGAATGTTCACCGTAACAAACAGTGAGTTTCACAGGATTTCACATCTTTTATCATGTTTTATTTGATGTCACGTCTGTGTCAGCTGGATTTATGGTTCTCATAAATACTGCGCTGACCTGAGTGGGTAGCTTATGTCCATTTACAGTGATACGATTGGCTGAAGCCAGATCCTTTTATATTTATATATATATAGATTCAATATTTAATTCCGAGTCTCACTACCTTAAAAAAACATTTTCACTACCTTAACAAACGTTATGCCACCACCTGCCTTCTGCTCCAGAGTTGTGGTTCAGATATTCATGCGTTATACCATCTGTATATAGTTTGCACGCCTCACGGTGACTGGCTCAACGATTCCAGAGGCGTTTGTCTCAGAAGATCATTGATGATCAGTAGTAAGTCATCAATTAACAAGCTGTAAGAACATGATTCCAAATTCTGCATTTCAGAGGATAATAATGTCAGATGTGTGTTGTAAACCAGATGTGCTGGATAACCATCCAAACTTCTGTGAAGACAGAGAAGTATGAACTGGGAACATCGGGTTTGACAGAAGTGATGGCAAATTTAAACATTGAGGGTATGTACAGTTTTTTTTAGGTAGATGCAAATGAAACAGAAAAGCCAGTGGAAGAGCATTTCTGAAGGGCCAAGTGTAACACAGACACCTTTCTGTTTTTGGTTGCGTTGAAAATTTGCAATAAATTTGACTCTCGTATGGCAAATTGATGTTTATTATTCAGTGTTTTAGCCGAGGTGCTTAAATTCACAATGAGGTAAACAAAGAAAAAAGTAAACATCACATTATGTGTACTCGCTGTTGACCAGGTGATCAGTCCATCATTTACTTGTTCAATAGGCCCCTGAAGGGGAGGAGTTTACATCCATGTGTTTGCAGAAGCACTGAGGGCTCTTTGAAATAGCGACGCAGAAACGTTTAGAAGTTCAAATGATCGCTCAAATATTGATGATTGTGTAAATCATTCAGCCCACGAAGAACGCCTGCCTGCTGCAGAACCCTGTTATTGCGGAGTGCACTCAGCCAATTGGGGGGGGGGGGGCGCCCTGGAAATACATTTGTGTCGCTGCTCTCCGACTGGCTGTGGTGAGCTGGTTCCCCCGGCTGACTGAGGAGCTCTCTGAGAGAAACATGTTTCACCACTCTTTTCCCTCTTGCCTTGGACAATGTACCCGTCACTCGGTGACTTGATGCAATGTGAGAGCTTTGGGGCGGCCTGCTCCTGGTGGTGGTTGGGTCTCTGTGTGGCCTTCGGCTCGGTGCGTATGTGCACGCTGCTGAACCGTGGCTCCCTCATTACTAAATAAAGAGAATCACTCTCCTTTTCAACAGCGCTTTATATAGGACAGTCGGAATATTCCCAATTCTTTGTCTAACCTTCCCCCCCGTGCTTCTCTTGAAGGACTTTAAAAGGACAAATGAAGTCTGAGATCAATTTAACATCGTGCAAAAGAGATGCTCAACCTCAGGAAGCACGGTGTGTGTGGTCTTTTTCTCGTAGATCACGGACTGGGGAGTATTCAGAGCTGTTGATTTAGTAAAGGAATATTTTCCAAAATGTTTTGGTGAAATATCTGTGCCACTGGTTTCAAGTGGCCTGAGGTCCTTTTGGTCCCGCTCATAGACTTTATATACAGGTGGCCGAAACGACGGCTCCCCCAAGAATGAGGCCAAAACATTCTGATGGTTGGCTGCAGTATAGGCCATTAACCTCACCTCCACCATGTAGATGGATGGGTCATGGTCCACACTAAAAAGTACATCTTCAATACTTTTCTCAAAGATGGTTTCAGTTTGTTTCAGTCCTTTGTCATATTCTTTCGTTCATTATTTGACGCAATAACAACTAAATGAACGTCATGATTGCCTCGCCATTCAGCTCCACCCCCCAATCGCTACTGTGCATATCTTTCTTCTGCATGTCTCAGATGAACAAGATGGCGGCGCCCATATCCAGGACATTTTGTCTCCACTTTTGTACAACGGGAGGACGTAGAGACATGTCGTCCATCTTTATATGAAGCCTATGGTCCCATTGGACAGCTATTTACTTGTTATGGAGAATATTATCATGACTACCAGTGCAACCCCTCGTGGGATTTTTTTGCAAGTATGCAAATGTGCTAGAATCCCCTTGAAGCATCCAACCTGACCCGATATTCACCCGCTCCCGGATGTGATGGGATCCAGAAGGTATCACTTCAGAATTTCCCCGGGTCGGACGTCTCACGACACACGTTCGAATCTTCCCTCATTGACCGGCATCGTGTAAACATGAATCTCTCTTTAGAAGAGTAAGAAAGGCCTGCTGGTGTTTAGAGCAGCTTGATAAATATCTTCTTATGTTCCTCCCCCTTGATCTGTACACATGCAGACATGCGCGCTCAGCACTGGCTCTCCCCGCTGCTCCTCTATTGTGTTCCTGGTCGATTAGCCTCGGGGCTGTCTTCGGGGCCTGGGGCCAGTGGGAGCAGGAGAGGGGTTGGGCGGGTGGCTGCGTCTGCTAGGGGACCTGCTTCTGGGGCCCCATTGTGGCCCGGCTTAGTTTTCATGTCTGTCTTCAAAGGCACAGCCCCGTGGAGGGAGGGAGGAAGGGGGGGGGGGGGGGGGGGGCAGACAGTTCATCGACGGTGATGCTGTCCCTGTTGTTTCCCCGCGTGCCCTCAGTTGGAGCAGAGTATCTGGGGTGACGGAGCATGGCAACACAAAGCTGCTTGTCACGGCCCTGCTCATACACTTTCAACACAGGACATACACAGCAGTCGGTAGATAGTGATGCTATAGAGATATATACTCATACAATATACTTCATTGGCAGCATCATTATTATTCGAAAAGTTAATTATTCATCTTTTGGTTTAATGTTAACAAAGGGAAAACATGGTTAGGAAGACTTGAAGGCGACGTGTATCCACAGGTAATCACAGGTAAGAATCCAACCTTGTTGCAATTCCATTGGTTGATCACATGCTACAGCTTTTTTTCCACCTAATGCAATATTAATTTCTCTGCCCACATATTGTCTTTATATATATATGGTATGTGCACCTATTGGAACATACATAGAGTGGGTGTTAGTTAAGACGTGCAAATGAACATGACTGTGGATTGGATGATGAAGGCGTTAGTTGTCCCCCCCCCTCCCCCCTTGTAGGATGATGCAGCCTCCTCTTCTAGCTCCTCTGGACTCGGGCTCCTCCGGGTGCTCCTGTCCCGTCACAGGAGTTTAACGTCAGACTCCAGTGGGGCCGTCAGAGACCCACTCACCTTGACAAGATCAACTCGGTAAAGAATAGAACCAAATCCACACAGTCAGGACGGCAGACATGTCGTCCACCGGGGATTTACTCTGTCTCTTTTCCCTTCTCTTTAGTTCTTTTCATCCTTTCCTTTCACATTTTTCCACTGGATTCCCTCTCTTTTACCCATCTCCCACTAAACTTTCCTCTCTGCTATCCTTTCTCTCTTTCTCCTGCATCCTTCACCTGCTTTTTCTAGTCTTCACCTCTCTGTAACAATCCTCTCCTCCCTCTTTTCTTACACTGCATCTACATTTTCCTGAAGAGGATTATGGTGTTCAGCAGACTGCATGGTGATTATATGTTCTTATACTCTGATCTGAGTACGTGTGCAGGCCTGCACCTGACCAGCTAAGTGCTTTGTGGAAAGTAAAAAAAAAAAATCACGCCACAGAGAGTTATTTCTGGCTGGGCTAATCTTATTTCTCTGGGCACTTTGATAATGGAGAGGACTTGAATAATGAATGGGGTGTATAATACTTCTTCTTCCTCAGGCCGGCTGAATGAATTAAGCAAGTGGTTATAATTGAGGTTGTGTTAGTGTCTCTAACATTATGCACGTGGCCCCCTCCCTCCTGTCCGTCCACTTCCTCACTCTGGTTTTGGTCTTTTTGGGATTAAGAGCATAAATACACACTCGAGCAGAACTTAGGGAAGGAGAAAAAACAGGAGTGAAGTGCCTGAACGCTGTTAAAGCTGAACTACAGAGAACGCAATTACTCCTCTCATCCCTCACCACGGCTAGAGGAGGGGATCTCTCTCTCTCCTTGTGCTCACATCTCTTTGTGTGTGTGTGCGTGTGTGTGTGTGTGTGTGTGTGTGTTCGTTTTTTCACATCTCAATACGCTCTACATAATGCATGGTGTGTTAGTTAGCAGACGGTTTGGCCTCACACACAGACTTTGGGACTCTTAATGTTTCTCTGACGGGGGGGGGGTTCTCTCTGCTCTCGCTGCAATATCGCATTGATAATCTTGGTGTGAAGGGGGGCCGTTGATATTTCATTATGTATCAGTACGTTTTTTAATCCATTATTAATTTATTCTGAAGTGTTTGCTGACAACTAAAATTTGCTTTGTATTGATTCGGCAACAGCAGTCAGCTGATTTGTGAAACTGTGAAAAAAATACACTTCACAAAGAGATGCTCTCGTGACCAACAATTACACATTTTTTTCCTGGTGTAACTGAGAGAAGCAGGAAACAATCACACTTGACGCACTTGTGGATGACAACTTACTCAAATCAATCAAATGTCAGAATTACGGATTATGGATATTATAAATGTTCTGTTATTGTTTCAAGACGGATTTCCCCACGGTGCAGCACCACTTGAACCTGTCACTACTATTTCCCTCTCGTTATATCTTGAAGTATTCAGGACGTTTAAATAGAAGTAGTCCCACTCTGTAAATCTGTGAAGTATGATCAGCGTTATAGTGCCTCCCTGAAGCAGAAATAAAATTACCTCAAGATTAATAGAGTTCAGAATAGAATAAAGGATACAGTGAACTGTCCCTCGCCTCTACATCCACCTAAAATGTCTTATTTTTCCTCCATCTGAGACAAGAAACCACAAACAATGTGGACTTTGACGTGTTGAGAGAGGCGGCAGCAGGAGACAGGTGGACAGCATCTCCTGCTCAAAGACATAGGGTCTGGCCTCAAGTTTCCAGAGGGTAACACAATATGTGTGCGTGTGTGTGGGTGTGTATATGTGTATGTGTCCACAGGTATGTGTGCAGACTCCAGCATGTGGGTATAGGCCCTGAGCTTCTGATGATAATAGAAGGTGACTCATAGAGAGCTGTCTTCCTTCGCTCTGGTCACATTCTCATTTGTTGCTACTGGCGTGTGATGAATTATTGAGTTTGGGGTGTCTTGTCTTGGAGGTGGACCGTGTCTGTGTGTGTGTGTGGGGGGGGGGGGGGGTGCATTCTTCAGCAATTAAACAGCGCTTTCATCCTCATTCTGTCAAAAATGCTCTTCCCTGCATGAAGACCTCTCGAGCAAAGAGACACACACACATACACACACACTCGTGTCTCTCCCCTTCTCTTTGCCCACGTTTGGATCTTTCTCGCTTGTTTTTTCTCACATCTTTTTTTGGGAATTCTTCTCTGTCCAACATCGGTCTCAGCTCTTAGTCCTCACCGTGCAGCCTCTCGTTTTAACCGTTAATCAGTGTGCTCCTGAGTTTTTCGTATTTACAGACGATGCATAAATTGGCCTGTGGAGCCAACACGTCTCCATTATTGCACGAGAAACTGCAATACAGCCGGAGCTGCTGCTGAATAATTGAGGCGCCCTCAGTTCGCCACATGCTGCTCACGAGCCTTCAGCTCAACTTACCACACAGCCAGTGCGTTATGATATCAATACAAAAGATCAATTATTCACACGCTACTGTTTGTTTTAACGCCACGTTTTAAAACACCTCATTCCGCACGAGGATAATAAACTCAAGTTATTATTCTCACATTTTTTTTTTTTTTAAATCATGACCTGGAAGGTTGATGTGTATTTTCTTGCCCTCCCATCGCAGAGTCATAAATAACGAGCATCACCTATAGGCTGGAATTGGATCAAAGGGAATATTAATTAGTGCCAAGAACGTTTCCTGCGCAATTTGCGTAGGGATCGAACCCCCGGCTGAAACAACCCGGCGACACTCTCACTGGGAAACCCACACAGCCCGCGGTCATGTTGACTGTGGGAGGAACCCGGTGGAAGCTTTTCATTATTTTGTGTTCATCTATTTTAGTAATTCAATTTATATATATTTATACACACAGCTGTGCAAGGAAAAAAGAAAAAAAAACTAATGCAAGTTTATCAATTTCTATTATTTGACTTTCAAAGATTAAAATAAGATTCAGATTCCGTTGTTTGTTTTTTAACTACTGACAAAATGTAAATGACACATGATTTAAATGGCTGCCATGACATACATGTAAGATCTCTTTATGTTTCCTAGGATAATTCTACTCAAAGCTCATTTAAAAAAGCACTGTTATTAAAATTGTTTTACTGAAATACGCGAAAAAATATCTATAATAATAGTAATGATAGTAATATAGTAATAATAAGAATGAAATCCCCTTGGAGGCCTATGTTATATTGAAATACATGATCATATCTCCCGTTTCCCCTGAAAGTATAAATATAACAAGAAATCAAACGACAACAAACATAACAAATACAAAAAATATACTTACTCAGTCAAACAAAAATAAATAAATAGTCCTATGATAAAAAAAAGAGAGAATAAAGTTCACGAGGCCACGTGCGGCTGTGACTTCTCCCCTCCGTCCTCAACCTGTTGTCGTGAATCCAGCGGCTCGTCCCCAGAGTCTCCACACAGCTCAGCCCGGCTCTGCTCCCAGCTCCGGCACATTACTGCGCTTTATACCCAATATGTACAATTAATATTGCATCGTCATGACTTAATCATCTCAGGGCCGCGTGCATGCGCGACATGAGGCCATCCATAATGCAAGCGGCGCTAATTAGAGAGGAAGGGCCCATTAGTGGCGGCGCGGAGGACGCACACGCGGCGTCAACGCTGCTGTGAGGACGCAGGCGCTTTATTTTTCCACGGCGCTTATATCACATATACAACAATACATATTTAATCCCAGCGGAGGTTTGGGGATTCATAAATAAAACACATTGCAACACTTTGAATAAAAGCGTCTTTACAATTTTCTTTGGTGCGTCTCTTTCTTTCTTCAAATCTAAACTGCAAACACACATGTACAGGCCTCATCCTACAACATCAACCTTACAAACCATAATTGCACAAAAATAACAAACTCGCTGCTTCAGAGGATATTTTTCTTTTCATTTTTTTTAGAAAATAACCAATCATTTATTAAGTTTAAACTTCACACGTCATTTTTTTTTGTTAAAGTGAAATAAAGAGTGAGGAAAACAAATACTAATTAAAGCAGGTGATGTATAGGCCTATATATACTGTATATATTTCTGGGCTATATAATAAATACATAGCTCACCTGTAATGCTCCAAAACATGTCCACGTCAATATATTAAAATATAGCAGCAGCCAAAAGCCACACGGATGTGCCTCATACAGCCTAAACCAGTGTCATCTTATTATTCTATTTAATAATTAAAGATAAATAGATTCAGTGTGTGAAAAACCTTGTGAAAGAGTTACAGTAAATACTCTTTTTTGTGCGTAAAAGACGACAATAAAGTTCAGGAAAAAAGAGCAGATTCGTTTGCAAAAAAATTGTGGTGTTGGTTTTATAAAAGTGTGAATATTTTTTCTTAAACTCCTCTTCATCGTTGAATTCCACCAGAGTCTTGATTTGTGGAGTTCAAATAAAAAATAAAGATAAATCAGGTGAAAATACAGTCGAGGATGTGATGGTGAACTTCTGCATAGTGAGCCAGTTAGTGACGTGAAGGATCAACCTCAGCCAACGACACAAAATCAATCATCTTTTCGACATAAAAACACAATTTCCTCATCTTTTCTCACAAATCATCAGTTTTTTACAAACAAACGGCGTCTCTACTCCACTTTTGTGGGTTTCTTGATAAAAAAAAAGAAAGATCCCTGAATGTGACGAGCTGTCAGGGGGGTGACTTTACCGAAAAGTGTCCGCGGAGATACACGAGACCCACAACACTGAAATCAACCCTGATCACAGATCTTTAACACACGTCATCGATTAGTCCCGCATCCCAAAAACAAAACAAAAACAAAAAAGATTTGAAAAAAGTGCAACGACGAAAAGTGAGTGACACGAAATGGAAAAAAAATCAGGTCAGAAGTTTTTTTGTGGAGATAATCCCAGATGAGGAGCTGCTGATAAATCCTGTTAGTGAGGCTACTTAGGCTATTATTAATCACTCGATCAAAAATGTAGTAGGCTATTTTATTCATGATGTGAAAGTCAGTGCACCGCAGAGTATTTCATTCGTTTCTGTTTCTGCCGCTGGTTGCAAAACCACACTCGAACCACGTTCTTTTTCAGGTCCAGCTTCTCCGCGATGGCCGCAATTTTTTCCGAGGAGGGCCGCGGCTGGATGGCAAAGTACGCCTCCAGAGAGCGCTTCTCCGGCGCGGCGATGGAGGTGCGCTTCCTTTTCCTCTCGTTCCCGTTGAAAAGATCCGGCTTGTTGCTCTTCTCCCGGTGCGCAGCCTCGGCTTCCTCCAGCCAGGCCTGGAGGACCGGCTTGAGCGCGATCATGTTGTTGTGAGACAAGGTGAGGGACTCGAACCTGCAGATGGTGCTCTGGCTCAAGGACCCCACCCCGGGGATCTTGAGGTTGGCCAGCGCTGACCCGACGTCCGCCTGGGTCACCCCGAGTTTGATCCTCCTCTGCTTGAACCGCTCGGCGAAGGCTTCCAGCTCCCTGGGATCCGACTCCACGTCGTTGATGCACGCCATGCCGCCGTGCACTGACAGGGAGTGGGGATGGGCCATGTTGGCCATCGCCTGGTGCAGCTGCCCCATGGTCTGCAGGTGGTGGTGAGGGTGCTGGTGGTGGTGTGCCGACGTCATCCCTGGAGGCTCCGGAGCACCCATCCCGGTCACGGCCAGGCTGGTGGAGAGGTGCTCCAGGAGGTCCCCGGCATCCAGGGTCTGTCCGAGGTGGTGGTGGTGGTGGTGGTGGGAGATGGGCACGGTGGTGGAGGAAGAAGAGGAGGCTGAGGTGCAGGGGACACTGCTCATGGTATGGTAAGTCACGTCTGGTTTGAACGGGTGACTCTTGCCGTGAGAGACAATGCTGTCAGCAGCCGCCAGAGCCTCTGCCCGTGCCAGCAGGCTCTCATCAAAGCCTCCGAATATATTGCCCTGCAGCTGCAAGCAAGAGTGCGCATACTGGAGTCAGTGGGGAATTCTGTCAGGCAACTCTCAGGATCTAAAAAACATTTTCCACAGGCAAGCAGCGCCGAGGAGAGGAGAGAACCCCCTCCTCAAAGCGCAGGTCATAAAAATTAATATGAAAGCAAGAGCACTGGTGGAGCAGCAGACGTGGATGGGATGGGGGGGAGGTGGGGGAGGGGAGGGGAGACGGGTGGGGGGGGGGGGGCACAGACAGAAGAGAGAGGGAGAGAGATGGAGGATAGAACAAAGTCCTGTCAAATCAACTTTAACATTTCCCAGTGTGATAGTTTCTGCCCCCCCTCCTCCACTTCCCCGACCTGAACGTACCTGCGGGGCGGGCAGACAGACTCTGCGCATGCCCTCCGAGCCTGCGTGCAGGCCGGGATACTTGGGCTCGTGCAGGGCCGGGTGCATCGAGAAATGCTGCTTGCCGTTCATGGTCATCATCCTCCTCCCTGCAAGCGCCGCGCCGGCAGCAGTGTGGGCCCTGACATGAACTCCGGGGATCGGACACGACACGGAGCTCCCTCTCTGCTCTCACCGTCACCCGGACTGAGCTGTTAACACCAGCTGCGCCTCCCGGCATCCCACCACCTCCTCCTCCTCTTTCAGCCTCCCTCCTCCCACCTGCTCCACTGCTCAGCTTACAAGTTTCTGAGTGTTGGCCTCTATGCGCAAGCGTCAAAGGAATCCAACCCAAGATGGATAGACAGACAGGTAGAGATGGATGGACAGGCGGAACTTTATTGATCCCAAACTGGGACCATACTGAAAAATACCTATAATCTAATCAAATATTTCTAATTCATGAATTCGTTAAGAAAATCTTAAGAAATTCTTACTTTCCCAAAAGTTTCATATTTTTTTGCGGCCTGCACAAACGTCATAAGCAAGATCGCTCACTTCCGACAATAATCTGAATATTAGTCTTTATTATTCTTCCATTTATCAACATGAATCATGTTGTGATTTGGTGCCGTGCAAATACAAATCAATTGAAAATGTTACATCAGCATTTGTTTTCAACATCATCTCCTTCGAAAACAGTGATTTTAACTATTTTGTCTGTTCAGGATGATTCACATCTTCCCTGCAGTTCAGAGTGCGTTAAAGAAATCAACTACAGGTCTTTGTTCTGCCAGACACACATTTGTTCGAACAGCAACAGGAGTTTGGTCAGGACCGTGAAAAAGGACATGGACTCCTTCACTCGAGTTCCCAGTGTTTCAGCACCATGGACAGATCCCTTGTCCTCTGTCCATGGTGCTGAAACTCAGTGGCTCACACAGAAGCCTGAAGTGGCCGAACAATAGTTGGGACTCTCTACGATTCTGGTTTGTATCTGTGTCCTGTCAGGTTTCCCAGCAGCCGTCCTCGTCCCCGCCCATCCCATTCGGCTGCTTGACAGCCTTCTCGTGTGGCCGCCTGCTTCAAGCCCGAGAAGCCGCGCTGGACGGGGCCGAAAGAGGAGCCAGTCGGCAGAGGTGGACTGATGACACCGCGGGTCCATCCGATCCCGCCGGCCTCCTCTCTGGTTCCCCAGACTCTGAATAATTTAGCAGCACGGTGGCAGGCATCCATTACCACACTGGCATTTTCTTATTCATTACACAGATTAAAACTGCCGAGGACTTTTTTCTCACCGTGCAAACCTGTTGCAGGCCGGATACCTGCCTGGGGATAGTGGAGAAGAAACACAGATCTATGGACTTGATTGTCAAGTCAACACGTATCAATGAGGACCGGAGACCTTTTGAAAATATATTAAACGTTTTGTTGATATCCTGAACCACAGAATGGACATTTTGGTTTACAATGATATTCTAGCTGGCTAATGTAAATGTGAGATCAAAAAATAAAACCTTTGTGTTGAGACAGGAATGTGAGTGTCCTATAGAAAACAGGACAGGACACGTGTGAGAAGCTCTCAGGAAGCTGTGCCGATGTATCCCGCTGAATTTCTAAGATGTTAAAGTCTGAATAAAGCATGAAGTCCCTTTTCTCACCCTCCCCTTTTTTTCCTTCTTAATAGCTGTTATATAGCTGCCACTATTCATAATTGAATGGTCATTGTTTACAACTCTGTCATCTCAGTGCATTTCATATTCTGAAGATTGCATCCGACATGTTTTATGAAGAGTGCTCACATATCACCCCACATTTTACCCCTCGTCTGGGCTGCATATAAACATCTGCAGCTCCACTCCACCGGGCGACCTTCTACTGTCACAACACTCATCCCTTCCTGGTTCAGTAAAAACTTCTTCCCTGTAAAGTCTGACTGGAAGATATGTGCTTTGCTCATGTTTCTATGTCTTATATTTCATTTCTGCCCACATGATTTTATTGAAGCAACAACGTTTAGTTTCAATTGATTAGTTCAGAAAATATGGAGAATAACTGGATATAATGTGGCCACAGTGAAGAAGTTTATTCATTAATTTATCCACAACTGTATGTATGTCTTCAACATATTTCGCATATAAAATGTGAAAATGCCCAAATTGAAAAGTTGTTTAACTAATGAGCCCCAAGAAAAAAATAAAGTCACTTTTTAAAAGCAAGGAAAGCATAAAAAGTAAAACTCTAAACTGGGCGGCTGTGGCTTAGGGGTAGAGTGGGCATCCTCCAACCTGAAGGTTGGAGGATGACACTGGTGCAGCCCACAGCTGCACCAGTGTCTTTGGGCAAGATGCTAAGCCCCGGATCTCCCCACATAGAATAACAAAGTGCTGCAAATATATATATATATATATTTATATATAATAGATGCACTGTAAGAATGTGTGTGTGAATGTAAAACTGTACTGTAAAGCGCTTTGAGTGGTCATCAAGACTAGAAAAGGTCTTTATAAATACAAAACCATTTACCATTTATAACTTGCTTTCTACTTTTTATTGTGACTTGTCAGTTTTAAAATGTAATTTTACAATAATTTAGAAAATCAATTGAAAAATTACTTTTTGGTTTTGGTCAAAGGATTCCTACATATAAACAAATCTACAAATATTGATGTCTATTTTATTTGAAATTTTTACAATTGTATTCATTTGGCGGGACTTGGCTTCCATAGAGCCGCCCTTCTACCAGAGCTGGTTCTTCACCTCAGTTACCGTGCTCTGCCGGGATCTGCCAGGAGCGGAGCGCTGCTCAGGCCCCAGTTTGAAATCCCTTCCCCGGGGGAAGAGCCAAAAGCTCTTGCATTAAACCAAACTGACTCGGAGTGTTTTCACTTCACTTCCTAAAGTAAGAAATGCTCATGTTTTATTCAGTGGTTTTTTAATATGTCATATTCACTGGGTGCTTTAATTAAAATGAGTCAGAGGTCACATTCTGATGTGGTGGGATCAGTTCTGGGCCACGCGGGTTTAAGTGCGTCCATGAGTCACAATTAGAGACAATGGGAGGTATTGATTAATAAGGACTATCCACTTAGATTCAGCCAGACATCACATCACATGTGATCAAGCTCCAAATGTATAATCTGATTCTACAACCTGATTAAAAACCTTAGTCTGTTTAATGTCAAAAACATTAAATATGACTGGCTTTCAATATTGAATATTACATTTTATAACCTTAATTGCCTTATTGCTGGATATTTTATTAAGGACATGTTTCTAATTGACAACTAAGAGTTCATAAAAACACGACCTGAAATTAACCCCTGGTAAGCTTTAACAACTAATCATAAATTCAGCACAGCTTCCCTTTAGGCCATAAGAAGTTTTATTTTATTTAAAGTAATGAATTTATTAGATAACAAATAAGACGCAAGGCTTTTATGTTGCTAGTCTCTAACTCAGTGGCCTCTGCCTTGTCATTGGTCCTGTGTTTTACTACACATCAGGAACTTGATTTCCATTCAACATATAATAATGAAAGTGCACCAGTGGGATTTTTAACAAACTAATGTAGCTTTGTGTTTAGTTTTAAAGATCTGTCATAATGTAACTCTGATGTGTATTTGTACCCATACATGTATATTTAAGCAGATACTGGTGACTGACAGGGTAGTACTCCTGCAGTATTCCTTCCTCCCCTTCTGACATCTAACACATTAATATAAATAATGCTTGATATGAAGAAACAACACCACACAAGAGTTTCAGTTCATATTTTCAGGAATGCTTTTGTTTGATTTTTTTTCTTTGCCAATGTCGACTTCTTTTTTTGGTCAGTTTTCTTTCAACTCAAAATGTCATTTTTTTCCCTCCAAGATCCAATTGCAACTATTGTTTTTTTTTTTTCACTTTTCTTTCTTTTTTTGTATCTTCTTCTAAGCACCCCATTCCTCCATCTTTATTGGCAAAAGCAAACATGCTTGTAAATTAGAAATCCATTTTTACAAACAAAATACATGAAGAAAATACATCCACACCCTGCAAATATAAACAGTTACAAATCCAAAACTATTATCCAATAAACATTTTACATTTGTTTTTACACTAGTGTGATAGTAGCATACAGGAGATAGTACAAAAAAGTGGGGGAGAGAGAGACCATCTCTGCGTCATCACTAACACAAGCGAGAACCCTGCCAGTATCGGTTTGTCCTCTAAAACTGCCACGAGCAAATCATAAGAAAGTATGGAGTGCGAAGGGAAAAGTTTCAGCTTTTCATCGCCAACCTAAACACCTCATCCTGACAGTGACGGTGAACTCAAAACGTTCGACTGGGACAGTGACGCCGATGGCAAGAGGCCTCGGAGCAACAGTGACATATGAAATCCCAAAAAAGAAAACGCTACCGTCACAGTAGATGGGAGGAAAAGGATTCACTGTGTTCACATGCAGGGGAAATACTTCACACACAGATTCCTGCCTGCATGACTGTTGCCCTCCGACTGGTTAGGTCCCCGGGATATGATCAGCTTACTCGAGTTATGATAAGCATACGTCTGACGACACTTCGTGAGGCTGCGTGTAAACGTTGTTAGTTGTTTGAGGGGAGCAGCAAAAGAAAGAAAAAATAAAGTGTTATCTTGCATTGAGCACATTTACACACAATTAATTGATTCTCGTTCCTCCCACCCTGAGGGTTCTAACGCACAGTCTGTGTTAAAGGTTAAACTAGTTCTGTTGACATGAAAGGTGCACACTGTGGTTGTGGGTTTAGAGCACTGTGTGACCATAGTCAGCTGTAGACAAAGCTGCACTAATGGACACCTAGCAGTGGGAGGTGCATGCAGGACACCACATCCGTCCTTTTCCTATGGTGGCTTTCTACAGAGTGATTCCCACAGATCAGAGCAGCTCTGAATGTTTCTTTAAACAATATGACAAACTTCAGAGAAACGACGGCGTGGCTTTGTGCTCACGAATGCAGAACTCCTGCCTCTCTGGTTCGACCTGCTCTACCTGAAAACAGCCTGGTCATTCGTTTCAAATGACATGAGAGAAAAAACTAAACTCAAAACAAAACACTGTAGTTTCTCTCACAAGCATTTACAAAATTTACAAAAGTAAATCACAAATCTTGTAAAAATTCAGCCATCTGCTGATTGTTTAAGGCAAAGAAACTAAATATATATATTTATATATATATATAAAAAATCAACTGTTCAGTATTACATTCAGTCACCTGTCTATGGATCTCACATTTTATGTAGAATTTTTAAATGGGTGATCTGGTCCTTGTCCTGTCAGGGCCTTTGTTTGACAGGGTAGAACAAGTGGAAAATGTTGGAGACTCTTAGAAAATGTAGAACACCAGTTGATGGTGTTTGTATTTACACAAGAGTGGCACCGGACATTGAGTGAAGGACAAAAAACACACAAGGGGGGAGAACCTGTCTGTGACGTGCATGGACGTGGTAATTTGTAAACATCGTTGTTGTTCTTTTCTATTGCACTGGAATCCGTCTGTACCTGCACTGGCTCGAATGTGGTCGTGGTACAGCATCAGCACCTTTGGGTGCTGGGAGGGGAGTGGCTCCGCTTGTTTAGGAATACAACATGCACCAACTAGACTGGGTTCATGCCAGCACACAGAGGCCACTGTCAAAGAAATGTGAGGAACCATACCAAACTGTGCCAATATAGGTACGGCCCAGTGGGAAAATAAATAAGTTTCTCTCCGGCAGCGACAGAGAACGTTCTGTTGGTGATGGAATGGCTGTCCCTGAACCGAGGACAAGGTCTTTCAAAAAACTGGTGAGAAAAGAGCTTAAATACAGTATGTATAAAAATACCTATTCACAGTAGACACAAATGTTGTGCATTACTGATATTAATCATCTGGTAAGCACACTCCAACTTACATAGGTTTCTTTTTCTATCTATAAGAACAACTTAACATTTATCTTTCTCAGCAAAAGTGAGATGTTTTAAATAATTGTTTAGTCGAGGGATACAAAACACGTCGACCCCCCTAAACTTCTTGCGATGTACAATAAAGTAAAGATGTTTTTTTTACTTCGATAAGAGTTTAAAATGACTTAGTTTGAAAATACTGGAAAGGAAATAAAAAAATGTGAGTTCCGTTGAATCGATTTTATGTTCATGTCAGGGTAAGTACTGATTTCACTGAGGAGCAGGTGACGGGCGAATCAGGTAGCCTTCACCGCCTCCATGATCGGCTTTCATACTCGTCTTCTTCGTCGTCGTCTTCCTCCTCCTCCTCTTCCTCACCAGGCATATAAGAGCCAACTTCCTTCTGTTTGAATTTAAAACAAACAAAACCACATCATGGTGGTTAGTTTGATACATTTCTCCCATCAGAAAAACACTGACGAACACACACTGTCAATATCATCACACAGACACATCAACCTTGTATAGCTGTGCAATTGTGGCCCTGTGTGCCACTGTGCAACATGACAAACCCAGGCTAGTCCCATAGAAACCACAGTTGTGCGTTTGTTACTGTGTGACGTTCTTGAAGTTGCATTATTTATGACGTTCTTGAGTTCTGTTGCATTTCAGATCAGAGAGCACACACCTCCGCCACGGCCAATTGACCACTTCATCACCACGTTGAAAATACATGTATTGAGATCAGGTACGTATAACATGTACAAAGAAACCTTCTGCAAACTGCTCACATTAAAACAGAGACAACTTTCTGACATAGTTGAAAGGAATATTTGTTATCGTACAGTAACTGAATAAAGATCTACCTCTTAGAAATACTTAATGATTTGCAAAATCTTGGTCATTATCGAGATCTGATAGATATTAGCAGTCTACATATTTGCATGAGAAATCAGTTCTTCCCTGTCCCACCAAGTTTCAGTTCAGTAGATTTTTTTATAATCCTGCTAATAAACAGACAAACTGCAATATAAAAACAAAGAAGGGCATTAGAAGCTTTCCAAAGGAAGGATTTGTCGCATTAGATTGAAAAGGTATGTCTAATAAAGTGTGGAGCATAAAAAGGAAGCCATATTGGCAGCATCATACTGAGGGTTTCTGGGAGATATTTAATAAACGATGCACCTCACACTCCGGAACAAGTTGGAATGAAATGAGATGGGCCTCGAGCGTCTCCGAGGGAATTTCTCCCCTTGCATTAAAACATGTGTTCAGTGATTTATCATAGGAATTGGAAAAGTTAGGAAATGCCGAGTGAGGGGATGTGGAAACTTAACTTGCACACAAGGAAGACCCCCAACCTCATGAACGCAACTCAAAACATGAAAATACAGTATGAGGATTTCATCTGACAGTAATGCAGTTTTACTCAACGGGCTGAGATGCTCTTAGAGGCTCGCCCTGATTTTTCCATTGGGAGCAGCAGTGAAAAATTTAGAAGCACTAGAATAAAATGTACAAGTAAAATCTGGGAATATAAGTAAAACTTCCAAAAGTTTCCGCACTTACAATCTCAGGGTGGACTGTACATGGACTTCCTTCCTGGTTTCTCTCAGGCTGCACTTTACTAAATCATCACAAATCTACAGTTTGGGTTTGTACCTTATTGTCCTCGTCTTTAGCCTCTTCCTCCTCTGGCTCCGTGTTTACAGAGGGGGTCTTGGGTTTGTACCAGGAAATCTGCAGCACTCGACCTTTGAACTTAGCTCCCTGGTTCGCTGCCTAGAAAACAAAACGGGGGGGAAATAGCAAGTTTCACTCATCAATAAAACCAAAAAAAAAAATCATTTTCTTTATTTTACCACAAAAGTAATCAGAGAGGATTACAAGGAACAGTAAGAGAAAAAGGGTAGAAACAGACTTATCGGATTTCGAGTCATGTGACTTACATTCTCTGCTTCGCTTCGTGTTTTGAAGGTCATGACGACACTGTTAGCATCTTGGTCACGGAAATCCTCAATCTCCCCGTATTTCTACGATTAAAACAAAGCAAAAAGAATTTCAGCACTTGTAATATTCAAAAACAGTTTATCAGTTACTGCGACACCTACTGCTCGGACTCTTTAAATAACACAGATAGTGACTCACCACAAAGTGCGGCATCAGCTCCTCCTTCTCCTGCTGAGTGACCCCCAAAATAGCCAGGGCTCTGGGTCGGTGGTCGACCGACATACGGTTCACGGCCCCGCCGCGAGCCATCATCTCCCGGCTCCGGCCCCTCCCCCGGCCCATGTGCATCGGGCCAGGCTCATGGGCCATCTTCCCTCGACCCCGACCTCGACCTGTGGGAGGCCGGATCAGGCCCAGCCGCGTCGCCTATAGGAAGACAAACAGGACGGTTTAATTGTATTCAGATAAACATTTTGTATACAATTCTGAATATAAAGATGGACAATACGTCTTCATTTCCTCCCATGAACTGAAGATCCAAGCTATATACTGTAAGATTATTTGTCGAGTGTTTAATAAAAAATAAACATGGGCAAATCAAATCCTGATATAAATCACAATTAAAAACCCCACACAGCACAGGCAGAATATTGCACATGTATCTTCGGTGATCAAATACTCCCAACACGCTTGACTCTGGTCTCCTCCAGTGTCAGTCTCTGCCCTTTACCATTAGTTCTCACTCCATTTTTAAAGTGACATCTCCTCACTTCTGAACCACTCCACAACCTCACAACCACTCTCTTACATGTGTCCCTCCCTCATTTCTCCCGACTAATTGTCATCCTACGAGCACCAGCGGCTCAAACTTTAATGAGACGAGGCTCCATCAGTGTAGGACTCGTGTCTGATTTGGCTTCGTTAGCGCCTGCTCCTCTGGGCTTGCTTAAGTGGCTGCGGTTTAATGTGCAGAAGGAGGGTTGGCTTTGGATGGACTGGGGGATATGCATTTTTTAACAACAAGCTAATTTAGGACCCGCGGGGGTAGAGGGGGGAAAAAGAAACATGCTTTGCAGGGTGTTGCTAACAAAAGCTCTGCTCGTGTAAGGCTGAACTTGTGACACGGACAACCGATCTCGTCTGAGCTTGTATGTGCTGCTTGTTTAGAGGCTGGAGGAGATGAAGGCCAAGCCTGAAGTGACTAACACCCAAAGATGCCACTTAGGACTAGGAAAGCAAAATTACATTTGTTTTCCTGATTAGCAAGCTCAGCAAACAGATTCCTAATTAGTTGCATACGTCATAATAAATGTGAAAAAACGCATCGGGGGATTTCCACCTCCCTTCATATAAATAGATGCTGAACTGGAATTCAAGCTGATAAAAGCTGTTTGACTGCATAATGCTCATAATTATTAATAAACTTGTAACATACATAAATACCTTTATGATTTAATGCAGCTTACACTTACTCTCGGGAGAGAGCACATGCCTCCTCCAAGGCCCAGCAATTTCCTTAAATACAATCCAGCTGCCCCAAATTTCACACAAATTTGTTCCTTATATATTGTGAGCCAGAATAAATCTGTAATAAAATGCCGTTACCCAATATTAGTGGAAATCTGGTTAGATGTTTGTGTAATATTGCTTACAAATAAACAAACCAAACAACAAAGACAGGGGTGAGAACATAACCTCCAAAGCAGAAATAACTCAACATCCCTGAAAGTTTAACGTCTATCAACACTTTTATCTTATCTTAGTTTTAATGCCACCAAATTGACTTTCAGTACCCTTGTATTTATAAAACTCTTCAGCTCAATAGCATATGATTTCATTATTTTTATTCTTAAACCATTCAGTGACCTCCTGTGCCCTGTGGATTGAAGCATTGTCATGCAGTAGTTTCTCTTTTCATTTTTCAGGTTTTGTTTATCATCCGTTTGCACCGCCCGACTTCCTCTGAGGCATTTTGTGGTACAACGTCAGCACTCTAGGAAATGGCTGATGATGCAGACTGACGGTAGGGGAATGCTATCTCTTCAGATCTTCTCTGTGGTGGTGTAGCATATGTGCGTCTGTATTACCTCCACTTGTAACAGCCCCAGTTTTCTCTTGAGGTCTGTCGTGTCCTCTCCGGAGCTCATCTTCTTGTGAATGTCCAGCTCTGCATCCAGCAGTTCCTTCTGGGCCTGGTCGAGAAAAATTTAATACAAATATAGAGTGATGACAACTTTCAAAGTACACCCACAGAAGCAGCAGCAAACACAAGTTGGTGGGAAATGATCAGATCAACTAACCAGAGGATTCAATGAACAACAACAGTTAAACATGTAGTATCGCTGCTGCAAATGGAGGATTCACTCCATCGTGTTTCTGGGCTAAACTTACATCAGTCTTGGTCTTGGACTGACTGTGGTTGGATTTGGAGTAAGGATTCAACTCATTCTGCAGCTGCGTGATCTTGTCCGTCATCTCCTTCAAGGTCTTCATGATGTTGGCTCTTTCCTCGGGTTTCATCCCTCGGTTCTTCTCCAGACGGTTTATCAGGGTCTGGAGGAGGAGGAACGAGCAGTGAGACGAAGGGAGGGGTAAAGGTCAGGGTCGGGAAAAGAGGAGGAAAGCGGTAGGAAGTGCACAGATAAATGGGCGGCTGGGGCCAGTCCTACCTTCTGACACTCGATCCGTGTCTGTAACATCTCCTGCTTCTTCTTCCTCATGTCCTGCTGTAGTTTTAATGCCTCCTAAATGAAGAAAAAAGCCAGTAAGAACATATTCACAGAGGTGAAAATACACAGCTATTGTTATCATTTTCTGTCAGTGGCAGCCCACTTCTCACTAGTTGCCCCAGAGAAAAACAAATGACTTATCCTCAGTGTTCTATTCTTGTAGCAGTCAAAATATGTAGTAAAACATTAAGTGACATGCCTGTTTCTTCTTGAGGACTTCCTGTGCCTCTAGTGCTTTTCCCGTTCTCCCAAAGCTCTTTGAGGACGACTTGAGGGCTGTGGAAGTGTAGGGGTTCTTCTGGGGGTTCGCCATCTAAGTGGCAACACAGAGAGGGAGCGACACTTTTAGATCATCAGAACAAGATGAGAGACATTGGTATACATAGTGAAAAAACAAGAATACACTGTTTAACACAAACAACCAGTTTACACAACATCTGCCCAAGGTCTGGCATCACCTGACACAATCACACACACAGACACACACTCGGGTATAAGGACTAAAACGTACATAGGCGGCTTCTGTGTTTGGGTTCAGGTGGTCTGGCCTGGTTCCACCGGTGGCCCCAGCCGCTGCTGGCAGGCGGTGCTTTGGTACAGTCTTGTTCAACACATAGGCGGCTGGACAGTGCTGTTTTATTCCCTGCAGATAAACGATAACATTTAAATTGGATGAAGGGCTGAAGAAATAAAAAGACCAAGGGCTTCAATATGTCTGAGCTCTCTTTACTGACCTTATGCATGTTGCTGTGCTGCGGCCCCTGGCTGGGGGTCAAACCAGGCAGCTGGCTCCCTGAGCTCTGCTCCGGCTGCTGAAGCCCTGTGGGGTTGGTGCCGGGCTCGCGGTGCCAGTACACACGGATGAAGCGGTTGTTGAGGACCGCCTCGATGCTGGATATGGCCCGCCTGGCCTCTTCATTCATTGTGTACTGAATCAACGCTGCCTCCGGGTCTCCACCAAACACAACCTGCAGTGAGAGTGTCACATCCAGGGTTAGTGCGTGTAACTGACAAAACTCATTGTGTCTGAGCTGAATTTTGTGTACTTGTTGCCGTTTCAAGAGGCTTAAATTGCAACACTTAGTCCAGCTAATAGTTTGAATCCTTGTTCATATTTCTATAATGCATCCTAAATATGCATAGATTCCAATACTTCTACATGAAAACAGCAGCCGTTTGCAGGTTTATTCATTACAGAAGAGACAGTGATGCACTTTACCTGTATATTGACGATGGTTCCAAACTTGCTGAAGTGCTCGTTAAGCTTGGTGATATTGTTGAGGTCTCGAGGGATCTTTCGAACCTCCAGCTTTGTGTTCACATAGTGATTCCTCTTAGGAAAGCTGTTCTTATGTTGGTTGTTAAAGTTTGTCCTGAAACGGAGAGCAAAATGGTTTTTTTCAGGGGGAAATACTAGAAAAAGACGACATCACTAATAACTATTGATGATAGTCCTGGAGGTTCTAGACTTTATAATGAGTTCCTACAAGCCCTATGACAGGTCAGCGTGAATAAAGGACTACGTGTCATTCCGCTTAACATTTAAAATGCATCCTAGACCCACGGGACGTTAAGTGCACACCTGTTGCACAACTGAGACAAAAGATCTGCTGCTGACCTATGAGTCACTTGGCTCTCAGCAGCAACGGGGAAATGGGGCAAGGCGTCAATTTGATTGATCAAATTTCAAGAGGCCATCTAGTTTCTTCAGATTACTTCACAAAACGAGAATGTGTTCAGTGAGGGTATCAAGTGTCAACGGTCACATTGAAGTATCCAGGTCATTAAGGTACTGCTGACACATATAGGAATAAAGTGCAAATATAATTTCAAATATCAATCTGTTTTTTATCTATCTGAGATAACTACACAATCGCTGCATAATTAACTAGGGGACAGCCTCCGCTCAATCTATTCCTCCCATGCCTGCTTGTTCTGCTGCAGCACATGCTCTGCAGAGGAGATGTTACGCCAGAGGACACTGACACATAACCAAAGATCAGGGCAAGCCGTAGAGATTATATGGAATCCTACACCTATTTCTTCATGATCTTTTCCCATGGTCAAATTTGTATTTCCTATTCAGCAGGGAACTCTTCAAGTGTGTGTGTCACAGAATCCTTACTTGTCCATCCAGGGTTTTTTAACTGCTGGTCCTTCAGCTACACTATGTCCCATGGTTCTCTTCCTGTTGTCCAGCTCGGCGTTGAAACGGGGCACGTTACTTCCAGGAGCACTGGCTGCAGGGACTGGCTCTGTCTGAATCACTATGTTTGCAGCTGGAAGATGTTCAGAAAGGAAATATAAATCTTGTGTATTTTAATCACACAAGCATTCGTCCAATATTTCAAAACTTTGTGTGCCGAGAAGAGAATGCTTGCTACCTCTGGATCCTTGTCCTTGTCCTTGTCCTTCGTTGGAGGTGAGGCCGATGAGGTTGGAGCGCTGGGTCTGCACTCGGGGAATGAACTGACGGTACTGGTTACGACCTGATGTAGTCAGGGCTGGGGATTCTGGGTTGTAGCCCTCCGGATCATAGTTATCTAAGATGGAAAAAAGGAACACACGCATTGTTAGTTATAATACAAAACATACAATTAAATAACACAGTAAAAACATGGAGGTTAAATAAATAGACAGTGGTTATCAGGGATTAATTCTTGCATTCAACAAAGTCAAATAGTCTCTTAGGTAAATAAACAGTGCTACCCTCTGGTCAACAGCTGTTACTGCATGAGATAGCAACCCATGGAAATCACACAGCCCCGAGCACCACACACACACACAGACCAGCTTCAAATGATAGAAAACACGAGCACAGAAAGTCAAAGTCAGACCTCAGAGTCCGGAAAAAGTTGCTAAAATCTGCCATGCCATTATAACTCAATCTTCTGTGATGATAAATATAACAAGAAAATTAAGGTATATGAATTATCAATAAAAGGGTGAACTCCAAATGAAAAGCAACAGCAATGTCCACGTCCAAGCACACAGTCCCAATCTGAACAGGAAGAGCATTGCTGCTTACATTCAGACTGGACATATTGGGGATGAAGGGACACAGACGAGGACGAAGGAGGAGGAGGAGGTTGTTGTTGAGGAGGAGGAGGAGGAGGAAGAGTTGGTGGCCGTCCCACACCAGGCGGTCCACCAGGAGGAGAAGGAGCGATTGCCGATTGGTGGTTGGGAGGATCGATCCCACTGGTTGCTATCAGTGGGGGTCCTGAGGGAGACACAAGCCCAAGCTAATGTCTCAGGAGTATCGCAGGTATGTCAGTGAGTCTCTGCTTTGCACTATTGCACTGGTTGCTTTAATACTGAAGGGAAGGCGGAAGGAACTAAACTCATACGACGACACTTTACAACAGGCTATAGATTTTGCTCCTAATTTATAGCCAATCACGTCACAGAGAAACAACACTTCAAGAACCAGTCTCATCAAATCAACAAGCAGAATAACACACAGACTGCAGTGTTTAAATCCCCATCAGCTTTGTTTTTAAGAAACAAATGTTGGACAGAAATATCTCTTTCGTCTTCAACTTCTCTTCAACGAGCAAGAGTAAAACCAGATAGAAAGGTAACAGCATGGGAATTGTGGCTGAAGCAGTCTTTGGTTATTATATAACAACACATCATAATCGATTTCAAAAAGAAAACAACAACGTTATCTTCCTTTTCTTGTGTGCATGGAATTATCTACAGTCACACAGAGCTCAAACTGTCCAGAATTATTATACATTTAGTATATTAGCTCAATGTTCAATGAGAAGACTCCAGTATTAAGTTATAGTCATGGTTACAGTATAATTAATTTCTCTGTGTTGCTGAGTGTATCCACAAAACATTGACAAAGCGTTTCTAATGTAAGATGTTCACAAAGTGTGGAACTGAAAAGGCAGGATGACACTTTGAGATTGGTGCAGAAGCAACGCTGTGCCATGGAAAGCTACTTTCCTCCATCAAATGTTTTTGTTTGATCCCTTTAAATCAACTATTAACACATTCATGAAGACAAGGAAAAAATATGGACTACATTTAAAATATTTCTTTGTCAGACATTTTACCACCACATATAATTGCATTGTCTCACACAAATAAAGAGTAGTTGCCTAGAGATGAACAGAAGTGACAGGTGTATTTTTCCAGATATGAAAAATATGATAGAAGAACAAGTTCTTAGGAGAAAAATAAAAAAAGGTTTTTACCGGCTGCAGTTCTTTGTAGAAACCACAAGTTGCTTTCATAACCGTATTTTACTTTGAAATCCCTACTACTCATCTCATATCAAAATGCAGAGCATACACAGTTTCTACAAGTTACCATCAAATGCAACAAAGCGGCGGGTAGC